>NC_048567.1:3682376-4289876 GCF_013265735.2 Oncorhynchus mykiss | reverse complement strand
GTCATTGAGACAGTGATGTGTAGTTGTATTGTCCCATGGCCTTCTGCACCCCTTATTTCTGATGTTCTTCCAGAGTCACATAACATCTATTGATGCCAGTGAGACCAGTTTGGGCAGTGCAATAGGTGAGTGAATGTCAGCTTGCTTTATCACTGGTTATTAGTAATACAGGTTTCATCTGGACAACTGTCCCATAAAGCCCAGACTGTTGGTGTAACCTGCTGCTTGATTCCCAGGACAAGCAGGTTCAGAGGAGCTGATCAGGAACACTCTGTCAGCTGTGGAGGCCATCACCCAGCACCCAGCCCTGCTGACACCCCATCACTGTCCTGTGAGTAGGGTCCTAGTCCCTAACCTCTTATCCCCTAGCCCCTTAGCCCCTAGTCCCTAACCTCCTAGTCTCTGGCCCCTTAGCCCCTAACCTCTTAGCCCCTAACCCCTTAGACCCCTAGTCCCTGGCCCCTTAGCCTCAAACCCTTAGCACCTAACCTCTTAGCCCCTAGTCCCTAACCCCTTAGCCCCTAACCCCCCTGGCCCCTTAGCCCCAACCCCTTAGCCTCTAACCTCTTACACCTAGCCACTAACCCTCTAGCCCCTAATCCCCTGACCCCTTAGCCCCTGACCCCTTAGCCCCTAACCTCTTAGCCCCTAGTCCCTTAGCCCCTAAACCCCTGGCCCCTTAGCCCCAAACCCTTAGCACCTAACCTCTTAGCCCCTAGTCCCTAACCCCTTAGCCCCAAACCCTTAGCACCTAACCTCTTAGCCCCTAGTCCCTAACCCCTTAGCCCCTAACCCCCCTGGCCCCTTAGCCCCAACCACTTAGCCCCTAACCTCTTAGACCTAGCCACTAACCATCTAGCCCCTAATCCCCTGACCCCTTAGCCCCTGACCCCTTAGCCCCTGACCCCTTAGCCCCTAACCGCTTAGCCCCTAGCCACTAGCCTCTTAGCCACTATCCCCCAACTCCTTCGCTCCTAACCCCTTAGCCCCTAGTCCCTAACCTCTTAGCCCCTAACCTCTTAGCCTCTTAGCCCCTCTTCCCTAACCTCTTAGCCCCTAGTCCCTAACCCCTTAGACCCTTTAGCCCCTAACCCCCCTGGCCGCTTAGCCCCAACCCCTTAGCCCCTAACCTCTTAGACCTAGCCACTAACCCTCTAGCCCCAACCCCCTGACCCCTTAGACCCCTTAGCCCCTAACCCCCCTGGCCCCTTAGTCCCTAACCCCTTAGACCCCTTAGCCTCTAACCTCTTAGACCTAGCCACTAACCCTCTAGCCCCTAACCCCCTGGCCCCTTAGCCCCAACCCCTTAGACCCTAACCTCTTAGCCCCTAACCTCTTAGACCTAGCCACTAACCCTCTAGCCCCTAACCCCCTGACCCCTTAGCCCCTAGTCCCTAACCTCTTAGCCCCTAACCTCTTAGCCTCTTAGCCTCTCTTCCCTAACCTCTTAGCCCCTATCCCCCAACTCCTTCGCTCCTAACCCCTTAGCCCCTAGTCCCTAACCTCTTAGCCCCTATCCCCTAACCACTAGCCCTAACCCCCTAGCACAACAGTCTCTTTTCACCCTCTAGGCTTTATTAACGCCCCATCACTGTACTGTGAGTCTGGCCCTGTGGTCTGCAAGGAGCCTGCAGTAACAGCGGCTCCCTAAGCCCGAGGCACTACAGCCTGCAGCAACACTGGCCTCCTCCAGAAACAACCCTTGACCCCTAATCCACTCAGATGTCCACTCAGATCTACATAAGTGTCGAGGGGCTAAGGACTAGTGGTTAGTGGTTGTCTACCAGCCCTGTACTTCCCTCCCCAACACAGGGCCCTGGCATGGGGGGTTGACTTGGAGTAGTCATGATTGGTGTTGGAGAGAGACTGTCAGGCCAGCAGACCATCAGTTGTGCTGTCTCAGGAGCTCCAGCAGAGTGCAGCTGGGCCTTGGTCTGGTCTGAGGAGACTGGAATGAATATTGACCTACAGGAAGGAGCTGGGCCGGGCACGGTCTGAGTCCTAAGAGCGCTATTCCCTATATACTATTGGCCATGGTCAAAAGTAGTGCACTATAAAGAGGATAGGGTGACATTTGGGACGCTGGCAGGAAGTAATGAGTTGAAGAGGCTTGATGGTCCTGTGAAGAAGAAGAGCAGCTCCTCTCATACTGAGTAACATGAGAAGAAACTTGAATTACATGTCTGACACTAGTCATTAGATTCCGCTGAGCGTTGTCTGTCAGCAGTGCATGAGTACACACACAGTTTAATGTTTCCTTTTGTTCCCGAGTGGCGCAGTGGTCTAAGGCACTGCATCTCAGTGCAAGAGGCGTCACTACAGTCCCTGGTTCGAATCCAGGCTGCATCACATCCGGCTGGGATTTGGAGTCCCATAGGGCGGCACACAATTGTCCCAGTGTCGTGAGGGTTTAGCCGGGGTAGGGAGTCATTGTAAATAAGAATTTGTTCTTTACTGACTTGCCTAGTTAAATAAAGGTTAAGTAAATTGTTGGAACAAGCTCTCTGCAGAGGTGAAACACAGCAATATCGGATCTAGTCATCTGTTTTTAGTTGTATCTATTTATACTCTTGACTGGCTGTTGCCTGATAGAAAAGCCTCTTCTGAGTCAGACAGACACTTAAAACCCTTTGCACGGTGGAGGGAGAATATGTGCTGAATATAATGGGAAGCACAACAGTCTCTTTTGATGGATATATTCTAATAAACAACAAAGGTGCTCAATGGATCCATCCCTAATGGCACCCCAATCCCCTTATACAGTAGTGCACTGCTTTTGTCCAGGGCGCATAGACCTCTGGTCGAGGGTAGTGCACTATATAGGGAATTAGGCTGCCATTTGGGACACATCCATGGAGACACAGTACATTCTTTATACCCACCTCAGGCTTCTTATTCTAATGTTGTCTCCTGTTTAGATTACATCCTCGTTGAGTGTTTACTGTTGTTTCTATGGAAATCGTCCTCATCATAATAGACTAGAACAGAACAGAGCGTTTACTGTTGTTTCTATGGAAATCGTCCTCATCATAATAGACTAGAACAGAACAGAGCGTTTACTGTTGTTTCTATGGAAATCGTCCTCATCATAATAGACTAGAACAGAACAGAGCGTTTACTGTTGTTTCTATGGAAATCGTCCTCATCATAATAGACTAGAACAGAACAGAGCGTTTACTGTTGTTTCTATGGAAATCGTCCTCATCATAATAGACTAGAACAGAACAGAGCGTTTACTGTTGTTTCTATGGAAGGACAGGATCAACATCATATTCACATAGAGATTGGGAGTGCTCACATCAGGTGTTTATGATGGAAGGACAGGAGCAACATCATATTCACATAGAGATTGGGAGTGCTCACATCAGGTGTTTATGATGGAAGGACAGGAGCAACATCATATTCACATAGAGATTGGGAGTGCTCACATCAGGTGTTTATGATGGAAGGACAGGAGCAACATCATATTCACATAGAGATGGGGAGTGCTCACATCAGGTGTTTATGATGGAAGGACAGGAGCAACATCATATTCACATAGAGATTGGGAGTGCTCACATCAGGTGTTTATGATGGAAGGACAGGAGCAACATCATATTCACATAGAGATGGGGAGTGCTCACATCAGGTGTTTATGATGGAAGGACAGGAGCAACATCATATTCACATAGAGATGGGGAGTGCTCACATCAGGTGTTTATGATGGAAGGACAGGAGCAACATCATATTCACATAGAGATTGGGAGTGCTCACATCAGGTGTTTATGATGGAAGGACAGGAGCAACATCATATTCACATAGAGATTGGGAGTGCTCACATCAGGTGTTTATGATGGAAGGACAGGAGCAACATCATATTCACATAGAGATTGGGAGTGCTCACATCAGGTGTTTATGATGGAAGGACAGGAGCAACATCATATTCACATAGAGATTGGGAGTGCTCACATCAGGTGTTTATGATGGAAGGACAGGAGCAACATCATATTCACATAGAGATGGGGAGTGCTCACATCAGGTGTTTATGATGGAAGGACAGGAGCAACATCATATTCACATAGAGATTGGGAGTGCTCACATCAGGTGTTTATGATGGAAGGACAGGAGCAACATCATATTCACATAGAGATTGGGAGTGCTCACATCAGGTGTTTATGATGGAAGGACAGGAGCAACATCATATTCACATAGAGATTGGGAGTGCTCACATCAGGTGTTTATGATGGAAGGACAGGAGCAACATCATATTCACATAGAGATGGGGAGTGCTCACATCAGGTGTTTATGATGGAAGGACAGGAGCAACATCATATTCACATAGAGATTGGGAGTGCTCACATCAGGTGTTTATGATGGAAGGACAGGAGCAACATCATATTCACATAGAGATTGGGAGTGCTCACATCAGGTGTTTATGATGGAAGGACAGGAGCAACATCATATTCACATAGAGATTGGGAGTGCTCACATCAGGTGTTTATGATGGAAGGACAGGAGCAACATCATATTCACATAGAGATTGGGAGTGCTCACATCAGGTGTTTATGATGGAAGGACAGGAGCAACATCATATTCACATAGAGATTGGGAGTGCTCACATCAGGTGTTTATGATGGAAGGACAGGAGCAACATCATATTCACATAGAGATTGGGAGTGCTCACATCAGGTGTTTATGATGGAAGGACAGGAGCAACATCATATTCACATAGAGATGGGGAGTGCTCACATCAGGTGTTTATGATGGAAGGACAGGAGCAACATCATATTCACATAGAGATGGGGAGTGCTCATTTCATTGCTCCTCGCTTTAATAGACGACATGTTTCAAAGAAAAGACATCATTTCTACATTTGCATGTGATGAATAAATGACTTGTTGGTGATGTATAACAGGAGTCAAATGGAAATACTGTCTTATATTAGGTTTAGGTGTTGTTTATTTGACGTTTGTTTTATTTATTTGTTTTATTTTATGTTTGTTGTTTATTTTATGTATAAATATGTATTTTATCTCTTCAAGGTTGTTGATTGCATTCTTCCTCCACTGACTTCTCTTGCCTTCAGTAAAAATGGTAAGGAAACGTCTGGGTCATGTGCTCTCCATGCTTAACATCTAAGTACATAGATAGGCAGTCTGGAACGTGCCCATTCTCCAATGTTCCCTATCTAGCATGGCACACAGCAAGGCCCTTGGTCTAAAGTTAACCACATTTGCATGTGCTTGGTATTGTAGTAAATGTTTTGATTTGTATGTAAGGTAACTAACTATCAGCTTTCTCACTGCAGAGGGTCTGCATGGATCAATATTGCTGTGTGTGTGTGTGTGTGTGTGTGTGTGTGTGTGTGTGTGTGTGTGTGTGTGTGTGTGTGTGTGTGTGTGTGTGTGTGTGTGTGTGTGTGTGTGTGTGTGTGTGTTACATGCTCTGTTTTGTGTTGTAGTGGAGTGGCGTATCGTCAGCTTGCGTGTTCTGTCAGAGATCACACTGCTGCTGCTGAGCCAAGAGGCCGTGGAGGAGGGAGAGAGGAGAGAGAGAGAGTGCAACTCTTCAACTGGCAGACTACTGACTCTCATTACAGAAGCCCTTCTTCCACAGTGAGTATGCTCTCTCCTGCATCTCTCTATCTCTCTCTCCTCTACCCTCTCTATCACTCTGCTCTTCTCTACATTTTCCCTCTCTCCTCCCCCCTCTTATCTCCCCTACCCTCTCTCCCTGCTCTCTCTCTCCGCTCTCCCCTATCCTCTCCCCCCTCTCTCTTATCTCCCCTACACTTTCTTTCATCTCTCCTCACCTCTCCCTATCTCTCTCTGCTCTCCGTTACCCCTCTCTCTCTATCTCTCTCTGCTCTCCTTTACCCCCTCTCTCTCTGCTCTTCTTTACCCCTCTCTCTCTATCTCTCTCTGCTCTCCTTTACCCCTCTCTCTCTGCTCTTCTTTACCCCTCTCTCTCTCTATCTCTCTATCTCTCTCTGCTCTCCTTTACCTCTCTCTCTCTCTCTCTCTCTGCTCTCCTTTACCCCCCTCTCTCTCTCTGCTCTCCTTTACCCCTCTCTCTCTCTGCTCTCCTTTACCCCTCTCTATCTCTCTCTGCTCTCCTTTACCCCTCTCTCTATCTCTCTCTGCTCTCCTTTACCCCTCTCTCTCTCTCTCTGTTCTCCTTTACCCCCCTCTCTCTCTCTGCTCTCCTTTACCCCTCTCTCTATCTATCTGCTCTCATTTACCCCCCCCTCTCTCTCTCTGCTCTCCTTTACCCCTCTCTATCTCTCTCTGCTCTCATTTACCCCTCTATCTCTCTCTGCTCTCCTTTACCCCTCTCTCTCTCTCTGTTCTCCTTTACCCCCCTCTCTCTCTCTGCTCTCCTTTACCCCCTCTCTCTGCTCTCCTCTACCCTCTCTCTCTACTCTCCTCTACTTTCACTCCTCTCTCTCTCTACTCTCCTCTACCCTCTCTCTCTACTCTCCTCTACTTTCACTCCTCTCTCTCTCTACTCTCCTCTACCCTCTCTCCTCTCTCTCTATACTCTTCTCTACCCTCTCTCTCTCCTCTCCTCTACCCTCTCTCTCTACTCTCCTCTACTTTCACTCCTCTCTCTCTCTCTACTCTCCTCTACCCTCTCTGCTCTCTCTCTCTACTCTCCTCTCTCTCTCTACTCTCCTCTACCCTCTCTCTCTACTCTCCTCTACCCTCTCTCCTCTCTCTCTCTACTCTCCTCTACCCTCTCTCCTCTCTCTCTCTACTCTCCTCTACCCTCTCTCCTCTCTCTCTCTACTCTTCTTTCTCTCTCTCTCTCCTCTCCTCTACCCTCTCTCCTCTCTCTCTCTACTCTCCTCTACCCTCTCTCCTCTCTCTCTCTACTCTTCTTTCTCTCTCTCTCTACTCTCCTCTACCCTCTCTCTCTACTCTCCTCTACTTTCACTCCTCTCTCTCTCTACTCTCCTCTACCCTCTCTCTCTACTCTCCTCTACTTTCACTCCTCTCTCTCTCTACTCTCCTCTACCCTCTCTCTCTACTCTCCTCTACTTTCACTCCTCTCTCTCTCTACTCTCCTCTACCCTCTCTCCTCTCTCTCTATACTCTTCTCTACCCTCTCTCTCTCCTCTCCTCTACCCTCTCTCTCTACTCTCCTCTACTTTCACTCCTCTCTCTCTCTCTACTCTCCTCTACCCTCTCTGCTCTCTCTCTCTACTCTCCTCTACCCTCTCTCCTCTCTCTCTCTACTCTCCTCTACCCTCTCTCCTCTCTCTCTCTACTCTCCTCTACCCTCTCTCCTCTCTCTCTCTACTCTCCTCTACCCTCTCTCCTCTCTCTCTCTACTCTTCTTTCTCTCTCTCTCTACTCTTCTTTCTCTCTCTCTCTCCTCTCCTCTACCCTCTCTCTCTACTCTCCTCTACCATCTCTCTCTCTACTTGCCTCTACCTTCTCTCTCTCCTCTCCTCCACCCTCTCTCTCTCCTCTCCTCCACCCTCTCTCTCTCCTCTCCTCTACCCTCTCTCTCTACTCTCCTCTACCCTCTCTCTCCTCTCTCTCTACTCTCCTCTACCCTATCTCTCTCTCTACTCTCCTCTCTCTCTCTTTCCCCTCTCTCTACTCTCCTCTCCTCTCTCTCTACTCTCCTCTCCTCTACCCTCTCCCTTTGTGCCTCCCTGTCTTCAGCTGCTTCTGCAGACTTCTCAACTTTAGCTCATTTAAAAGCTCTGATGACATGGATTAATTAATGACCAGAAACTGAGAGCCAGTCCAGCTCCACTGTTCATCTGGGCCTGGGTGTGTGGAGTGCAGTCAAAGTAGTGAACCTTCTTGTTTTGTTAACTTTATTTGGCCAGTTCCCTAGTGTATAAATAAACATTTCAAATAAACGTTTTAGATTTATTGAATGTATTTATGTTTTTTTCATTAGTTATTTAGATTTATTGAATTCAATATTTAAGCCAGTCCCCATATGTGTTGGCCAGTTCTCTACAGAGGATTTCTCGATAGTTAGTAAAACATCTATACACCGATCAACAAGCTGTTGAACTAACTAGACCCTAAACCTCTCTGTAGGGGACTACCGTAATAGCTATCCATATAAAGTGTGACTAATGCCTCTCCTATGTTGTACAGGTATGAATCTCTCCTGTTGGAGCCAGACCCAATCCCAGTCTACGCTCTCAAGCTGCTGGTGGCCCTCACAGAACACAGCAGCCCCGTCAACAGGTAAAACCTTCTAAACCAGCCTCCTGAGTGGCGCAGCGGTCTAAGTCACTGCTTCGCAGTGCTTGAGGTGTCATTACAGACCCTGGTTCGATCCCAGGCTGTGTGACAGCCGACTGTGACCGGGAGACCCATGAGGCGGCGCATTATCGGCCCAGCGTCGTCCGGGTTAAGGGAAGGGTTTGGCCGGCCCGGGATTTCATTGTCGCATCGCGTTCTAGCGATTCCTTGACTTTGAGCACCAGCTGGACGGTGTTTCCTCCGAAACATTGGTGCGACTGGCTTCCGGGTTAAGTGAGCAGTGTGTCAAGAAGCATTGCTGCTTGGCAGGGTCGTGTTTCGGAGGACGCCCGGCTCTCTAGGGAAGTTGCAGTGATGGGACAAGACTGGAACTACCAATTTGGATATCACGATATTGGGGAGAACAAGGGGTAAAATAAAATAAATAACTTCTAAACCAGGGATCATCAACTAGATTCAGCCGTGGGCCGTTTTGTTTCTGGAGGATGGTCTGGAGGATGGTCTGGAGGATGGAGGATGGTCTGGAGGATGGTCTGGAGGATGGTCTGGAGGATGGAACATAATGGTCTGGGGTCGGGGGTCTGGAACATAATTACTAATCATTTGTAGACTGCAAACTGACCACAAGAAGCACAGATATAATATTAAACTAAACATAATAATTTAAAACCTTGTTTATGTTTGTATATAATCACGTCTCTACTATGTGTTGGAATACTTGGAAACAGATTTCAAAATCAAAATTACTTGGAGCTGATTTCCTGGTGTGGGAATACTTGGAAACAGATTTCAAAATCAAAATTACTTGGAGCTGATTTCCTGGTGTTTTCACAGTCTTTTATGTCCAACCATGGAACATATCTATATATTTCCTGGTGTTTTCACAGTCTTTTATCTCCAACCATGGAACATATATATATATTTCCTGGTGTTTTCACAGTCTTTTATCTCCAACCATGGAACATATATATATATTTCCTGGTGTTTTCACAGTCTTTTATGTCCAACCATGGAACATATCTATATATTTCCTGGTGTTTTCACAGTCTTTTATGTCCAACCATGGAACATATATATATATTTCCTGGTGTTTTCACAGTCTTTTATGTCCAACCATGGAACATATATATATATTTCCTGGTGTTTTTACAGTCTTTTATGTCCAACCATGGAACATATATATATATTTTGTGCTCAGAACATTTTAGTTGCCAAATAAAAGCATTCGGCCCGCGGGTTGCCAGCTGGGGAACCCTGTTCTACACCATCTCCAGATAGACAGACTAGGACTCTAACCAACACAGTGTCATCTTGAAGAAAACCAAAGAGTCTAACCAACACAATGTCATCTTGATGAAAACCAGAGTCTAACCAACACAGTGTCATCATGAAGAAAACCAGAGAGTCTAACCAACACAATGTCATCTTGAAGAAAACCAAAGAGTCTAACCAACACAATGTCATCTTGAAGAAAACCAGAGAGTCTAACCAACACAATGTCATCTTGAAGAAAACCAAAGAGTCTAACCAACACAATGTCATCTTGATGAAAACCAGAGAGTCTAACCAACACAATGTCATCTTGATGAAAACCAGAGAGTCTAACCAACACAGTGTCATCTTGATGAAAACCAGAGAGTCTAACCAACACAGTGTCATCTTGAAGAAAACCAGAGAGTCTAACCAACACAGTGTCATCTTGATGAAAACCAGAGAGTCTAACCAACACAATGTCATCTTGAAGAAAACCAAAGAGTCTAACCAACACAATGTCATCTTGATGTTGCGATGGGGTTGCTATGGCATCTGTTATTACCCAGAGTTTATGGAGGTGAGTTGCGATGGGGTTGCTATGGCATCTGTTATTGTCTACCCAGAGTTTATGGAGGTGAGTTGCGGTGGAGTTGCTTTGGCATCTGTTATTGTCTACCCAGAGTTTATGGAGGTGAGTTGCGATGGGGTTGCTATGGCATCTGTTATTGTCTACCCAGAGTTTATGGAGGTGAGTTGCGATGGGGTTGCTATGGCATCTGTTATTGTCTACCCAGAGTTTATGGAGGTGAGTTGCGATGGGGTTGCTATGGCATCTGTTATTGTCTACCCAGAGTTTATGGAGGTGAGTTGCGATGGGGTTGCTATGGCATCTGTTATTATCTACCTACAGTTTATGGAGGTGAGTTGCGATGGGGTTGCTATGGCATCTGTTATTATCTACCTAGAGTTTATGGAGGTGAGTTGCGATGGGGTTGCTATGGCATCTGTTATTATCTACCTAGAGTTTATGGAGGTGAGTTGCGATGGGGTTGCTATGGCATCTGTTATTATCTACCTAGAGTTTATGGAGGTGAGTTGCGATGGGGTTGCTATGGCATCTGTTGTACACAACGCAACCTGAAGAGACAACACAGCATCTTGATTAACACTTGCATTTTTTTTCTGGTGTTGAATATTAAGTTAAGAAATTATTTCTGGGGGTTAAGAAATTATCAAATAAAAAAAGTTAATTGATCTCTCTCTTCTGTCTTTCTCTTTCTGTCTCTCTCCTCTCTCTCTGTTTCTCTCTCTCAATTCAATTTCAATTTAAGGGCCTTATTGGCATGGGAAACATATGTTTACATTGCCAAAGCAAGTGAAATAGATAATAAACAAAAGTGAAATAAACAATAAAAACCTTACAGTAAACATCACACTCACAAAAGTTCCAACAGAATAAAGCCATTTCAAATGTCAATATGTCTATATAAAGTGTTGTAATGATGTACAAATAGTTAGTACAAAAGGGGAAATAAATTAACATAAATATGGGTTGTATTTACAATGGTGTTTGTTCTTCACTGGTTGCCCTTTTCTTGTGGCAACAGGTCACACATCTTGCTGTTGTGATGGCACACTGTGGTACATTAGGTCGGTAAAAAGTCTCTCTCTCCTTCCCTCCCTTGAAGCTGTAAACCATAAGCTGGTTTTGGACACATCAGATCATTCATGTAATTATTACTACCAGAGAAAACAAAATCACGAAGTCAATAATTGTATTGTTTATCAGCAGCCTAATACATAGTTTAATATGCTTGACCTTTTCGCAGCATCAGCATGTTGAGGGGTGTTCCAGAGTTGTGGCCTCATGTAGGGAGCAGTGTGGAGCTCAGGCCCAACACTGCACTGTTTCCCTAATAACACACTGTAGATCCCCCTCCTCCCTCTGTAGCTGCCTGCCTGCAGGGCACAAACTCACAGTGCATGGCACATCTAGAATTCAGCTCACACCACGTTTCCTTGGCTTGCCAGGGCCGTTCCACCCCTCCTCCGTTCAGTTATCTGAATCATAGGGGAAAGTAGAGCATAAATAAGAGCAAACTTAAACTAATTTTAGAGAAATACTCACATAGAGACATTATTTAATTGCAGAAGTTGATGCATAAGCACACAGACACGAGGCATTGGCTTGTCCTTATTGAAAGAAAGCTACACTGGTAATGTGATGTTAAAGAGATTCTCAGAGGTAGGTCTTCCCTGATATGCTGCAACAGTAACACACTCACACACGCAAACACGGTCGTACGCAAGGTCACACACGCGCGCACACTCACACACACTGGGCTGAAGGAGAGGAAACCGTTCCCTGGGAAAGGAAAGTCATCGATTGATTGATGATTGGGTGTGTCCAAATAGGACCAGCCTACAGGAGAGGTGTGATGTCACCGCCATGTCGCTGCTGTTCAGGGGAGAACAGTGGAGCTGATAGAAGGAGAACAGGAGAACAGAACAGGGGGGTTAACAGCTCCCGGGGGAGTTTTAAAGGAGTCTTTCACCAGCTGGTGGCAACACACACCTCAGCAGTATGTCTGTCATCCTGCTCAATGGCTTTCAGATCACACTGGACCTGGAGCACAAAGAGGAAGACGTAATGTCACTTTTCAAAAGGAAATCTGAGAATGTCCTTAACCAACCCGTCCACTCCCACCCTCTTTGAAGACTGTCTGGATCTCAAATGGAACTCTATTCCCTATATAGGGCACTATGTTTGAACAGGACCCATAGGGCTCTAGTCAAAAGTAGTGCTCTATGTAGGGAAAAGGGTGACATTTGGGATGTACAGTATGTTGTAGGTTGCTATAGCTAGCTAGCTGCTGCAGTTGTATGAGATTCCTGCATAGTGTTTAGTATTAACCATGGATATTCCAGTGTTCATCAGAGAGCCAGACTGTCCTCTAACCTAATGGCAGGCAGCAGGCAGGCAGACAGGCCCTTTGTGTGCTTGGGATTAGTAAGGAGTATTGATCTGTTACAGAGGAAAGGTCAGACTAAGCCTAAGTTAGGGACTGCGCTGCTTAGCAGAGGTGGGAACGTGATGTTACTGAACGATGCAGAAGAAGTCGTTAGAATGAATAAGATTTCACTCTGCTGTGTAATAAACTGTGAACACCACCACTGCACCATAGTAAGGCGATAGCAGTCTGTATACGAAGTAAGGTATTATGTGGGTTTACCAATGAATAAAGCTGTGCAGGATGTTGAAATAGTTGAAGAGCAGTAGATGCCAGGCTGGTCTGGTGATGGTAGTATACTGTATCTAAAGCATGTTGCCATTGTCTCCCTGATAGTTCCTCAAGCCCTCTCATCTGGGTGATCCTCATGAAACAAGGGTACTCTGTTCCCTACATAGTGCACTACTATGGACCAGGGGCATTTGGGAGCCGCTGTCTGTGATGAATTGAGAGCTGGTTTCTCTGTGTTTCTGTGCTGCCTGCCTGGTCGTTGAGAAGGTGATGATGGACACCAGCTGGGTGCGCTTACATAGTTTTATCTTCGATCTCCAACACATCCCAGACTGACTGCCATTTCTGTCAAGGCTCTGAACACAAGCCAGCCCCCACACCTCCCTCTGTCTATCTATCTGGCACTGAGAGAGCCAACTGAACTATTCAAATTGATGTCAGCAATCTGCTACACACTCCTGTTGGTTGTATTTCCCTTGTCTGAGACGAGCTATTACATTTACAATGAGAAATTAAATTGCATTTACCACTGCTTGATAAAGTCCTAAAAAAGTGCAGAGCTCTCTCCTTGATGGGTTCTGGCTTAAATTAGATTGCAAATTGGGACTTTAACAGGGCTTCATACAAGTATGTCTTTCCCCCTCATTATCAGGTTTGATACAGAGTTCAAACTTTCCAATTATCTGAACCTTTGGCCGTTGTTGCCTTTGTGTGGGCTCAGTCAGTCTGCCTAGCTGTGCCCGCTTTAGCAAGTGAAGCAAAACCAGTTCTATCTGCCGGAATGCTTTTACACCCTGATTAGCAGGAATTTGAAAAATGCTTTTATCCCAGCGGAAGTCAGCCTCACAGCTACAGGAAGCCGGCATGCTACCGCTAATAAAAACCTGATCCTTTCTAATGAGCAGGTTAACGGAGGTTACACGCTGACTACATCAAGGCTACGCTCATTGTGGTATTATTATTTGATTTGACTGGAGTCGTGCTGATATCGTGCTATTGGTCAACGCGGTACCGTTGCCTGGTAGTCTGTGCATACACAATGAGTGATTGGTCAGTTGGATGAACAGACATGGGTGTTGTTTTGAATGTGTCGCAAATGGCAGCCTATCGTGCAATATTTTGGACCAGAGGCCTATGAGCCCTGTTCAAACGTAGTGCACTCTAAAAGGCACAGGCTGCCATTTTGGTCACAGCCATTGTGTTAAAAGCCTGGGATCCCCAGGTGTCCTCTCCTCCCTCCTTTCCTCTCCTCTGTCTGCCACCTGTGCTGCCTGCATGGAGACCTCTGCTCCTCTCTGCTGATTGGAGTGGACAGCAGAGTTGAGTGCGGTCAGAGGAATAGAGCAAAACCTCATCCCTGACTGTGTGTGTTCGTGGGTCTGTTCGTCTGTGCTTTCGTGTGTTTTTGTGTGTGCGTTCGTGTGTGTGTAATCAGCTCTGACAGCTGGTGTGTGTAAATGAGGAATGGGAGTGTTACCTCGTACTATCAGTGTCACTGGCCGGTCTGAAGAGCTGGCTGGGCTTGAGCTGTGTTGGTTTGGTTTGACATGGCTCAGTGGCAGGCAGCAGCTCTGTTCATTCAGCCTCAGCTTCTCCCTCTGACAGGCAGCAGAGATGACCTGCAGGACTGTCTGTGTCACACTCTCTGACAGTCAGGGGAGCCATGTGGAGCAAAGTGGATGGGAACAGTGCACAGTTAAGGATAGAGGCTGCCTCACAATGCTTCCAGAGTGAGGTTGGAAGATGTTTTACTGGCACTAATGTCCACTATTACTGTACACTCCACATTTCAGACTTTAAATGATTACATCACTACTACTATACTACTATACAGTGCCTTCAGAAAGTATTCATACCTCTTGACTTCTCCCACATTTTGTGTTACAGCCGGAATTAAAAATGTATCACAATACCCCATAATTACAAAGTGCAAAGACAGAATTTGTTCTTAACGGACTTGCCTACTTAAATAAAGGTTAAAAATCTAAAATCTATATAAACATGTTTTTAGACATTTTAGCAAATGTATGGCAAATGAAATACAGATATCTAATTTACATAAGTATTCACACCCCAGAGTCAATACTGTGTAGAAGCACCTTTGGTGGCGATTACAGTTTAATTCTTCGTTGCAGATTTTCTCAAGCTCTGTTAAGTTAGATGGGGAGTTGGGGTTGACCAGCAATCTTCAAGTCTTTCCACAGATTTTCAATGTAATTCAAGTCTGGGCTTTGGCTGGGCCACTCAAGGACTTTCACATTATAGTTCTGAAGCCATTCCAGTGTTGCTTTGGCTGTATGCTTGAGGTCCTGTTGGAACGTACATCTTTGCACCCAGTCTTTTGCACTTTGAAGTGGGTTCTCATCAAGGATTTGCCTGTATTTTGTTCCCTCTGTCCTTACCAGTCTCTCAGTCCCTGCCGCTGAAAAGCATCCTCATAGCATGATGCTGCCACCATGCTACACGGTAGGGATGGTGTTAGACGGGTGATGAACTGTGCATGATTTTCTCCATACATATCGCTTTGCATTCAGGCAAAAGAGTTACATTTTTGTCTCCTCAGACCATAGAATATTTTGTCTTATGAGTCATGTGCCCTTTTGCAGACTCCAGGTGTGCTGTCATGTGCCTTTTTCTTAGGAGTGGCTTCTGTTTGGCCACTCTCCCATAATGCCCAGATTCTGGCAGGTTCTCCCATCTCAGGCAAGGAACTCTGTTGTTCTGTCAGAGTGGTCATTGGGTTCTTGGTCACCTCCCTGATCAAGGTCCTTCTTGCCCTGTTGTTTGGTTGGACGGCCAGCTCTAGGCAGGATCTGCGTAGTTCCAGCTTTTTTTCCATCTCCCAATGATGGAGACCACTGTGTTCTTGGAAACTTAACACTCTAGAAATTGTTTCATACCGTTCCAGATATATGCCTCATCACAATTCTCTCTCGGAGACAGTTCCTTGGCATAGTTTCTTCACTGTCAACAGTAGGACCTTGTATAGACAGGTGTGTTTCTTTCTAAATCATGGCCACAGGTGGACTCCAATCAGGTTGTAGTGGCATCTCAAGGATGATCAAAGGAAACTGGATGCACCGGAGCTCAGTTTGGAGTGTCATTGCAAAGGGGTGTGAATAGTTATGGAAATGAGATATTTCTGTATTTCATTTACAATACCATTCGTCTGTACCTTTCAAAAAACATGTTTTCACTTTGTCATTATGGGGTATTGTGTAGATAGGTGAGAAAAAAATATATATTTAAAGGAATAATCCGCCCCCAGAAATAAAATCATGATACTCCTGTCAATTTGGTGAAAGCCTATGTTCTATCGCTGGGTAAAATAACAGATGTCCCCGTGATTTAACTTCTATCTGGTCCGTCTTTGAAAATCAGGAAATTGTGTAGGAGTGCATCTTAACGACATCATTCTCGTCATAGGGGTTACCACACTATCAGATTTCATAACGCTTTTAAAACAATGACCTCTTCTCCAGATCGCCAAATCAGCCAATAGAACACATACATACATCTATATCCTCATGACAAAGTAGAGATTTTGCTTAGATGTACCCAATCTAAACAGTGTAGCAAATTATTAAACTTCAAGTACCATGTTGCAATGCCCCCTGTGTGTGGGATAAGCAGAGATATTACAGAAAGGAGGAGATAGGAATCCCACAGGGCAATGAATGGAGAAACGCCCCACCCAACTGACTGTCGGTGAGAGTGCAGTTTGTTTAGCCGATTTTACAGCTAGCTAGCTACTTCACATGCTGATATTGATGTTGGTATTGTTGTGCGTAGCTATGTTTTACAGCTAGCTAGCTACTTCACATGCTGATATTGATGTTGGTATTGTTGTGCGTAGCTATGTTTTACAGCTAGCTAGCTACTTCACATGCTGATATTGATGTTGGTATTGTTGTGCATAGCTATGTTTTACAGCTAGCTAGCTACTTCACATGCTGATATTGATGTTGGTATTGTTGTGCGTAGCTATGTTTTCTAGCTAGCTAACTAACTGGCCGGCCAGCCAGCCCAGAGAGAGAGAGCATTGCATTGAGGGTTTTGTAGTAGACTTGAGCTACAACAGATTTCCAAAAACAATTTTCACATGTTTCTACCAACCTTGTTATAATGACCAAATTATTATAACTTGTTCCAAAGAAAATATTGAAATATGAGTGTCATTTAACACTATTTAACACGTAATCTTATGAATTAGTGGTTTGGGCTGGATTATCCCTTTAATCCATGTTGAGTTCAGGCTGTAACACAACAACATGTGGAATAAGTCCAGGGGTGAGAATACTTCCTGAAGGCTCTGTGTACCTAATCTTAAAGCTAGAATCCTTCATGGAGACAATAACAAAGTGGTCACCAGCCTGTTTTGGGAAAAAGCTGAGGGATGGTCCTGGAGAAATATAACCAGACTTAAATTCATAGACAGAGCTATGGATGCAAGGACTGACCATCCATGATATCACAATTATAGATTTCATCATTTCTTGAGGTTTATACGGTAATTATTAACATTTGCATTGTTTAAAACATAGAGAGAGAGAGAGAGAGAGAGAGAGAGAGAGAGAGAGAGAGAGAGAGAGAGAGAGAGAGAGAGAGAGAGAGAGAGAGAGAGAGAGAGAGAGAGAGAGAGAGAGAGAGAGAGAGAGAGAGAGAGAGAGAGAGAGAGAGAGAGAGAGAGAGAGAGAGATTTTTAATATAAAAATCCAAATCCCTCCCAGGCAGCTGCTGGAGGATCTGTGGTAGTAGACCGACTGTGTTAAATGTCATCCACACATTGTGCCATTATTAAGGAAGCGTGACAGGTTGAATCAGAGCTGTACTCAGGCACACTCTCAACTTCATCAGATTGTAAATAAGATCAGAAGGTTGTCTGCAGCCGTGGAGAATGTGGGCAGAGCGGATCTTATTATTTTGCCCTCCAGCCTAGCTGGGCAAATGCCACTTCATCCACGCAATCTGCGTCTACATGAAAATTAGAGTTTTTTTCCCCCCCTAACGTTAAGGACAGTCTAGATTCTGTATGGCACAGAGATGTATTGAAGTTGAGAAATGAGTTGTACTGTACATGCATACTGTGTGATGCATTAGTTGTCATTAGCCCAAAACTTGTGTAGGATCGTGTTTAGAGAGCCATGGCTTTGACCCAGATAGTATCCACTGCTGTTGACATGGTTTCAGTTCAGTTATTCCTTCTCTATAATAAGTCTTCAACAGGCCTGTATCAGTATTACTGGCTGCCTTGACAGGAACGGATTTCGGTAGTTCAGTTTCTCTTAACGTGACAGTGATGCAGGGTGCTATGGATGTAGAATGATGTGGAACTGGGAATGCTAACCATGCAGGCTGGGGGTGAGACACTACCACCCTACAGATGGACCTGATTTGTCTTCAGATTTAATGGCTGAAAGCTATGTGAGTCATCACGACACAGGGAAAGACTTTTCGTTGGCTGGGCCCTCGATGTAGCCTAAGTTGAGCTATAATTTAATGTCACTTCGCACACAGGATGCCTTCAGTTCAATGTAGATGCGTCCCAATTGGCACCCTATCCCCTATATAGTGCTATATAGGGTGTAATTTGGGATGCAGGCTCGGCAATCTGTGAGGCTTGGAGAAGAAGCCTGGCTATTTACACTCCTCTGTCACCCCGTCAGGGAGATAAAGCTTGGCCATTCATCAGTTCTGGTTACACCTCTGTCTAGTCTACTCTATGGGGGTAAAGTGGAATTACGACCCAGGCCCTCTGCTCACCTTTAACTCTCCATATTTGTTCCTGTTTTGTTTTATGAGCACAATTTAATGTTAATGACGTGTCATCACTCAGGTTCACACGGAGATCGATGGGAGAGGGTTGTTTCTGAACTACAATAATGGAGGAGGTCAGGGAGGAGTGGAGGGAGAGGGGAGGGAGTGGAGGGAGAGAGGAAAGAGTGGAGGGAGAGGGGAGAGAGGAGGGAGAGGGGAGGGAGTGGAGGGAGAGAGGGAAGAGTGGAGGGAGAGAGGGAAGAGTGGAGTTTGTCTGTTATATAGTACACTGCATATATACATGTGTAGGATCTTAATTTGATCACTCTTTTGTTACATAAATGTTCCTGCACCACAGGAAATGCAGATGAGCTTCGGGATTTACATACATTCAATGAAAGCCCACACTAACACACGGTTATATTAACAGTATTGCACTTTTCATGTAGCCTAATAACCTAACCACCAATCAAGCAACATTATAGATTAAACGTTAAAATCCTGTTGCTGCAATATTATTTTGCTGTGACAATTCAGGTCAAATTAAAATCCTACATCTGTAGGCAAACTAATGTAGGCCCCTACAACAAACTTGATATTGTGTAGTTAGTATGAAAGCAGATTGGACATCAACTAGGACTGGTCAATTTTTGTGTTGTCATCTGTATTTCATGTTTCAGTTTTCTCCTTTCTCAGTATGTTCAGGTTGCCTGCTGACTTCTATGTGACTTTCAACCTCAAGAGGATGTCTCTCTGGTTAATCACAGGCTTGTGTTGTCCCTCTGCACTTCATTGGGAGATTTACTCCTAGCGGCAGTGGTGTTTACTCTTATCTGGTGTTCTGCACAATGGCTTAGCTGCCTCACATAAGCTACACTACTTTACAAACATTTGATGGAATTCTCTTTGGAGGACTGAGGACACCATATATGGAAAACTGGGAAATAAATGTTTCCCAGCCGTGCAATACATCATTGTTATGTAAAAACTCCCTCTAATACGTTTTCTATGGGTGACCTCTAGTCTTGTTTAAATGTGTCTAGCCTGCCTGCCACAATGTTTTCTTCCTTTGAGCACCTCTATACACAAGCTGTAATTGGTTGTGAATCAAAAGGCTTAATCAATAAGGGAGCTGTGGAGAGTCATTTTCAATAAAGATGTACATTACTCCTGGGTGCTGAGGTGTCAGAAGGCTCCTTTCTCCCCGCAGAAGATTAGTCAGAGGTCCTTTTCTCACATGACTGATCTTAGAGCCGAGGCACGCTGCGGTGCCTTCACACAAACACACTGAAATACTGCCATACGTTCAGTAGGCCTCAGATTCAGAGGCAATGCATGGACCCTAATGAAGATGAAACGTCTCTCTGTGCTATGAAGGTACCTAAACCTGCCTCTGTGTTTCTCTCACTCTCTTTTTCTCTCTCTTTGTCTCTCTCTCTTCTCCCCCCTCTCCATCTTTCTCTCTCTCTCTCCCTCTCCTCTCTCTCTCTCTTCTCCCCCCTCTCCATCTTTCTCTCTCTCTCTCCCTCTCTCTCTCTCTTCTCCCCCCTCTCTCTCCCTCTCCTCTCTCTCTCTCTCCCTCCTCCACAGCCTGGTCAGAGACAGCAGGATCCTACCTGTTGTCTTTCAAGTCATGGCGGTAAGTTAAGAGTCCCACTTAAAATGCTGCTTTTTTTTCTTACTACTAAAATCTTATGTTCCAGGAAACTGCTTTGGTGTGCGGTTTTATTTATCACTTGTGTTTCCTGCCCGACTTTTCATTTCCAGGCTCAAGAAAAAAGCTATCTCCTAAAAATATAAGTGGTTTGTCAAATTCCCACCTCCACTCGACTCTGAGTCTGTGTCTCTCTCCGTCTTTCAGACGGCCCGAGGTGGAAACTAGTGGAAAGGAATGTTAAGATGAAAGCCATATTACAAAGCACCTTGCTTCCTCCTCTCCCACCCCACCTGGCTGTTTTATTCTCTGTCGTGAAAATATATGAGTCCCATTGGGTGGAGAGGACTTTGGGCTATTGGAACATAATTCAAAGGCTGTTATGTGGGGGAATTCTGCTGGGCCAGACATTTTAGCTCCCATCCACCCCACCCCCATCCCACCGCCTGCCTACTTCTCTCTCTCTGTCATTTCAGGCCGAGCCCGTTTTGCACCAGCAGCGCTCGTTTGCCAGGGTTCTTTATTGATTTATTATGCAAATGAGTGTGCTGTGCGGTGGTGACCCATCACAGTACATTGTGTAATTGAGTGACGGAGGGAGCGGAACAGCCTTTTGAGGGGCTGTGCTTAATGGAGTGAGAATATGAAGTGGTCGTCGTCCCCCAGCTCCTACAACAGGTTACATATTCATCAGACCAGAACGCTTATTTCAGTAAACAGCCAATTCCCCCTTGACCTCAATCCACCAGTAACTGCTCTGCACTCTTTAATGAACTTATCGCTTGGGTGACTTCTCAGACAAGTTGCCACTGCATGTAAGAACACTTTGAGAAACATCACACAGACGCAATCAGTTAGCTGTTAGGTTGATTGTCCTTACGTGTTGTGTTGCTTTCCACGGGTCTCTTCTATGTTTTGGAGGTATAGTTGTGTTGCTTTCCACGGGTCTCTTCTATGTTTTGGAGGTATAGTTGTGTTGCTTTCCACGGGTCTCTTCTATGTTTTGGAGGTATAGTTGTGTTGCTTTCCACGGGTCTCTTCTTCTATGTTTTGGAGGTATAGTTGTGTTGCTTTCCACGGGTCTCTTCTTCTATGTTTTGGAGGTGTAGTTGTGTTGCTTTCCACGGGTCTCTTCTTCTATGTTTTGGAGGTATAGTTGTGTTGCTTTCCACGGGTCTCTTCTATGTTTTGGAGGTATAGTTGTGTTGCTTTCCACAGGTCTCTTCTTCTATGTTTTGGAGGTGTAGTTGTGTTGCTTTCCACAGGTCTCTTCTTCTATGTTTTGGAGGTATAGTTGTGTTGCTTTCCACAGGTCTCTTCTTCTATGTTTTGGAGGTATAGGCCAGGCCTAACCATGACAGTACCAACTAGGACGTATGTAGACTTTATCACATGCATGTCATCATTACATTTAGAGGACCTAATGTTCTGAATTAGTGATTCAACGAATAAGTTCTGGAATGCGTTAGAAAAGCCTCCCTCCACACAGTTTAACACCATACAATGCAGTGTTACATACACAGCCAATCAGGAAGGAGAGCCATTTAGTGTGCATTACCAGCCAATCAGTGTCATGCAGGTCAACCACATAAACACTGCTCTATCCAATATAGACTCAGTCTGGACCCTATCACACACTAATCCTGCTCTCCTCTCCACCGTTGGGGTTCACCATTCATATAGTGCCTAGTTGTTACACCTACAGGACATACACTATGGCCAGTCCATTACAGGCTTTACAGATACATAGTGACAGGATTAAATCAGCTCTTCTCACTCTCACTTCACTGTAGTCACCATGTGTGTGTAGTGAGTGTACCAAATGGAAGCCTATTCCCTATATGGTGCACTGCTTTTGACCTATGGGCCCTGGTCAAAAGTAGTGCACTACATAGGGAATAGGGTTCACTTTTGGGACGTATACCATACTTTTTAACTTTACTCTGAACCACAATGGCTTGCCTTCTCCAATCCAATGGAAGCTGATATGCGGGTTTGGTCGGGATCGTATCAAATTGCTTTTTCGCGACACAGTTAGTGCAGACTGCAGTAGTAATAGCTGTCCACTTATTTACTTTTAAGGCCAGTTCAGCAGTTTCACGGACTGGCATTGATTCGGGCCAGAGACGGCATGAAAGTGGTCCACGGACGGAGCAGTAATGCACCTCACTAATGAGTGTGGCGAGGAAGACGGTGGTGATTGACAGTGGCATTGATTGAGTTTGGTCCAACATCAGCAGACTGATCCTTAAGCAAGTGTTTAGGGAGCTTGACTCTGGTTACAACAAGAGCCCCAAGTAACAATGCTAGGCTCTAGCCCTCCTTTCCTGCTGTCCTGAATCTAATGTCTGGAGACTGAAGCTCACGTCTAGTTTGTTGTGGCTGCTGCAATGCATCATGGTATTTTACTGATGATCATGATTGATTGTGTTAAGGATAATGCTTGAGACTTGAGACCCCTCAAATGTCCCTGTTTTAACAGCTTTGTTTTAAAGGTTAATGTTAATCCTGTTGCAGGATGGCTTTATCTCTGCCTTCCCCTGATTGTAGTGTCTCTGCCCCATATTCAATTTGATGTCATCTGACAGTGTAAATCTAATTGGAAGAAAATCAATTTTGCCTGTGTGTGTGTGGGGGGGAAGGTAGGTAGGAATGTACAGTCGGTGGACTCTGTATGAGTTTGTGAGCTTTAAGAGAGAAAGGAGAATCTAATAGAATCAGAGGTTTATACAGCTAGCTCTGATTGCAACATTGCTGGTATTAGGAGAATAGTTGCGCTCCCCTCTGCCATTCTCATTAACAACAGCAGAGAAGAAAAGTCTGCATTGCGACAAATATTGATCTGGAGACCAAATTACAGCTTGAAAGAAAGTCAAATAGCAGACATAAACACTGTCTTTTGTTGTACTGCAAAGCTACTTTTCAGAGCTTGTTTTACACTGTAGGACACACTGAAGAAGAAGAATCCTTTTAATCCATTTTCCTTGCAGTCAACAGAAATTCATCGACTGCTTATCCCCTCGCAAAGACACACACACACACACACACACACACACACGCACACACGTTTGAAGTTAGTTCAGAAGAGGCAGCCAAGCAGCTACATAGGAGTTTGAGGTTCTGGGATTGGGCCTGTGATAGTGAGGCTCCAGTCTAGTTCCATGTAAACCAACACAGAGAGACATACGTTGAGTTGAGAACTGAAGTGATTGTTGGTTCAGACTGTGAGGCCAGAGGCAGCCAATGGTATGTTTGGGATTGTGATGATGAGATCTGAAGTTAGCATTATAGATGATGAGAGATCAAGTCAAGCTGCAGGCAGACAGCACAATTCCATTACACATCTGATAAGATACAGAAATGAGGACAAGCTTTTTCGGGAGGCGATAAAAATTTGTTTTTCTTTCCGTCCTTATTTTTTCAGTATGTTTCTATCTCCAGCTTTTGGATTTAACTCTGTCATCTGTCAGAAAGGACGCAGCCACACAGCCATATACATTTCTCCTCCATGTGTCTCCCTATTCATCCTTATCAAATCAAACCAGTCTTTGTGTTAAACAAAGTGTTTATAGGAAGTAGTGAGTCAATCAGTTGAGCCCATCAGGGTTTAGGTCTAGGCCCACACATGTATCTCTTCATTAAGGGCTGTTGATACCTGCATGACCCCTGCTCTTCTCAAGTGGCCTAGCAGAGAAAACAGGTGGAAAAGCGATGGTTCTGGGCCTTGAGATTCCATGGCTAATTTATCCAGGAGACTGAGGAGAATCTCTGAGCTACTGGCCCAACTCTGTGCTTCTCTCTCTGCTTCTCTCTGCCTTCCTGTCAGCCTGTAAACTGTGGAAGCCCCTTGAACAAAAATCGTCTGGGCCCTAATTATGGCTGCATTGATTTTCTCTGTGTGTGTGTGTGTGTGTGTGTGTGTGTGTGTGTGTGTGTGTGTGTGTGTGTGTGTGTGTGTGTGTGTGTGTGTGTGTGTGTGTGTGTTTTCACTCTGGCCTAGATCCCAGACATCCTAGCTCAGGCCTTCATTGCCTACCTACTTATTATGTTCCTAATCCAACCCTGCTCACCAGATAATTACACAACCTTCACCAAGGCTCATCCCCTGCACCCTGCTCACCAGATAATTACACAACCTTCACCAAGGCTCACCAGATAATTACACAACCTTCATCAAGGCTCACCAGATAATTACACAACCTTCACCAAGGCTCATCCCCTGCACCCTGCTCATCAGATAATTACACAACCTTCATCAAGGCTCACCAGATAATTACACAACCTTCACCAAGGCTCATCCCCTGCACCCTGCTCACCAGATAATTACACAACCTTCACCAAGGCTCACCAGATAATTACACAACCTTCACCAAGGCTCACCAGATAATTACACAACCTTCATCAAGGCTCACCAGATAATTACACAACCTTCACCAAGGCTCATCCTCCCCACATCCCAAAGTAACCTCCACCTCCTCCATCTCCCTCCTCCAACTCTCACCAAGCTCCCCCATCTCCATCCTCCCTCTCCCCAAGCTCCCCATCTCCCTCCTCCCTCTCCCCAAGCTCCCCCATCTCCCTCCTCCCGCTCCCCAAGCTCCCCCATCTCCCCCCTCCCTCTCCCCAAGCTGCCCTATCTCACTCCTCCCTCTCCCCAAGCTCCCCCATCGCCCTCTCCCCAAGCTCCCCCATCTCCCTCCTCCCTCTCCCCAAGCTGCCCTTTCTCCCTCCTCCCTCTCCCCAAGCTGCCCTATCTCCCTCCTCCCTCTCCCCAAGCCCCCCTGCTCCTCTGCTGTTCTTCATCTAGCCCTCAGCCAGGTCCTGAAGATGCTTCCCCTCTCAAAAGTTAAGATGCTAATGACTATTCTTCATTAAAGCTCAGCTATTTCTTCAGTCATCATCAGATCTAGGCCCTTAAGATGGCACACACAGGTGTATCTAGACCCTGTGAAAGGTATAATGTAAGCAGCAGATGATAATGTAGTCAATACAAATGCAGAATGTTAGCTACTGTATGCTTCAGTTTTCAGAATAAGACGTACTGTGGGTGCAGGGGACAGTAGTTGTGAAAACAAGAGTACTGCAGAAGCATTGCTAAGGCAGATTTGCTGAAATCCATCCCTAAGGCTCTCAATATTTGAGGATTGCCCTGAAAGACTGTGTGCTTCCATGGGTTTTTGCCCTTCCTTTTCCTCGCCCCCTATTCATTTCTCCTGTGTCTTTATTCCATGTTGTGTTCTCTCCAGGAGCACCAGGACAATATCCTGGGTGGAACCATGCAGAAGGCCATGGCTCTCCTCAGCAACCTGACTGGACAGAAAGACGTGGATCTACAACCCTTCTACCAACAAGGTACGGTGCACTGCCTCACACAAATTAATGCATTGTACCGTATCTAGGCCTAACAGTTTCCACCCCATTTACAAAGAACACCGTGCACAAGTCCCATGTGGTTCCATGTGACTTAGTTGGTAGAACATGGCGCTCGCAACGCCAGGGTTGTGGGTTTAATTCCTATGGGGGACCAGTATGAAAATGTTTGCACTCTGGATAAGAGCATCTACTAAATGACTCACTACTGTACGTCTCTCTGGATAAGAGCATCTACTAAATGACTCACTACTGTAAGTCTCTCTGGATAAGAGCATCTACTAAATGACTCACTACTGTAAGTCTCTCTGGATAAGAGCATCTACTAAATGACTCACTACTGTAAGTCTCTCTGGATAAGAGCATCTACTAAATGACTTGAATGTAAAGTGAGGACTCCAACCACTCTATCAGAAAGGTACAGTGACTGACAAACACGTCTTTGATGGGTTAATGCAGCACTGTGTGTAATACAACACCCAACAGTTTCTCCATCATTGACAAAGACAATCATACACAGGTACAAAACAACCTGTGTTGATTCCTCTCCTGTGTTTTCAGTTACTGGAGTGTGTTTCCTTGCCAGTAACTCCACCCCTTTACCTTCGGCTCAGACCGCTTATTGCATTGGGATCCTGTGGTGCTTTAAGCCGTGTGTGTGTGTGTTGTGTTTGTGGTGTGTGTGTGTTTCGTGTTAGCGTCGCAGGCAGGCTTTTGGTCTCCCAGCAGCAGCTGAGGAAGGAAGAATGAAAGCCTCTCCTCTTCTTCCTCCACTCTATCCATCAACAGGCTGGGCTGTGTGTCCTGTTGTGGTACTCCTATCAGTTCATCTCCTCCTTGTCTGTCCACAGACGGCCCGCACCCACCCGTCTGCCTCTCTCTCTCTTTTTCTCGCTCTACACTCAGCACACATCTGACACAATCAGCCCAGCTGCCGAGCAGCCATTGCCGAGCAGCCATTTGTCTACTCCTTTACCCGCTCGGCTCTCCTGCCTTGGCATGTTTTCCTTCTCTGCCATCGCTTTTCAATGCCCAGCTGGCTGCCCGCTGCAAAAACCAGGCGCTCCATAACACTCAATTATTGAATAATAGATTCATTTTGCTATGGCTGTACTGTGTTGACAGTTCTCATTAGCTAGTCGGCACAGTTAGCCCGTTAGCGCCACACGGTATCTCTCTCCCACCGCCGAGTGGCATGGAGCTGAGAGAGCCTGTCCTGTCAACCCTGTCGTGGTTCTGCATGAGCTCGGGGGAGTCATAGATTCACAGCCGGGCTTCACATTCAACATGCACCTCCTAGGAGAAGGCAGGGGCACCTTGCAGATAGCAGGACTAATGAAATGCTCCTCCTTGGAGAAGGCAGGGGCACCTTGCAGATAGCAGGACTAATGAAATGCTCCTTCTAGGAGAAGGCAGGGGCACCTTGCAGATAGCAGGACTAATGAAATGCTCCTTCTAGGAGAAGGCAGGGGCACCTTGCAGATAGCAGGGCTAATGAAATGCTCCTTCTAGGAGAAGGCAGGGGCACCTTGCAGATAGCAGGACTAATGAAATGCTCCTCCTAGGAGAAGGCAGGGGCACCTTGCAGATAGCAGGGCTAATGAAATGCTCCTTCTAGGAGAAGGCAGGGGCACCTTGCAGATAGCAGGACTAATGAAATGCTCCTTCTAGGAGAAGGCAGGGGCACCTTGCAGATAGCAGGACTAATGAAATGCTCCTTCTAGGAGAAGGCAGGGGCACCTTGCAGATAGCAGGACTAATGAAATGCTCCTTCTAGGAGAAGGCAGGGGCACCTTGCAGATAGCAGGACTAATGAAATGCTCCTTCTAGGAGAAGGCAGGGGCACCTTGCAGATAGCAGGACTAATGAAATGCTCCTTCTAGGAGAAGGCAGGGGCACCTTGCAGATAGCAGGACTAATGAAATGCTCCTTCTAGGAGAAGGCAGGGGCACCTTGCAGATAGCAGGGCTAATGAAATGCTCCTCCTTGGAGAAGGCAGGGGCACCTTGCAGATAGCAGGGCTAATGAAATGCTCCTCCTAGGAGAAGGCAGGGGCACCTTGCAGATAGCAGGACTAATGAAATGCTCCTCCTTGGAGAAGGCAGGGGCACCTTGCAGATAGCAGGACTAATGAAATGCTCCTTCTAGGAGAAGGCAGGGGCACCTTGCAGATAGCAGGGCTAATGAAATGCTCCTTCTAGGAGAAGGCAGTACCTTGAAAAACAAATGATAGTCTCACTAAGCGCAAACCAGATGGGATGGCGTATCGCTGCAGAATACTGCGGTAGTCATGCGGGTTAAGTGTGCCTTGAATTCTAAATACATCACAGACAGTGTCACCAGCAAAGCACCCCCACATCATCACACCTCCAAATGTGAACTTTTAACAAGGCACACCTGATAATTGAAATGCATTCCAGGTGACCTCATGAAACTTGTTGAGAGAATGCCAAGAGTGTTCAAAGCTGTCATCAAGGCAAAGGGTGGCTACTTTGAATAATCTCAAATATAAAATATATTTGGATTACTTTTTTGGTTACTACATGATTCCATATGTGTTATTTCATAGTTTTGATGTCTTCACTATTATTCTACAATGTAAAAAATTGTACGAATAAAGAAAAACCCTTGAATGAGTAGGTGTGTGAAAATCTTTTGACTGGTACTGTGTGTGAGAATGCCAAAAAAATGAGGTCCCAGCCACCACTCAAAGATTTTTATTGTCCCACAGTCGCTGGACTCTGGTGGCATCTCAAACACTTGGGGTCAAAATGTGGATATATTTTTGTCATTTGAGTAATGGAGACGGTGCAAACTTTGAGCTGAATGAGCCCATGTCTTATGCAACATGATGAGGTGTGGATACGCCCAATACTATGTTGAATGAGCCCATGTCTTATGCAACATGATGAGGTGTGGATACGCCCAATACTATGTTGTCACCCATGTCTCATGTAACATGATGAGGTGTGGATACGCCCAATACTATGTTGAATGAGCCCATGTCTTATGTAACATGATGAGGTGTGGATACGCCCAATACTATGTTGTCACCCATGTCTTATGTAACATGATGAGGTGTGGATACGCACAATACTATGTTGAATGAGCCCATGTCTTATGTAACATGATGAGGTGTGGATACGCCCAATACTATGTTGTCACCCATGTCTTATGTAACATGATGAGGTGTGGATGCGCCCAATACTATGTTGAATGAGCCCATGTCTTATGCAACATGATGAGGTGTGGATACGCCCTCTACTATGTTGAATGAGCCCATGTCTTATGCAACATGATGAGGTGTGGATACGCCCTCTACTATGTTGAATGAGCCCATGTCTTATGCAACATGATGAGGTGTGGATACGCCCAATACTATGTTGAATGAGCCCATGTCTTATGTAACATGATGAGGTGTGGATACGCCCAATACTATGTTGAATGAGCCCATGTCTTATGTAACATGATGAGGTGTGGATACGCCCAATACTATGTTGAATGAGCCCATGTCTTATGTAACATGATGAGGTGTGGATACGCCCAATACTATGTTGAATGAGCCCATGTCTTATGTAACATGATGAGGTGTGGATACGCCCAATACTATGTTGTCACCCATGTATTATGTAACATGATGAGGTGTGGATACGCCCAATACTATGTTGCCATATGTCATCAGGTAGCTTGTCACCCGTGTCTTGCTCCCATGCAGATTTTGTATTTGCTAAGGAAGGCGGATTAATATTCTGTATTATGTCGTATAATCTGGAGATTGTGCCCTTCAGATAAGGGTTAAGATCTAAGCACCTCTCGACTGGACACTTAGTGTGCTCGAGTGGAAATTAAGGGAAATGTTCTTTAGCAAAGCTGTGAGTTTGCAGGTACCTAAAAAAGTGGCTATTGGGAATATTATGGTCAACCCCCAGAGTATCGAATGAGACTAATGTGGTGTCAACAAATAGGTCACAAAAAAACACCAGACCATTCCTATGCCAGAACTGGAATGCCGTGTCAATCTGTGATGCTGGGAAGAGATGATTAGATGTTAATGGAGAGAAGCAGCTTATTTAAGTCTAAAGTGATTACGGAATTGGGACCAGATCTTAAGGAATTTCTTGACAATGGGATTCAAAACATGGGTGCCAAGGTTCATGGGCAGTGGGGAGCACAGGAGAGAGACAGGAGAAGTTAGAAGACTTGACTGTAACTCCATGATGGCCCAAGTTGGACCATCCTTATTTTCAAATGTAGAAACCCAATAAACACATTTTATATATATTTGCTGACCAATAGTAGTGTAAAAAATTGGGAATGTGTCTCTCTAGATATACCTTTCTCATTTGTGGATTTGACTTATTCCAAATGAAGTTGGAAGTGCAGCTGTCCAGTTTGGCAGAAACATGGGAATCATTTGGAATAGTAAAAAAACGTATGTGGTACAGTCATGTTAACAGAATTCTTCCCACCTGCTAATGAAATGGGAAGAGACGACCACCTTATGAAATCCTGCTTAGTGCGCTCCAGGACTGTTTTGAAGTTGTTTCAACAGAGCCTTAAATGAGTGTGTGACCTTTAATCCCAAATAAGTAAAGACCTGATGCTCCACCTTAAATGGGAAATTGTCATACCCAATACCTTCTGCTAACTGATTATTGGGGAAGAGCAGACTTGTTCGCTTTAACTTTTAACCAGATAATGTCCAAAACCTTGTAGCATGTCCAAGAGAGAGGGTATAGACTCCACAGGGTTATAGATGTATAGAAGAAGATTGTCTGCATTTAAGGACACCTTGTAAATTATGTTCCCCTTAATATTCTCTTAATCCTCTCCTCCGCACGCAGGCCGATAGCAAGAGGCTCACTAGCCATATCAAATAGGAAAGGGGATAAACAACAACCCTGCCTGGCCCCCCTGTGGAGAGGAAGTAGCTGGAGGTAACAGTGTTGGTGCGAACGGAAGCCACTGGGAATCTTAATCCAGGAAAGGAATGACGGGCCAAACCCAAATCTCTCTGTACTGTAAATTGATATTCCCTCTCAACCCGGTTGAAAGCCTTCTCATCATCAGGAGAGATGACGACCTCTGGCTGTTGAGTTGAGTGGACAGAATAGAGAACGTTAAATAGCTGGCGCATAATATAGAAAGATTGTCTACCTGAGATAAATCCGGTTTGGGCCGAGTCACTGTCTCTAAACGGCACAAGAGGACCTTAGTGAGAATTTTATAATCACAGCACAAGAGGCTTATAGGGTGGTATGAGCCACAGTCGAGGGGATTCTTGTCCTTTTTAAGCAAAACCAAACCATAGTCGCCTGGGTAAGTGTCTGGGGCAGTTTCTGATTAGAAACGATGTCATTGAGCTGAGGATAGGGGACAGTTTTGAGGGGACTGGTTTATAAAATTCAATAGGGAAGCCATCAGGCCCAGGAGCTTTACCGCTCTGCATGGACTGGATTGCCAGAGTAGCTTCCTCATCACTTATTTAGGCATCCCATGTTAGTTTGTTCATCAGAATTGAGACAGGGGGTGTCCAGAGTGTCTAGAAATGCATGTATACCAGATGTGTCAGGAAGAGCCTCTGACGAGTAAAGAGCAGAGTAGAGTTGCTTAAATGGATTGTTGATTTCTTTGGGAAGTTAAATCAGCTGCAACACAGATTTCAGGTTTGGTGCTGCTAGTAGTGGATTGTTGAAGCTGGTGAGATAACAAATTGCCAGCTTTCTCTCCTTGTTCATAAAATGTCTGCCTCGACTTAAACAGAAGCTGCTCCATTTGTCTAGTGGAAAGCTTGTCAAATTCCAATTTGGTGTAGCAGTCTCTCTTTGTAGAGTTCAGGAGTCGGAGAAGAGGCATCTGTTGTCCACATCTAGAATGAGTTGAGATGGCTCCAATAAGCGTTTAGTGTGCTGTTGTCATACTCTGTGTATGAAATGATTTTCCCTTAGATAAGGTTTTATGGGCTCTCACACAGTAGAGTGAGACATGTCAGGGGTGACGTTGATCTGTAAAAAGACATCAATGTGAGTAGTAGTAGACTACAGGATAGTAGTAGTGGGTCAAGTCACCACACGTGTTCTGACACAGTACTCTCCGGAAAGCGGATATTTAGCTGGACAGGGCTATGGTCTGAGATAACAATGCTGTGATTGGCTATTAGTTACAAAAGGAAGAATTATATTGTCCAGAAGGAAAAAGTCAATCCTAGAGTATGAGTGGTGGACCGGAGAAAAAGGAGTATTGTTTAGCAGTGGGATTGCTCCTTCTCTGTGGATCAGACAAATTATAGGATTCTACAAATGAGTTGATCACTGCGACTGATTTTGAAATGACATTGTTGGGCTTTGGTCTGGATCTGTCTAGACATGTATGTAATACACAATTCAAATCTCCGCCCAATATCAAATGATGAGAGTTGAGGTCGGGAAGTATTGCAATGAGGCCAGATAAAAATGTAGCGTCATCCCAATTAGGAGCATAGAGGTTAGCCAGAACAACCTGTGTGCTAAACAATTTCCCCATCACTATAAGATATCTGCCATTAGTATCTGAAATGACTTTGGAGGATACAAACAGGGCCTTTTCTGATAAGGATGGCTGCCCCTCTGGCCTCAGCACCAAAGTTGGAGTGGAATATTTGGTAGACCCATCCTCTCTTTAGTTTGTCTTTGTCGCTGGACCGGAGATGGATCTCTTGGAGAAAAACAGACATAAGATGAGCATACACTCGGCTACGCTTGACCACATGGTTCATTCCTTTTAAGTTCCAGGTGAAAAAGCAAGTGGAGCCTAGTGTATGTGAATTAGGCAGTCATAGTAATTAGAAATCAACATTAGTATAATCACATGGCCAGTGTGTCGACAAGGTCAGAATACAAAAATGACCCAGAAGAAAACCTTGGACCTCTATGCTGGCCTTCCCCTTGTTGGAAGGCTGCATTTACCTCTCCTAGACTTGAGAAAGAGACTACCATGTTAAAGTGAACCTCAGTAGAGCTCTAGAGCTCAGAGTCCGTGTCAGTCCGCTGTGCCCGATGCTTTAGTAGAGGCCTGCTCTTTTGTGACACGTGGCCGTTGTTGTTTCGACATTTCACAATGAAATGGACAAAAATTTCAAGAAGAAAATTGGGTTTGACTCCTAATAAAATGTTACTAAATTAACACGGTAGGGGAGGTGTTTGTGAAATATTAATAGTAAAATGTTCGCCCTTGTCACGACTTCCGCCGAAGTCGGTTCCTCTCCTTGTTCGTTCGGCGGGTCGACGTCACCGGTCTTCTAGCCATCGCTGATCCACCTTTCATTTTCCATTTGTTTTGTCTTGTTTTCCCACACGCCTGGTTTACATTCCCTCATTACGTGACGTGTATATAACCCTCTGTTCCCCCCATGTCTGTGTGTGGAATTGTTTGTTGTAAAGTGTTTGTGCATTTCTAACTGGTTTGCGGCGGGTTATTTTAACCCGTATTTTGTTGTTTCTGGGTGCAGTTTGTTTTGCCTAAATAAAGTGCTCTGGTTGTTACCTATGTCTGATCTCCTGCGCCTGACTTCGCTGCAGCCAGTGATGCACCTCTTACAGCCCTGGACAGGAGCACCAAGAAAACGTGTCTTCACATGTTGCTGCTCACCAGCGCCCCCTCACAAGTCACTGCTTTAATGTTAGCAGAAAACAACGGGGTGTTTTCCAGGGTCAACTCCAAGGTTCTTTGCACTCTGGGAGGGTGACACCGTGGAGATGTTAACCGTGATGCAGAGGTATTGGAGCGGGCAGGCCTTCCCCGGGAGGACGAGCAGCACAGTCTTGTCAAGGTTAAGCTTGAGGTGTTGGGCTGACTTCCAAGCTGAGATGTCTGCCAGGCATGTAGAGATGCGTGCCGCCACCTGGGTGTCAGAAGGGGGGGAAGGGGAAGAGTAGTTGAGTGTCATCTGCATAGCAATGATAGGAGAGGCCATGTGCCGATATGATGGAGCCGAGTGTAGACTGGCAGAGAGATGCTGCTAACAGATGATGCTACATAATCATGGATACTTCATCTTCTACTTAATCATGGATATGGAGATTATTCAATAAACACACGTTGCTATACATTGGTACAGTAAATTAGAGGAAGATGGCAGTGTGTGAGATTTTAATTTATTAGGTGAGTGAGAGGATTATCAGTGCAGAATGAATCTTTGTTTTGGCTCCACTTATACTGACTGAATGCTTCTGCTGCATAGTGACAATGTTGAATGGTTACTCATTATATTACTGTGGAGCAGCACAACATGTAGCACCTGCTCAGTGGAGAATGTATTCAGAATGCTATGGAAATGGGTTAGCTGTTAGCTACGGGAGAGTCTACCTTGTGGTGTGGTGGAGTTTTGCAGGTGTGTCAAACGGTTTGTACCTCTGTTTGTGTCAGGAACTGTATTTTGTCTGCATGTTGCATCATGCTGGAGCGCGGGGCTGGGGCCCTGTGAATTATAGGTGTGAGTGTCAGAAAGCTTTCAGGTCCCTAGCTGTAATTGCTACCTAGCAGAACAGGAAAGAGGAAACCCCTCAGTCTGTCAACAAAAGCCCCGCTCCCCGCCCCCCACCTCCCCCTGTCAACCAATAGGAATACCACTTCCACTCCGGGGCTCGACGTTCGTCCTTCAAAATAGGGGGCGACTTCCTCTCTTTCCTCCTTTACCCTTCTCATTACAGGAGGGTCACTTGCGAGTGACTTTATGAAGTCAGCATCATTATGCACCAATCAGGTCCTTTTCTGAGGAATGTGTTGACCCAGCACTAAATATAACCCTGGTAATTAGAGCTACCTCTAGCAGCTCTCCTCTCTCTGTCTCCGTCTCTGGCTGTGCTAGTGGCCCACTCCAGATCAGGCTCACGAAAACGCAGGCAGGGGAAAACTGGTATAATTGGCTTCTTTTAAGAGAGGGAGAGAGAGACCGAGAGACTGAGGGAGAGTGGACGAACGCGGCAGGGCCGGTTGTGTGTGTGTGTGAGAGAGAGAGAGACAGCCAGTGAGTGGATGAGATGAGTTTTCTAATTGGCCAGTGTGGAGATAAGGGACCCCTGGGAGTGCTGTGTAGTGCCGTGCGGAGCCATGCACAAGGAAGTAGAGTAGCAGCACAACAGCCAGTCTGCTTGTTGTGTTTTAGTACACTTAGTGTCTTTCCATGACACAGACTGACCAGGTGAATCCAGGTGAAAGCTATGATCCCTTATTGATGCCACTTGTTAAATCCATTTCAATCAGTGTAGATGAAGGGGAGGAGACGGGTTAAAGAAGGATTGATACATGACTTGTGTATGTGTGCCATTCAGAGGGTGAATGGGCAAGACTAAATATTTAAGTGCCTTTGAATGGAGTATGGTAGTAGTTGCCAGGCGCACCGGTTTGAGTTTGTAAAGAACTGCAAAGCTGCTGGGTTTTTCATGCTCAACAGTTTCCTGTGTGTATCAAGAATGGTCCACCACCCAAAGGACATCCAGCCAACTTGACAACTGTGGGAAGCATTGGAGTCAACATGGGCCAGCATCCCTGTGAAATGCTTTTGACGCCTTGTAGAGTTCATGTCCCGATGAATTGAGGCTATTCTGAGGGCAAAAGAGGGTGCAACTCAATATTACGAAGATGTTCCTAATGTTTTATACTCTGTGTATATTGTATACAGTACACAAAGTATCTGTTTCTCTGAGGGGTTTATTCAGACCTACAGTCAAGTATCTGTTTCTCTGAGGGGTTTATTCAGACCTACAGTCAAGTATCTGTTTCTCTGAGGGGTTTATTCAGACCTACAGTCAAGTATCTGTTTCTCTGAGGGGTTTATTCAGACCTACAGTCAAGTATCTGTTTCTCTGAGGGGTTTATTCAGACCTACAGTCAAGTATCTGTTTCTCTGAGGGGTTTATTCAGACCTACAGTCAAGTATCTGTTTCTCTGAGGGGTTTATTCAGACCTACAGTCAAGTATCTGTTTCTCTGAGGGGTTTATTCAGACCTACAGTCAAGTATCTGTTTCTCTGAGGGGTTTATTCAGACCTACAGTCAAGTATCTGTTTCTCTGAGGGGTTTATTCAGACCTACAGTCAAGTATCTGTTTCTCTGAGGGGTTTATTCAGACCTACAGTCAAGTATCTGTTTCTCTGAGGGGTTTATTCAGACCTACAGTCAAGTATCTGTTTCTCTGAGGGGTTTATTCAGACCTACAGTCAAGTATCTGTTTCTCTGAGGGGTTTATTCAGACCTACAGTCAAGTATCTGTTTCTCTGAGGGGTTTATTCAGACCTACAGTCAAGTATCTGTTTCTCTGAGGGGTTTATTCAGACCTACAGTCATTTAATTGTCGAGAGCCATTCATCCTATTACGTTTCACTATGGCAACTGAAGCTTTCTGTTGAGATCTGGATAGCTTCCCTGAACTGTAAAGGACAATGTCCCGCCTGTCTGCTTTTCTGCCTGGTGTTTAGGCCATTCACCACAGTAATTATATTGTCTGTGGCATAATGCAAGGCATTGTGGAGATATTCATGAGTTATCTTCAGAAATGCAGAGTGTGAGAGAGAGAGAGAGAGAGAGAGAGAGAGAGAGTGAGTGAGTGAGAGAGAGAGAGAGAAAAACAGAAACACTGACAAATGTCTCCTTCCAAAAAGCCTGGAGTGGTAAACACAGATAAACAGTCTTGCTGCCTCAGGTCACCACACAGTCAAAACACAACACTTCCAGAAGAACCTTGTCGTTCATGGAGAGGCTTGAATATAGCCACACACACACACACACACACACACGTGTACTCTACCCACACACAGACCTTTTCCAGCGAGCCCTTCATTCTCTAGTATGGCCTTTGTGTGTTTCTCAGCAGGCAGGCAGATAGCTATACGGACAGACAGACAGACGGACAGGCAAACAGACAGGAAGACAAACAAACAAACCGATGGACAGGTAGGCAGGCAGAAAGGTTATAACCATTCCTATTTCCAGGTAAAAGACACTCTTAAGGGCCTCCCGAGTGGCTCAGCGGTCTAAGGCACTGCATCTCAGTGCTAGCGGCGTCACTACAGACCCGGATTTGATCCCAGGCTGTGTCTCAGCCGGCTGCGACCGGGAGGCCGATGAGGCGGCGCACAATTGGCCCAGCGTCGTCCAGGTTAGGGGAGGGTTTGGCCGGCCGCGATGTCCTTGTCCCATCGCTGTCTAGCGACTCCTGTGGCGGGCCGGGTGGAGTGCACTGTTATGAACCCCCTTTTCCCAGCAGTCTAGGGGGGAGGGAAACGAGACCCTATCATATATCATGCAAATCACAACAGTGAAAAGGAACAGTGAGAACTAAAAGAAATCCACAGACAACCTAAACCTACCATCAAACACTTTAGGTTTATTGTCAAACACACGGTAATGGGGTGTTGGGAAAAGGGGCTGAGCTGGACTCAAGGAGGAGAAATGATAAATATCCCAAAACCCCTAAGCCAGTCTTACTGGGTAAAGAACTGCTAGCTAACTAACCAATAAAATACAGTAGGTGGTCCGCCCAGTTCTAACTGGGGTATTTAGACAACGTTTTCCTACGGGTAATGTATGCCCAAGGGCGACTTGGCTGGTTATCCCCTTTTCCCACCAACAAACCAACAATAATACACCACAGCAATACATACTCACATGATAACAGACAAAAGTTTTCCTACGGGTAATGCATGCCCAAGGTCGACTTGGCTGGTTATCCCCTTTTCCCACCAACAAACCAACAATAATACACCACAGCAATACATACTCACATGATAACAGACAATGTGAGATGTATCTGCACAAACAAACTAAACTGTGGGGTATGAAAGAATATGTGGTCTTCAGCAAATCCATAGAGAGAAAGCGAGAGAGACACTGGGAAAACAACTGACTGGGTTTTTAAAGGGAAAGGGATGTGATTGGGTAAGGGAAACAGGAGGAGGTGTGTCTTCAGAATGATATGACTGATGACTGCCACCTGTTACTAGGACAGAGGAGAAATACAAATACCCCCAGGATACCTGTATCCGTAACATGCACGCTGACACGGTCGCCAGGTGTACGGTGTTTCCTCCGACACATTGGTGCGGTGGCTTCCGGGTTGTGTCAAGAAGCAGTGCGGCTTGGCGGGTCGTGTTTCGGAGGACGCATGGCTCTCGACCTTCGCCTCTCCCGAGTCTGGGAGTTGCAGCGATGGGACAAGACTGTAACTACCAATTTGATATCGCATAATTGGGGAGAAAAAGGGGTAAAAAACAAACATACAAAACCAAAAACCACTCTTATTAAAGAAGAGTCTTCCTATAGGGAGAGGAGTGCTGTTGAAGACTGTTTTGTATTATTATTCATCATCAGGATATTATTCATCAGATTGGTTCTCCACAGTACATTGAATATGGACGCCACTCTCACTGGCCCTCTGTCCGTCTGCATGCCTTTCTCTGTCTCCTCTCGCTCACTCTCCTCCTCTCTCTCTATTTCACTCTCCCCCTTCTCTCTCTCTATTTCACTCTCTCTCCCTCTCTCTCTCTACTCCTTTCATCATTTCCTCTGAAGCAGCACTAATGCAGCCATCCTGCCGTAGCCAGTTTGTTGAGCAATCAGACAATATCTGCCCAACATTGAGTTCATTTTTCTGAGGCAAATCTATTCTGAATATATTTAAGCCTAGTTCTTTTCTGAGGATTTTTGTACCGTCCTTCACATTTGTTTTATGTAAAACTGGGAGTTTTTTGACTGCATGTTTTATTTTTGTCAGGTCATTTTTGTCAAGGTGAAATCTGCTGCTCATTGTATTCCAGATGACAGATAATGATGTATCATATTATCACTGTCATTCTCTCTTGGTAGATAGTACCTATCTATTCAAAGCTGGATGGTTCCACTGAAGACTCATGTGTTTATTGTGGAGAGAGCGTTGCTCACAGGGTTCAACTACCTGCCCTGATCCGGGGTGACCGGTCAGACAGAGAAGAGCGCTCTTGAGAAACTGTCTGAAAAGGTTATTCTGTCTTTAAAGACGAAGCAGATTATTCATACACTCTTAATATTTCAACAAGGCATGGCAAACAAAGCACTAGACAGGAGAAGGCAAAGGTTTTGTGTCAGTGGAAAGAGATTATATCTTTCTGTTGTAATTGGGATGGAGGAGAAGTGTGCAAAAAGCACCCAGTTCGCATTTACGTTTTTCTGTCATTATTAGTCTATTTTCTATCATAATATTGCTACCAATGGCAGCATCTTGCGGTTTATATATGATCTAATGTCCTGTATAGATCATACTGGAGGAAGTAGCCCATCAGTCAGAGAGAGCTACTCTCTGTTATGTATCATAAAGGGCCTTCTCTCAAGGCCTGAAACTGGTTCATGTACTTCATCAATGGAAGAGAAGTGCAACTTCATTTTAAGTAGAGTGAGTTGTATTGAGGCCTTGTAAAACACCAGCTTGTTCTTTAAAACTCTGTGTGGTGGAGCCATTGGTTCTTTGTTTATGTCCTCTGGGACCAGCTAAAGCCTCTTTATTGTGTTCCAAATGGTACCCTATTCCCATAGGGCTCTGGTCAAAAGTTGTGCACTATATAGGGAATATGATGCTATTTGGGACACTGCCTTTGTTTGATCCTCTTCATCTTGTGTGTGTTGTGTTTTTCTCAGGTCTGGTCATCCTTCATGCTGTGTGTGTTGTGTTTTACTCAGGTCTGGTCATCCTTCATGCTGTGTGTGTTGTGTTTTACTCAGGTCTGGTCATTCTTCATGCTGTGTGTGTTGTGTTATATTCAGGTCTGGTCATCCTTCATGCTGTGTGTGTTGTGTTTTATTCAGGTCTGGTCATCCTTCATGCTGTGTGTTGTGTTATATTCAGGTCTGGTCATCCTTCATGCTGTGTGTTGTGTTTTATTCAGGTCTGGTCATTCTTCATGCTGTGTGTGTTGTGTTTTATTCAGGTCTGGTCATCCTTCATGCTGTGTGTTGTGTTATATTCAGGTCTGGTCATCCTTCATGCTGTGTGTTGTGTTTTATTCAGGTCTGGTCATTCTTCATGCTGTGTGTGTTGTGTTTTACTCAGGTCTGGTCATCCTTCATGCTGTGTGTGTTGTGTTTTACTCAGGTCTGGTCCTCCTTCATGCTGTGTGTGTTGTGTTTTACTCAGGTCTGGTCATCCTTCATGCTGTGTGTTGTGTTATATTCAGGTCTGGTCATCCTTCATGCTGTGTGTGTTGTGTTTTACTCAGGTCTGGTCATCCTTCATGCTGTGTGTTGTGTTATATTCAGGTCTGGTCATCCTTCATGCTGTGTGTGTTGTGTTTTACTCAGGTCTGGTCATTCTTCATGCTGTGTGTGTTGTGTTTTACTCAGGTCTGGTCATCCTTCATGCTGTGTGTGTTGTGTTTTACTCAGGTCTGGTCATCCTTCATGCTGTGTGTGTTGTGTTTTACTCAGGTCTGGTCATTCTTCATGCTGTGTGTGTTGTGTTTTACTCAGGTCTGGTCATCCTTCATGCTGTGTGTGTTGTGTTTTACTCAGGTCTGGTCATCCTTCATGCTGTGTGTGTTGTGTTTTACTCAGGTCTGGTCATTCTTCATGCTGTGTGTGTTGTGTTTTACTCAGGTCTGGTCCTCCTTCATGCTGTGTGTGTTGTGTTTTACTCAGGTCTGGTGGAGGTGGTCTGCAGTGTCTTCAGCGAGGCAGCCGTTCTGTACGTGGAGAGAGAGGAGAGGCCTGGGAGAAAGAATAGCCATGATCTCCTGTTGTCTCTACTGGACACTCTGCACAATGTACTGACCAGCACATCCAGAGTGGTGCGCATTGCACTCCAGGTATGCTAAACGTACCGTATGTAGGGCTGCACAATTACTACACTTCACATCGGAATCATGTGCAATATCCATGTCGCAAGAGATCCATATTGCATGCAATACCTTGAATCGCCACTCAGCCGCCGTGTAACGTCTGTTTTCATCGTTTACTCTGTTTGTCGTCTCTCTCCCTTTCTCTTGGGGCTGCTTCCCACACATACCAAGCCCCGCCCCCTGTCACTCAAGCAGCACAGCTCCTCCTCCTTCCTGTTAGAGTCGTTCTATGTTTGCACAGCTCCTCCTCCTTCCTGTTTAGAGTCGTTCTATGTTTGCACAGCTCCTCCTCCTTCCTGTTAGAGTCGTTCTATGTTTGCATGCTGCTCTGTTACCCCGTTCCGCTAGTGGAACCCCTCGCCAACAGCCAATGAAATTGCAGGGTGCCAAATACAAATCAACAGAAATCTCATAAATCATATTTCTCAAACATACAAGTATTAGGCACCATTTTGAAGATAACATTCTCGTTAATCCAGCCACAGTGTCTGATTTCAAAAATGCTTTACAGCTAAAGCTCCACAAACGATTATGTTCGGTCACAACCAAGCCACAGAAAAACCAAGCCATTTTTCCAGCCAAAGAGAGGAGTCACAAAAAGCACAAATAGAAATAAAATGAATCACTAACCTTTGATGATCTTCATCAGATGTCACTCATAGGACTTCATGTTACACAATACATGTATGTTTTGTTCGATAAAGTGGATATTTATACCAAAAAAATCAAATGTCACATTGGTGCATTACGTTCAGTAGTTCTAAAACATGCGGTGATTGTGCAGAGAGCCACATGAATTCACAGAAATACTCATTATAAATGTTGATGAAAATTATAGTGTTATGCATGGAACTTTAGATACACTTCTCCTTAATGCAACCGCTGTGTCAGATTTCATTTTTTTTTACGTAAAAAGCATAATCTGAGAACGGCGCTCAGAGCCCAAACCAGCCAGAGCAATATCCGCCATGTTGGGTAGTCAACATTCATAAATAGCATTATAAATATTCACTTACCTTTGATGATCTTCATCAGAATGCACTCCCAGGAATCACAGTTCCACAATAAATTCTTGTTTCTATCGATAATGTCCATCATTTATGTCCATTTATGTCCAATAGCTTCTTTTGTTAGGTCGTTTGGTAAACAAATCCAAAAGCGCGATCTGGTCCAGTCGGACAAAACGTTCAAAAAGTTATATTACAGGTCGAAGAAACTTGTCAAACTAAGTATAGAATCAATTTTTAGGATGTTTTTATCATAAAAGTTCAATAATGTTCCAACCGGAGAATTCCATTGTCTGTAGAAAATCCATGGAACGAGAGCTAACTCTCGTGACCGTGCGTCATAAGGCTATGACACTCTGCCAGACCACTGACTCAAAGAGCTCTCATCCGGTCCCATTTCACTGTAGAAGCCTCATTCAAGTTTCTAAAGATGGTTGACATCTAGTGGAAGCCTTAGGAAGTGCGTCTTGACCCATATCCCACTGTGTATTCGATAAGGCTGAGTTCAAAAACTACAAACCTCAGATTTCCCACTTCCTGTTTGGATTTTTTCTCAGGTTTTTGCCTGCCATATGAGTTCTGTTATACTCACAAACATCATTCAAACAGTTTTAGAAACTTCAGAGTGTTTTCTATCCAATGCTAATAATACTATGCATATATTAGCATCTGAGTAGGAGGCAGTTCACTCTGGGCACGCTATTCATCCAAAAGTGAAAATGCTACCCCCTATCCCAAAGAAGTTAATATAAATCATTCTATTTCTATGATTCCAACAGTTCACTCAGGGGTTTTGGTGTATATCGCATGTCAAATCGCAATCGCAATATTTGGTAAGAAAATCGCAATTTTATTTTTGTCCCATATCGTGCAACCCTACCTGTATCCATAATCTCTTTTAGAACAGGCCGGTGAAGGGGAGGGTGTGTGTGTGTGTGTGTGTGTGTGTGTGTGTGTGTGTGTGTGTGTGTGTGTGTGTGTGTGTGTGTGTGTGTGTGTGTGTGTATTTGTATTTATTATGGATCCCCTTTAGTCAACACTTCTTACAAAAACAAGTAGTGATGAAGTCTATATCTCCTCCACTTTGAGCCATGAGAGATTGACATGCATATCATTGTTAGCTCCCTATGTATTTTTAAGGGCCAGCCGTGCTGCCCTGTTCTGAGCCAATTGTAAAGTCCCTCTTTGTGCCACCTGACCACACGACTGAACAGTAGTCCAGGCGCGACAAGTCTAGGGCCTGTAGGACCTGCCTTGTTGATAGTGCTGATAAGAAGGCAGAGCAGCACTTTATTATGGACAGACTTCTCTCCATCTTAGCTACTGTTGTATCAATATGTTTTGACCATGACAGTTAACTTGCTCAATTTCTACATTATTAATTACAAGATTTAGTTGAGGTTTAGTGAATGATTTGTCCCAAAAACAATGCTTTTAGTTTTTGAAATATTTAGGATTAACTTATTACTTTCCACCCATTCTGAAACAAACTGCAGCTCTTTAAGTGTTGCAATCATTTCAGTTGCTGTAGTAGCTGACGTGTATAATGTTGCCAGTGGCATGTCATTAGTAAAGAATGAAAAGGTAAGGGGCCTAGACAGCTGCCCTGGGGAATTCCTGATTCTACGTGTCTGTGCGTGTGTGCATGCGTGCATGCGTTGGCGGAGGGCTTGAGTGTGTGTAGGGCACTCAATGTCCACCTATCACATCTAGGTGACTCAGTGAGGAAGTAGCTATATTTTGCAGGTCAGCCACCAGGGGGAGACTCGTCAAGGCCTGGTGACAGACAGAGTATACATCACGAGGCGATGGCTCCATCTGCTGGACGTGCCAGGTCTTGACGGGCTCTCCAGCCAGGACTAATTGGGGCAGATTGGGAATTGGTGAGTAATCAAGGACTGATTGCTCACCAGCTGTACAAGTCGCATAAAGCTGCCAGAAGGGCAGAGCTGCCACAAGGGAGAGACTGGGGAAGGAAAGGACTCACCACGAATCAACTGCACCCATGGTCCCGGTGAAGGTTGTCTCTTGAAGACAGCCCCACTGCTGTGTACCCCAAACCGACAGTCGGCAGGGCCAAGAGACCGCAAACCTGTGGAGAGACGTTTGGTGTAGGGCCGACCCGCCACCGACGACCCCAGGTAGACGGATACCAAAGAAGGTGTTTTGAGTGTGGCGCCCGGGGGCACACTGCCTGGAATTGCCCGGCTCGAGAGGACTCCGGAAATATGGTTACCCTCGTAACCACGAGCCTGCTGTACCAGGATACTGAATGTGGCAGGGAGATGTCCATTTCCTGTGTTCACGGGGACACAAAGCGGTATCTAACCGTTTGAGCCATCATCGTGACGCCACAAGGGAACTGCCAGATGATGGTGGGTGCAATAACAGAGTTGCCGGTACCTCTCCTACTGGGACAAGATTGTCCACTGTTTGCGGCCCTGTGGGGGCATGAGCTGAGGAAGAAGGTACGAGCCGGCCGAAGACGAGAGCGAGGACGACCCATCGCCTGTGCGGCCCGGGAGCAAACGGTTGATCAACCTATATCTACGGGTCCGGAGTCGGAGTGGGTGCCGGAACCCAACGCACAGGAGGAAGAGCCCAGCCTCCCCCTCCTCGATTTCGAGGGGCCAGTCGAGACACCCCCTGGGGGCCAACTGAGGGGACAATTCGGGACGGCCCAGTGGGAGGATCCTAACTTGAAAGCCGCTACAGCCCAAGTGATAGCGGTGGATGGACAGCTACTTCCGGGGGTGAGTGACTGGCGATACCCCCATTTCCAAATCAAGAATAACCTTTTGTATCAGGTGTCGCGCCAACAGGGGGAACTTCGAGAGGTTTTGTTGCTGCCCCGACGGTACGTGGGAACTGTTCTTCAGCTAGCCCACACCCACCTGTTGGGGGCGCACCTGGGAATGGAGAAGACCCGGGAACGGATTGCCGCACGGTTCCACTGGCCCGGGATGAGGAGGGCCGTGGAAGATTACTGCCGCAGCTGCCCAGAGTGTCAAATGACTGCCCCAAAGGCACACTTCCTAAACTCACTGGTCCCCCTACCGATCATCGGGGTGCCCTTTGAACGCATCGCCATGGACAGAGTGGGACCCCTGGTAAAAACAGCACGAGGACACCGGTACATCCTGGTAATAGTGGACTATGACACCTGGTATCCTGAGGCCATTCCCCTACGGGCGGTATCCAAGGGAATCGCCCGGTAGCTGTTCTACCTCTTTAGCTGGGTGGGCATCCCGAACGGGATCCTGACAGACCAAGGTACTGAGTTTATGTTCCGCCTAATGAAAGATTTGTGTGCTCTCCTGCAGATCAAGCGGATCGGGACCGCCATCTTCCACCCGCACACGGATGGGCTCGTTGAGCGGTTCAATTAAAAGGACGGGAAGAACTGGGACCAGCTACTACCCCACCTAATGTTCTCAATCCGAGAAGTACCCCAGTACACTGGATTTTCCCCTTTCGAACTCCTCTACAGGAGGAGGCCGCGAGGTCTACTGGACCTCGCCAAGGAAGTGTGGGAACCCCAACTGACCCCCTTGGTAGAGCACGTGGAGACGATGAGGGAGCGGATGACAGCCATATGGCCAGTCGTGAGGGAACATATGGAGAAGGCCCAATGAGCCCAAACCCAGGTCTACAATCAGAGAGTCCAGCCCCGAGAATTCCAGGTGGGAGACAGGGTATTGGTCTTAATCCCAACGGTCGAAAGTAAGTTCCTGGCAACATGGCACGGGCCATACGAGGTGAGCGAGAAGCTGGGACCTGTCAATTGCCGTGTACGGCAGCCGTGGAGGCGGAAACCCCAACAGATTTACCACGTGAACCTGTTGAAGAAGTGGCACGAGAGGACAGCCTTGCCGTGTTATGGTCGAGACCCAGGACGCCAACGGTACCAGTGGTGGGCCCGAGCAATGAGGACCTCGACCCAGCCCAGAAGCAAGAGCTCAGGGAGCTCGTCGATCGGAACACGGCGGTGTTCTCCGAAATGCCAGGCCGCACGACCCTCATTGAACACCACATCCGTACCCGGACCAGGGAAACGGTACGAAAGAGGCCATATCGGATTCTGGAGGCCCTAAGGAAGGCCGTTTAAAAGGAAGTGGAGGCTATGCTGAGGATGGGGGTAGTTGAAGAGTCTCACAGTGCATGGTGCAGCCCCATTGTGTTGGTGCCCAAACCGGACAGTAGCCTGCGCTTCTGTAATGATTCCCCGGGGTGTGAACGACATAAGCTTGTTCGACACCTACCCCATGCCGAGGGTGGACGAGCTCATCGACCGATTGAGAAAGGCCCGGTACATCAGCACCCTTGACCTGACCAAAGGATATTGGCAGGTACCATTGGCAGCCTGGGGTTATCCCCAACTTTGCGGCTATAGCTTCCCCCATCACCGATCTAACCAGGGCCCACCTCCCGAAAACAGTGAAATGGACGGACGAGACAGAAGTGGCGTTCAGCCACCTGAAATAAGCGCTGGTCTCCCATCCGATTCTCGTAACGCCCAATTTCCATGTGCCGATGTGGAGGAGCACCCCATCATGTACATCAGCCGAAAGCTGATACCTAGAGAAAAAAAAGTACTCTATTGTTGAGAAAGAGTGTCTAGCGGTGAAGTGGGCACTAGACACTCTCAAGTATTACCTGTAAGGTACCCACTTTACCCTGGTCATGGACCATGCTTCCCTGGTCTGGACGGCCAGGGGAAAGGACACAAACGATCGGGTCACCAGGTGGTTCTTGTCCCTTCAACTCTTCTCTTTTTCTGTTGTGCACAGGTCAGGGGCGAAGCATGGAAACGCGGATGACCTATCGAGAAGGGAGACATACGTCGCACTGATGACAGTCCCCTCCCCGACAGAGCTAAGGGGGGGAGGGAGGGGGGGGGGGGGGGGTGCTGGACGTGCCAGGTCTCGACGGGCTCTCCGGCCAGGACTAATTGGGGCTGATTGGGGATTGGTGAGCAATCAAGGGCTGATTGCTCACCACCTGTACAAGTCGCATAACGTTGCCAGAAGGGCAGCACACAAGGGAGGGACTGGGGAAGGAAAGGACTCCCGTATAGTTGGGGACGGTACCAGAGGTAACAGGAGGGAGTTCAGTTTTTGATCCCCACAGGATACAGGAAGACCCGGAGCCCAGTAGACGGTATTCCAGAGAGGGTCTCTTGGGGGAGACCTATTATTTTCTATTGGACTTTTATTTTAATAAAACTTAGCTAATCCTACTCTGTCAGTGTCTGATCTGTGTAAACGTTTTGACCCAACCCACTGGCCTGCCACAATTTACAGTACCAGTCAAAAGTTTGGACACACCTACTCATTCTAGGGTTTTTCTTTATTTTTACTATTTTCTACATTGTAGAATAATTGTGAAGACATCAAAACTATGAAATAACACACATGGAATCATGTAGTAACCAAAAAAGTCTTCAACAAATCTAAATATATTTTGGATTCTTCAAAGTAGTCACCCTTTGCCTTGATGACAGATTTGCACACTCTTGGCATTCTCTCAACCAGATTCACCTGGAATGCTTTTCCAACCGTTTTGAAGGAGTTCCCACATATGCTGAACACTTGTTGGCTGTTTTCCTTCACTCTGCGTCCAACTCATCCCAAACCATCTCAATTGGGTTGAGGTCGGGTGATTGTAGAGGCCAGGTCATCTGATGCAGCACTTCAAATCAAATCCAATTGTATTTGTCACATGCGCCGAATACAACAAGTGTAGACTTTACCGTGAAATGCTCACTTACAAGCCCTTAACCAACAGTGCAGTTCAAGAAGAACATTTTTACGATGTAGACAAAAATAAAAAGTACTAATAAAAGTAACACAATAAGTATAACAGTAACGAGGCTATATACAGAGGGCACCGGTACCGAGTCAGTGTGGAGGCTATATACAGAGGGCACCGGTACCGAGTCAGTGTGCGGGGGTACAAGCTAGTTGAGGTAATCTGTACATGTAGGTGGGGGGGAAGTGACTATGCATAGGTAACAAGCAAACGGTGAGTGTACAAAAGGGAGGGGGGGTCAATGTACAGTGCCTTGCGAAAGTATTCGGCCCCCTTGAACTTTGCGACCTTTTGCCACATTTCAGGCTTCAAATATAAAGATATAAAACTGTATTTTTTTGTGAAGAATCAACAACAAGTGGGACACAATCATGAAGTGGAACGACATTTATTGGATATTTCAAACTTTTTTAACAAATCAAAAACTGAAAAATTGGGCGTGCAAAATTATTCAGCCCCCTTAAGTTAATACTTTGTAGCGCCACCTTTTGCTGCGATTACAGCTGTAAGTCGCTTGGGGTATGTCTCTATCAGTTTTGCACATCGAGAGACTGAAATTTTTTCCCATTCCTCCTTGCAAAACAGCTCGAGCTCAGTGAGGTTGGATGGAGAGCATTTGTGAACAGCAGTTTTCAGTTCTTTCCACAGATTCTCGATTGGATTCAGGTCTGGACTTTGACTTGGCCATTCTAACACCTGGATATGTTTATTTTTGAACCATTCCATTGTAGATTTTGCTTTATGTTTTGGATCATTGTCTTGTTGGAAGACAAATCTCCGTCCCAGTCTCAGGTCTATTGCAGACTCCATCAGGTTTTCTTCCAGAATGGTCCTGTATTTGGCTCCATCCATCTTCCCATCAATTTTAACCATCTTCCCTGTCCCTGCTGAAGAAAAGCAGGCCCAAACCATGATGCTGCCACCACCATGTTTGACAGTGGACATGATGTGTTCAGGGTGATGAGCTGTGTTGCTTTTACGCCGAACGTAACGTTTTGCATTGTTGCCAAAAAGTTAAATTTTGGTTTCATCTGACCAGAGCACCTTCTTCCACATGTTTGGTGTGTCTCCCAGGTGGCTTGTGGCAAACTTTAAACAACACTTTTTATGGATATCTTTAAGAAATGGCTATCTTTTTGCCACTCTTCCATAAAGGCCAGATTTGTGCAATATACGACTGATTGTTGTCCTATGGACAGAGTCTCCCACCTCAGCTGTAGATCTCTGTAGTTCATCCAGAGTGATCATGGGCCTCTTGGCTGCATCTCTGATCAGTCTTCTCCTTGTATGAGCTGAAAGTTTAGAGGGACGGCCAGGTCTTGGTAGATTTGCAGTGGTCTGATACTCCTTCCATTTCAATATTATCGCTTGCACAGTGCTCCTTGGGATGTTTAAAGCGTGGGAAATCTTTTTGTATAAAAATACGGCTTTAAACTTCTTCACAACAGTATCTCGGACCTGCCTGGTGTGTTCTTTGTTCTTCATGATGCTCTCTGCGCTTTTAACGGACCTCTGAGACTATCACGGTGCAGGTGCATTTATACGGAGACTTGATTACACACAGGTGGATTGTATTTATCATCATTAGTCATTTAGGTCAACATTGGATCATTCAGAGATCCTCACTGAACTTCTGGAGAGAGTTTGCTGCACTGAAAGTAAAGGGGCTGAATAATTTTGCACGCCCAATTTTTCAGTTTTTGATTTGTTAAAAAAGTTTGAAATATCCAATAAATGTCGTTCCACTTCATGATTGTGTCCCACTTGTTGTTGATTCTTCACAAAAAAAATACAGTTTTATATCTTTATGTTTGAAGCCTGAAATGTGGCAAAAGGTCGCAAAGTTCAAGGGCGCCGAATACTTTCGCAAGGCACTGTAAATTGTCCGGTGGCGATTTTAGGAGTTGTTCAGCAGTCTTATGGCTTGGAGGTAGAAGCTGTTGAGGAGTCTTTTGGTCCTAGCAAAGCACCCCCACACCATCACACCTCATCACCGTGCTTCACAGTGTCTCTGAATGTCCTTGAGTGGCCCAGCCAGAGCCCAGACTTAAACCTGATCAAACATCTCTGGGGAGACCAAAAAAACAACTGTGCAGCGACGCTCTCCTTCCTAACCTGACAGAGCTTGAGAGGATCTGCAGTGAAGAATGGAATAAACTCCCCAAATACAGTTGTGCCAAGCTTGTAGCGTCATACCCAAGAAGACTTGAGTTGCTTCAACAAATACTGAGTAAAAGGTCTGAATACTTATGTAAATGTGATATTTCCATTTTTTTATCTTTTATAAATTTTATAAAAACCTGTTTTTGCTTCGTCATTATGGGGCATTGTGTGTAGATTGAGGAGGGGAAAACAACTATTTAATGCTGTAACGTAGCAAAATGTTGAAAGTCAAGAGGTCTGAATGCTTTCTGAATGCACTGTATTTTATATATTTGCCTCTTCTCAACTTCCAGTAGGATGAGCAGTAAGAAGCAAATATATCCCATTGAAGTTCATCTTTTAGACACTAAGGATTCACAAGGTCCCCCACCCGAGGGACACTCCATTGTCTCCCACTGGCCCTCATTAGCTTTAGTTGTCCTCTACAGAGCCTTCCTCCACTTCCTGGTATACATATTTATGCAGCCCGGACATTGGGAGAACAGAGGAGACGAGAGGAGAGGGGAATGACATAATGGAAATCAATTCTCTCACTGGAATGAAAAAATGCAAAGCTCATTAAAAGGGATTCTGCACAAACCAAATTCATTTAGGTAATAATGATAAGGAAGGAAGAATATGTGGCCAGTGTCGTCTTCAAGTTGTCTCGCTCTCTCTCTCTCTCTCTGATTCACTCAGAATTAATATTTTAAATGGATGAGGAAGTTAATCGAGAAAGTTCTACATGCTTCACAATTAAGCAAAAGAAGAAGAGCTGAAAAAATAGCATGGAATAATAATCACATTAACTGCAGACAGCCAATCTTCCTTCCCAAAGTTTTGTGCTGACCGAAAAACCTGCTTAAAATAAGCCAGCAGTCCCTCAGAAGGAAAGAGAGAGAGAGAGAGAGGAGGGAGAGGAGAAGAGGGAGTGAGAGGAGAGGAGGGAGAGAGAGAAAAGGAGGGAGGGGTTGAGAAACCAGAAGAGAACCAGATGGAGAGTGTCTTTCAGTCTAACCCAACCAACCAGCAGTTATTTTTATTTGTTCTACATCTATTTCCATCCACCAAAGGGAACAGCCAGTTTGTCATAGAAATGAAATCTACCTCCCAGGAGGTGACTGCTGTTAAGGCCAGTCATTTGTTTTAAAGGAGATTTGAAGATTTGAATTTTTTTATTTTACCTTTATTTAACTAGGCAAGTCAGTTAAGAACAAATTCATATTTTCAATGACTGCCTAGGAACAGTGGGTTAACTGCCTGTTCAGGGGCAGAAGGACAGATTTGTACCTTGTCAGCTAGGGGGTTTGAACTTGCAACCTTCCAACGCTCTAACCACTAGGCTACCCTACCGCCCGAATATGTTAAGGGTGAGACTAGTGGTGTTACAGCTGTCCGACAGGACTAGTAATACTGTTCTACTGTACTAACCTAAACAACACTGTTACAGCTGTCCAACAGGACTAGTAATACTGTTCTACTGTACTAACCTAAACAACACTGTTACAGCTGTCCAACAGGACTAGTAATACTGTTCTACTGTACTAACCTAAACAACACTGTTACAGCTGTCCAACAGGACTAGTAATACTGTTCTACTGTACTAACCTAAACAACACTGTTACAGCTGTCCAACAGGACTAGTAATACTGTTCTACTGTACTAACCTAAACAACACTGTTACAGCTGTCCAACAGGACTAGTAATACTGTTCTACTGTACTAACCTAAACAACACTGTTACAGCTGTCCAACAGGACTAGTAATACTGTTCTACTGTACTAACCTAAACAACACTGTTACAGCTGTCCAACAGGACTAGTAATACTGTTCTACTGTACTAACCTAAACAACACTGTTACAGCTGTCCAACAGGACTAGTAATACTGTTCTACTGTACTAACCTAAACAACACTGTTACAGCTGTCCAACAGGACTAGTAATACTGTTCTACTGTACTAACCTAAACAACACTGTTACAGCTGTCCAACAGGACTAGTAATACTGTTCTACTGTACTAACCTAAACAACACTGTTACAGCTGTCCAACAGGACTAGTAATACTGTTCTACTGTACTAACCTAAACAACACTGTTACAGCTGTCCAACAGGACTAGTAATACTGTTCTACTGTACTAACCTAAACAACACTGTTACAGCTGTCCAACAGGACTAGTAATACTGTTCTACTGTACTAACCTAAACAACACTGCTACAGCTGTCCAACAGGACTAGTAATACTGTTCTACTGTACTAACCTAAACAACACTGTTACAGCTGTCCAACAGGACTAGTAATACTGTTCTACTGTACTAACCTAAACAACACTGTTACAGCTGTCCAACAGGACTAGTAATACTGTTCTACTGTACTAACCTAAACAACACTGTTACAGCTGTCCAACAGGACTAGTAATACTGTTCTACTGTACTAACCTAAACAACACTGTTACAGCTGTCCAACAGGACTAGTAATACTGTTCTACTGTACTAACCTAAACAACACTGTTACAGCTGTCCAACAGGACTAGTAATACTGTTCTACTGTACTAACCTAAACAACACTGTTACAGCTGTCCAACAGGACTAGTAATACTGTTCTACTGTACTAACCTAAACAACACTGTTACAGCTGTCCAACAGGACCAGTAATACTGTTCTACTGTACTAACATAAACAACACTGTTACAGCTGTCCAACAGGACCAGTAATACTGTTCTACTGTACTAACCTAAACAACACTGTTACAGCTGTCCGACAGGACTAGTAATACTGTTCTACTGTACTAACCTAAACAACACTGTTACAGCTGTCCAACAGGACTAGTAATACTGTTCTACTGTACTAACCTAAACAACACTGTTACAGCTGTCCGACAGGACTAGTAATACTGTTCTACTGTACTAACCTAAACAACACTGTTACAGTTGTCCAACAGGACTAGTAATACTGTTCTACTGTACTAACCTAAACAACACTGTTACAGCTGTCCAACAGGACTAGTAATACTGTTCTACTGTACTAACCTAAACAACACTGTTACAGCTGTCCAACAGGACTAGTAATACTGTTCTACTGTACTAACATAAACAACACTGTTACAGCTGTCCGACAGGACTAGTAATACTGTTCTACTGTACTAACCTAAACAACACTGTTACAGCTGTCCAACAGGACTAGTAATACTGTTCTACTGTACTAACCTAAACAACACTGTTACAGCTGTCCAACAGGACTAGTAATACTGTTCTACTGTACTAACCTAAACAACACTGTTACAGCTGTCCGACAGGACTAGTAATACTGTTCTACTGTACTAACCTAAACAACACTGTTACAGCTGTCCAACAGGACTAGTAATACTGTTCTACTGTACTAACCTAAACAACACTGTTACAGCTGTCCAACAGGACCAGTAATACTGTTCTACTGTACTAACCTAAACAACACTGCTACAGCTGTCCAACAGGACCAGTAATACTGTTCTACTGTACTAACCTAAACAACACTGTTACAGCTGTCCAACAGGACTAGTAATACTGTTCTACTGTACTAACCTAAACAACACTGTTACAGCTGTCCGACAGGACTAGTAATACTGTTCTACTGTACTAACCTAAACAACACTGCTACAGCTGTCCAACAGGACTAGTAATACTGTTCTACTGTACTAACCTAAACAACACTGTTACAGCTGTCCGACAGGACTAGTAATACTGTTCTACTGTACTAACCTAAACAACACTGCTACAGCTGTCCAACAGGACTAGTAATACTGTTCTACTGTACTAACCTAAACAACACTGTTACAGCTGTCCAACAGGACTAGTAATACTGTTCTACTGTACTAACCTAAACAACACTGCTACAGCTGTCCAACAGGACTAGTAATAGTGTTCTACCCAGGACAAGACTTGCACTTGGTTCATCTCAGACCTCAGCCAAATATTTAGCAGATGTGATGAAACCTAGCTCAAGACAGTGCTGCCTGTGTGTACCTGTCCGCCTGTGTGTCTGTCCGTCTGTCTGTCTGTTTGTCTGTCTCAACACCCTTCACTCATCTCTCTGTTTTACCTCTTTCCTACAGTATTGATTTCTCATTTTCTTTACTGCTGAGACGAAAACAATAACCTACTGTTGTCAATCAACAGTTCTGATCTGAAGGCAGTCAACTGATCTCTCTCTCTCTCTGTGTGTGTGTGCGTGCTACAGGGAGCTGAGTCCCAGGGAGAGACCCAGGCTGCAGAGGACCTCCTGCTCATCAACAAACCTCTGACACAACTCACATCCCTGCTCATTCAGATGGTAAGACATGGTGTCTGTCTGTCTGTCTGTCTGTCTGTCTGTCTGTCTGTCTGTCTGTCTGTTAGTACCTGTCTGTCTCTGTCTGTCTGTCTGTCTGTCTGTCTGTCTGTTAGTACCTGTCTGTTTGTACCTGTATGTCTGTCTGTCTGTACCTGTATGTCTGTCTGTCTGTCTGTACCTGTATGTCTGTCTGTTTGTACCTGTATGTCTGTCTGTCTGTACCTGTATGTCTGTCTGTCTGTACCTGTATGTCTGTCTGTCTGTACCTGTATGTCTGTCTGTCTGTTAGTACCTGTCTGTTTGTACCTGTATGTCTGTCTGTCTGTACCTGTATGTCTGTCTGTCTGTACCTGTATGTCTGTCTGTTTGTACCTGTATGTCTGTCTGTCTGTACCTGTATGTCTGTCTGTCTGTACCTGTATGTCTGTCTGTTTGTACCTGTATGTCTGTCTGTCTGTACCTGTATGTCTGTCTGTCTGTACCTGTATGTCTGTCTGTTTGTACCTGTATGTCTGTCTGTCTGTACCTGTATGTCTGTCTGTCTGTACCTGTATGTCTGTCTGTCTGTACCTGTATGTCTGTCTGTCTGTCTGTACCTGTATGTCTGTCTGTTTGTACCTGTATGTCTGTCTGTCTGTACCTGTATGTCTGTCTGTCTGTCTGTACCTGTATGTCTGTCTGTTTGTACCTGTATGTCTGTCTGTCTGTACCTGTCTGTCTGTCTGTCTGTACCTGTCTGTCTGTACCTGTATGTCTGTCTGTCTGTACCTGTATGTCTGTCTGTCTGTACCTGTCTGTCTGTACCTGTATGTCTGTCTGTCTGTACCTGTATGTCTGTCTGTCTGTACCTGTCTGTCTGCCTGTTAGTACTGTATGTGTGATTATTACAGTTTAAAAAACAGTGCAGTGTATTTATATAGGATATCCAAAAAGACTTGATATAAGTTGTTTGAAAAGTGCTGGAGCCCTCAGATCAAGGGGTTTGGAAGAGAGTGCTAGCCACTGCCAGGTAAATGCTGGTTCATCTTTGCCAATATTATTCAACATGACGCAAATATGTTAGGGAAAAGTAATGATCCATTCCCAGTGTATTTTTGATGTGATTGACCCATTTCCATTCTAATAGAGTGTAGCTAGTCTTATGATAAAACATCTAATAGTCAGCTTGAAATAATTCATTTGAATCAATATGAAATCATATTTTCATTGTCAGTCATGCCTTTTGACCAAGCCCCTGAAAACTTGACCTGTTGCTGATACAACATCATAAACTGAGTGGATTCTGAACGCATCATCAATAATGGACGACCCATTGTGGTTTAATGGTTTCTGCTGGTTCTGTGATATGAGAATCTATAGAAATAGATTTATGAATAATGATGACAGCGTCAGAGATAGATGGCTCCTGCGTTTTAAAATGAAGAGTTGAGGTTATTGGGTAGATATTGCGTTACCTACTTCATTTTATTATTAGCCCCATCATTCCACTGTGAAATAGGCTTAAAATAAAAAGCATTTGGGATTTCCGCCGGCCTTCGTATTTCTCAAAAGTATTTCTCATTCACGGCTAACTTTGGCCTTGAGGTTAGGAGAAGGTAACTCACCTTCATAAAGTACCAGGGGCTTGAATGATTGACGACTTCCAGTGGACAAGTTGTATCTGTTGCACATGGTAGCGCCACACTCCTACACAGTACACACACATAGCAAAGCAAAGAGTACACACACACACACACACACAGAGTACACACACACACCATATTGCCTCCCCCCTAGAGTACCTCTGGTCCACCATACTCTCAGTTGGTATTTCTGAGTGAGTGAACTGAGTGAACACACACACATAGGAACACTCTGCAAGCCTCCCCTCTGGCCATGTAAATCACACAGATGGCATAGGAGAACAGACCCACTGGGAGGGCCTTTTAAACGCTTTATGCCAGCACGCCCCGTGGTGCTGCATGGAGCCCACTCTGTGTTTACCCCTGGCCACAGACACGCAGACAGCCTGTACCCAGACCCAGGATTCATCCACCTCCACAGCCCCAGTCTCAGCCCCAGCCAAGCTGTCCCTCTGAGCCGTAGGGGAGTGACACAATCTACCAGCCCCACCCACCACAATCACTACCACCACCACCACCACTCAGTACACCAGCAGCCCAGACTGCTAGCCTTGTGTCAACATATTTCTGCATAAAAACAGTGAGCTGAGAGCATGACAATGTGCCTGCCTGGAAGTCAGCGACCTGCAGTTGAACCACACTCAACCTCTGTCTGAATAGGCTTCTGTTTGACTGGGGCTTTGTTTGTGTGTTTGTGTGTGTGTAAATTAATACATTTGTTATGGGGAGGGGGAGTATGTTGTGTCATTATGGGGGAGGGGGGGTATGTTGTGTCATTATGGGGGAGGGGGGGGGCTGAACAGAGTGTGTCACAACAGGGTCTGAAACACAAACCTGCTCTCTCGGTGACCTCCACTTGTGGTCTGTCACAAACAGATTGCACACTATAAACAGCCATGTCTTGGAAGGAGACAACCAAACCTCTAATCAGTGTTATACTGCTGATATAACCCTGCCTCTTTTTACAGCGATAGCAAAGGATTTTATGGGAAATTATGCAAATACATACAATTTAGCATGAGCTCCCAAACTCTGTGCCTGATAATATGCAATTTTACAGCGACTGTAAATTAACATTTGCTCCGCATGTTGAAGAATGTTTATGAATATATCTAGCCCTTCACCAGCACAGTGCATCAAGAAGACGTATGTGTTTTGAGGCAGAGAGAGGCCTTATTGAACACATGTTAAATACAGACTTCAACAACACAGGCAGGTGTCCTAGTAAATACACCTCAGGATCCCTCTCAATGTTACTTACTGACAAAGAATTAGAGTATGCCTGGGAGAGTGTGTGTGTTTGCATCTGTGTGTGCGTGTGTGAGTGAGTTAATGAATACATTTGTTTAGGGCAGGGGAAGTATATTATGTCATGATGGGGGTAGTACTCTGAGGGCAGCAGCAGCACTCTGAGGGCAGCAGCAGCACTCTGAGGGCAGCAGCAGTACTCTGAGGGCAGCAGCACTCTGAGGGCAGCAGCAGCACTCTGAGGGCAGCAGCAGCACTCTGAGGGCAGCAGCAGAACTCTGAGGGCAGCAGCAGAACTCTGAGGGCAGCAGCAGCACTCTGAGGGCAGCAGCAGTACTCTGAGGGCAGCAGCACTCTGAGGGCAGCAGCAGCACTCTGAGGGCAGCAGCAGAACTCTGAGGGCAGCAGCAGAACTCTGAGGGCAGCAGCAGCACTCTGAGGGCAGCAGCAGCACTCTGAGGGCAGCAGCAGTACTCTGAGGGCAGCAGCACTCTGAGGGCAGCAGCAGCACTCTGAGGGCAGCAGCAGAACTCTGAGGGCAGCATTAGAGGGCAGCACTGCCACACGTCAGTCCACTAGTTGCTCCCCTCTCCTCTTTCAGCCCACTTAAATAGCTTTGATTTCATGCATTGGATTCATTGCATGTTATTTCTTATCCTTCTTTAGATGCATCTACTACCACTGTTGAGTAAACAGGATATTGATGTAAAGCCTGCTAAGCAGGTGTTAACTCTTGTCTGTTATGACTTAGTATTGTTCAGATGCCAATACTATCAGCACAGGACTGCACAGTGAGACTAAAGAGCCTTTCAGTGGTGGGTTTGGCTTCAGCAGGGAGTTTAGAATGCCGGGCCTTTTGGGATAGACCTAGGGGCGGGCTCTTTCTGGATCATTGTTTGGGATTTCGGCATTTGGCTCGTGCTGAGTGGCGGCCGGCGTACAAAAGAGGGGCAGGATTAGGCCCTCTCTGCGCCCCTGGCCCCTTAGCCCCATGGGACTGGGGAAGAGGAGAAGAGGGCAGCAACAAATCAGCGGTGAAAGGAGCCTAAACCCCAGTGATTACGCCCCTAGCTTTTAGCTTTTACTGAAATAGAGGACTGGGTGGGGACTGGAGGGAGAAGCCCTGAGCTGAGCTCAGTTTCATTACTAGGTCACAGTGATGTGATGGGTTCCTATAGAAGGTCCATTGCTTATAACCCAAAGTGTCTCTCTCTCACTCGCTGATGAAGCTTCAAAGCCCCCTACCCTAGCCCCCTAGCCTAGCCCCTTAGCCTAGCCCACTAGCCTAGCAGCTCCCTAGCCTAGCCCGCTAGTATAGCTCCCTAGGCTCCTAGCCTAGCTCCCTAGTCTAACCCCCTAGCCTCTAATGTCCACAGCAGGCACACATCAGGGCAGGGCCACTATACCTAACCTAGCTCCCTAGCCTCTAATGTCTACAGCGGGCACTCTCATCAGGACCACTATACCTAACCCCCTAGCCTTAGGCTCGCTCCCTAGCCTAGCCTCCTAGCCTAGCTCCCTAGTCTAACCCCTTAGCCTCTAATGTCCACAGCAGGCACTCATCGGGGCAGGGCCACTATACCTAACTATACCTAGCCTCCTAGCCTCTAATGTCAACAGCAGACACTCTCATTAAGGCAGGGCCACTATACCTAGCCTGGTCCCACATCTGTTTGTTTTGTATAGCCAACTCATATGTTTGTTATTGCCAAATAATGATCATAGGAGTTCGCTATACAGCACAACCAGACATGATACCAGGCTACTATTACACCTAGTCGCACAGAGAGTCCTCCCATGGATGGTTCATCAGTCAGTCAGTACTGTTTGACACAGAAATATAGAAATGGAACAGAAACTATGGAACTGCCTATCACAGTAACCCCCCCCATACGTACCTTCAGCACAGACCTAAATTATTTTTTATCAGTCTCAGGATACATTCTAAATCTCCTTCCGAGACGTCATCATGGCTCTTATTCAGCACCAATATGGGCTGAGCTGTCCATGGAATAGCAGCATGGCGAAGGGAGTATCCCAAATGGATTCCTATTCCCTTTATAGTGCACTACTTTTGACCAGGCCCTATATAACGAATGGGGTGCCATTTGGGACGGAGACACTCATTACAGAGTATGAAGAAGTGGAATGGAAGAGGGAAGGGAAGACGAGACAGCTGAGTTAATGGAGATTTCTCCCACTGATTGATATGTCACTCATCGCTGCCATGGCAGCCTGTCACTATCAGTGGTATTTGACACCTGGCAACATGAAGAGAAGGGAAATACAGAGATGATGATGACAGGGAAATGGTGAAGGAACCAAATCCAGTTTGAGACCAGATTGAACCAAAGAATAAAGTGAAAATTAAAGCGGGATGTTTATCACCTCTTGGAATGGTTCTTTTCTAGACTGACAAGGCTGTAGTTAGCATGCTAGTGGCTAGGCTGTAGTTAGCATGCTAGTGGCTAGGCTGTAGTTAGCATGCTAGTGGCTAGGCTGTAGTTAGCCTGCTGGTGGCTAGGCTGTAGTTAGCATGCTAGTGGCTAGGCTGTAGTTAGCCTGCTGGTGGCTAGGCTGTAGTTAGCCTGCTGGTGGCTAGGCTGTAGTTAGCCTGCTGGTGGCTAGGCTGTAGTTAGCCTGCTGGTGGCTAGGCTGTAGTTAGCCTGCTGGTGGCTAGGCTGTCATTAGCCTGCTGGTGGCTAGGCTGTAGTTAGCATGCTGGTGTCTAGGCTGTCGTTAGCCTGCTGGTGACTAGGCTGTCGTTAGCCTGCTGGTGACTATGCTGTCGTTAACCTGCTGGTGGCTTGGCTGTCATTAGCCTGCTGGTGGCTAGGCTGTCGTTAGCCTGCTGGTGGCTAGGCTGTCGTTAGCCTGCTGGTGGCTAGGCTGTCGTTAGCCTGCTGGTGGCTAGGCTGTCGTTAGCCTGCTGGTGGCTAGGCTGTCGTTAGCCTGCTGGTGGCTAGGCTGTCGTTAGCCTGCTGGTGGCTTGGCTGTCGTTAGCCTGCTGGTGGCTAAGCTGTCATTAGCCTGCTGGTGGCTTGGCTGTCATTAGCCTGCTGGTGGCTAGGCTGTCGTTAGCATGCTAGTGGCTTGGCTGTCATTAGCCTGCTGGTGGCTTGGCTGTCGTTAGTCTGCTGGTGGCTAGGCTGTAGGTCGGTGGAAGCTGCTGAGGGGAGAACAGCTCATAATAATGGCTGGAATGGAATAAATGGAATGGTATCAAAAACATGGTTTTCATATATTTGATACCATTCCATTCACTCCATTCTACTCCATCCCAGCCATTATTATGAGCCGTCCTCCCCTCACAGCTTCCACTACTGTAGTTAGCAGAAGTGGTTTGGAGATTACACACAGGACCAGGTGATGATGAGTCAGTCTAATCACGTCACAGTGGTTTACATTGTGTTATCTCATTACAGGTGTCATGGTTGACATTTCCCTAAGAGCAGAAACCAAAAGATTTTCTGAAAATAAAGTACAGTAGACCATAATTAACACTACTGGTCTTTTGTTGTGTAGAAGTATTGCAGAAAGATATCCCAGATGAGCATCCCATTTCTGGAAAACTTTTGGTAGCCCCGGCACATCTAAATAATATTTAGTTGTCTTTTTGTGTGTTCCCTGTTATGTAGCTGCCGTGTGAGGATGTGGAGGTGTATGAGGAGACCAGTCAGTGCCTGTCCCTGCTGATGCAGCTGTATGGAGGGGACAGCCCTGACTCCCTCAGCCCCCTGAACCTCCAGAGCCTCAGCCACGCGCTGCAGCTCCAGACCCAGCCTAAACAACACAGACTACTGCTCCGTATCATCAAACGCCTGGTGAGTAGAGAACCCTCCCACCTATAGCACTAGTTACAGCTTAAGATACTACTGTGTTATAATAGTAGTAGTAGCAGTAGTAGTGGTAGTAGTAGTAGTAGTAGTAGTATCAGTAGTAGTAGTATCAGTAGTAGGAGTAGTAGTAGTAGCAGTAGTAGCAGCAGCAGTAGTAGTAGTAGCAGCAGCAGTAGTAGTAGCAGCAGTAGTAGTAAGAGTAGTAGTAGTAGTAGTAGTAGTAGTAGTATCAATAGTAGTAGTAGTAGTAGTAGTAGTAGCAGCAGCAGCAGTAGCAGCAGTAGTAGTAGTAGTAGTAGTAGCAGCAATAGCAGTAGTAGTAGTAGTAGTAGCAGCAGTATTAATAGTAATAGTACTAGTAGTAGTAGTAGTAGTAGTAGTAGTAGTAGTAGTAGTAGTAGCAGTAGGAGTAGCAGCAGTAGTAGTAGGAGTAGTAGCAGCAGCAGTAGTAGGAGTAGTAGTAGTAGCAGCAGCAGTAGTAGTAGCAGCAGCAGCAGTAGTAGTAGCAGCAGTAGCAGTAGTAGTAGTAGTAGTAGTAGTAGTAGCAGTAGTAGTAGTAGTAGTAGCAGCAGTATCAGTAGTAGCAGAAGTAGCAGTAGTAGTAGCAGCAGTGGTAGCAGTAGTAGTAGTATCAGTAGCAGTAGTAGTAGCAGCAGTAGTAGCAGTAGTAGTAGTCGTAGCAGCAGTAGCAATAGTAGTAGTATCAGTAGTAGTAGCAGCAGTAGCAGTAGTAGTAGTATCAGTAGTAGGAGCAGCAGTAGTAGTAGCAGCAGTAGTAGCAGTAGTAGTAGGAGTAGTATAGTGTAGTAGCAGTAGTATAGTGTAGTAGCATTAGTAGCAGTCTTGTGTTACCATACTTCATAGACTTGTTCATCACTCAGAGGAAGCTTGCAAGCCGAGGCTTTAGCAGCAGTAGCAGTAGTAGTATAGTGTTGTAGCAGTAGTAGTATAGTGTGTTACCATACTTCATAGACTTGTTCATCACTCAGAGGAAGCCTGCAAGCCGAGGCTATAGCAGCAGTAGCAGTAGTAGTATAGTGTTGTAGCAGTAGTAGTATAGTGTGTTACCATACTTCATAGACTTGTTCATCACTCAGAGGAAGCCTGCAAGCCGAGGCTATAGCAGCAGTAGCAGTAGTAGTATAGTGTTGTAGCAGTAGTAGTATAGTGTGTTACCATACTTCATAGACTTGTTCATCACTCAGAGGAAGCCTGCAAGCCGAGGCTATAGCAGCAGTAGCAGTAGTAGTATAGTGTAGTAGCAGTAGTAGTATAGTGTGTTACCATACTTCATAGACTTGTTCTGTTACGGTGCGTGAATGAGGACCCAAAAGCGAATTAACGTAAACAGAACTTCTTTAATAACAAAACATAGGTAGGCTCAGATGGACCGGCAGATTCCGACAGGACAGGACAAGGTTGCAGCAAACATGACGATAGTCTGGTTCAGGCATGAAAAACACAAACAAGAATCCGACAAAGACAGGAACAAAAACAGAGAGAGATATAGAGGACTAATCAGAGGGAAAAAGGGAACAGGTGGGAAAAGGGGTGACGAGGTAGTTAGGAGGAGACAAGGAACAGCTGGGGGAAAGAGGGGGAGAAAAGGTAACCTAATAACGACCAGCAGAGGGAGACAGGGTGAAGGGAAAGGACAGAAACAAGACACAACATGACAATACATGACAGTACCCCCCCACTCACCGAGCGCCTCCTGGCGCACTCGAGGAGGAAACCTGGCGGCAACGGAGGAAATCATCGATCAGCGCACGGTCCAGCACGTCCCGAGAGGGAACCCAACTCCTCTCCTCAGGACCGTACCCCTCCCAATCTACTAGGTACTGATGACCACGGCCCCGAGGACGCATGTCCAAAATCCTACGGACCCTGTAGATGGGTGCGCCCTCGACAAGGATGGGGGTGGGGGACGAGCGGGGGCGCGAAGAACGGGCTTGACACAGGAGACATGGAAGACCGGGTGGACGCGACGAAGATATCGCGGAAGAAGAAGTCGCACTGCGACAGGATTAATGATCCGAGAAATACGGAACGGACCAATGAACCGCGGGGTCAACTTGCGAGAAGCGGTCTTAAGGGGAAGGTTCTGAGTGGAGAGCCAAACTCTCTGACCGCGACAATATCTAGGACTCTTAGTTCTACGCTTATTAGCAGCTCTCACAGTCTGCGCCCTATAACGGCAAAGTGCAGACCTGACCCTCTTCCAGGTGCGCTCGCAACGTTGGACAAAAGCCTGAGCGGAGGGGACGCTGGACTCGGCGAACTGAGATGAGAACAGCGGAGGCTGGTACCCGAGGCTACTCTGAAAAGGAGATAGCCCGGTCGCAGACGAAGGAAGCGAGTTGTGGGCGTATTCTGCCCAGGGGAGCTGTTCTGACCAAGACGCAGGGTTGCGAAAAGAAAGACTGCGTAAGATGCGACCAATAGTCTGATTGGCCCGTTCTGCTTGACCGTTAGACTGGGGGTGAAAGCCGGAAGAGAGACTGACGGAAGCCCCAATCAAACGGCAAAACTCCCTCCAAAATTGAGACGTGAATTGCGGACCTCTGTCCGAAACGACGTCTGACGGAAGGCCATGAATTCTGAAAACATTCTCGATGATGATTTGTGCCGTCTCTTTAGCAGAAGGAAGCTTAGCAAGGGGAATAAAATGAGCCGCCTTAGAGAACCTGTCGACAACCGTAAGAATAACAGTCTTCCCCGCTGACGAAGGCAGTCCGGTGACAAAATCTAAGGCGATGTGAGACCACGGTCGAGAGGGAATGGAAAGCGGCCTGAGACGGCCGGCAGGAGGGGAGTTACCGGACTTAGTCTGCGCGCAGACCGAACAAGCAGCCACGAAGCGACGCGTGTCATGCTCCCGGGTGGGCCACCAAAAATGCTGGCGAATGGAAGCAAGCGTACCCCGAACGCCAGGATGGCCGGCTAACTTGGCAGAGTGAGCCCACTGAAGAACGGCCAGACGAGTAGGAACGGGAACGAAAAGAAGGTTCCTAGGACAAGCGCGCGGCGACGGAGTGTGAGTGAGTGCTTGCTTTACCTGCCTCTCAATTCCCCAGACAGTCAACCCGACAACACGCCCCTCAGGGAGAATCCCCTCGGGGTCAGTGGAGGCTACTGAAGAACTGAAGAGACGAGATAAAGCATCAGGCTTGGTGTTCTTAGAGCCCGGACGATAAGAAATCACGAACTCGAAACGAGCGAAAAACAGCGCCCAGCGCGCCTGACGCGCATTAAGTCGTTTGGCAGAACGGATGTACTCAAGGTTCCTATGGTCAGTCCAAACGACAAAAGGAACGGTCGCCCCCTCCAACCACTGTCGCCATTCGCCTAGGGCTAAGCGGATGGCGAGCAGTTCGCGGTTTCCCACATCATAGTTGCGTTCCGACGGCGACAGGCGATGAGAAAAATACGCGCAAGGGTGGACCTTGTCGTCAGAGAGGGAGCGCTGAGAAAGAATGGCTCCCACGCCCACCTCTGACGCGTCAACCTCGACAACGAACTGTCTAGTGACGTCAGGTGTAACAAGGATAGGTGCGGATGTAAAACGATTCTTGAGGAGATCAAAAGCTCCCTGGGCGGAAACGGACCACTTAAAGCACGTCTTGACAGAAGGGCTGTGAGAGGAGCTGCCACCTGACCGAAATTACGGATGAAACGACGATAGAAGTTCGCGAAGCCGAGAAAGCGCTGCAGCTCGACGCGTGACTTAGGGACGGGCCAATCAATGACAGCTTGGACCTTAGCGGGATCCATCTTAATGCCTTCAGCGGAAATAACAGAACCGAGAAATGTGACGGAGGAGGCATGAAAAGAGCACTTCTCAGCCTTCACAAAAAGACAATTCTCTAAAAGGCGCTGGAGGACACGTCGAACGTGCTGAACATGAATCTGGAGTGACGGTGAAAAAATCAGGATATCGTCAAGGTAAACGAAAACAAAGATGTTCAGCATGTCTCTCAGGACATCATTGACTAATGCCTGAAAGACAGCTGGAGCGTTAGCGAGGCCGAAAGGAAGAACCCGGTATTCAAAGTGCCCTAACGGAGTGTTAAACGCCGTCTTCCACTCGTCCCCCTCCCTGATGCGCACGAGATGGTAAGCGTTACGAAGGTCCAACTTAGTGAAAAACCTGGCTCCCTGCAGGATCTCGAAGGCTGAAGACATAAGAGGAAGCGGATAACGATTCTTCACTGTTATGTCATTCAGCCCTCGATAATCTATGCAGGGGCGCAGGGACCCGTCCTTCTTCTTAACAAAAAAAACCCCCGCTCCGGCGGGAGAGGAGGAGGGGACTATGGTACCGGCGGCAAGAGCTACAGACAAATAATCTTCGAGAGCCTTACGTTCGGGAGCCGACAGAGAGTATAGTCTACCCCGGGGGGGAGTGGTTCCCGGAAGGAGATCAATACTACAATCATACGACCGGTGTGGGGGAAGAGAGGTGGCCCTGGACCGACTGAACACTGTGCGCAGATCGTGATATTCCTCCGGCACCCCTGTCAAATCACCAGGCTCCTCCTGTGAAGAAGAGACAGAGGAAACAGGAGGGATAGCAGACATTAAACATTTCACATGACAAGAGACGTTCCAGGAGAGGATAGAATTACTAGACCAATTAATGGAAGGATTATGACAAACTAGCCAGGGATGGCCCAAAACAACAGGTGTAAAAGGTGAACGAAAAATTAAAAAAGAAATGGTTTCGCTATGATTACCAGAAACAGTGAGGGTTAAAGGTAGCGTCTCACGCTGAATCCTGGGGAGAGGACTACCATCCAGGGCGAACAAGGCCGTGGACTCCCTTAACTGTCTGAGAGGAATGTCATGTTCCCGAGCCCAGGTCTCGTCCATAAAACAGCCCTCCGCCCCAGAGTCTATTAAGGCACTGCAGGAAGCTGACGAACCGGTCCAGCGTAGATGGACCGACAAGGTAGTGCAGGATCTTGAAGGAGAGACAGGAGTAGTAGCGCTCACCAGTAGCCCTCCGCTTACTGATGAGCTCTGGCTTTTACTGGACATGAAGTGACAAAATGACCAGCAGAACCGCAATAGAGACAGAGGCGGTTGGTGATTCTCCGTTCCCTCTCCTTAGTCGAGATGCGGATACCTCCCAGCTGCATAGGCTCAGCACCCGAGCCGGCAGAGGAAGATGGTAGTGATGCGGAGAGGGGGGCAACGGAGAACGCGAGCTCCTTTCCACGAGCTCGGTGACGAAGATCAACCCGTCGCTCAATGCGAATAGCGAGTTCAATCAAGGAATCCACGCTGGAAGGAACCTCCCGGGAGAGAATCTCATCCTTTACCTCTGCGCGGAGACCCTCCAGAAAACGAGCGAGCAAAGCCGGCTCGTTCCAGCCACTGGAGGCAGCAAGAGTGCGAAACTCAATAGAGTAGTCTGTTATGGATCGATTACCTTGACATAGGGAAGACAGGGCCCTGGAAGCCTCCTCCCCAAAAACAGATCGATCAAAAACCCGTATCATCTCCTCCTTAAAGTCCTGATACTGGTTAGTACACTCAGCCCTTGCCTCCCAGATTGCCGTGCCCCACTCACGAGCCCGTCCAGTAAGGAGAGATATGACGTAGGCGACACGAGCAGTGCTCCTGGAGTAAGTGTTGGGCTGGAGAGAAAACACAATATCACACTGGGTGAGGAACGAGCGGCATTCAGTGGGCTCCCCAGAGTAACACGGCGGGTTATTGATTCTGGGCTCCGGAGATTCGAAAGCCCTGGAAGTGGCCGGTGGATCGAGGCGGAGATGGTGAACCTGTTCTGTGAGGTTGGAGACTTGGGTGGCCAGGGTCTCAACGGCATGTCGAGCAGCAGACAATTCCTGCTCGTGTCTGCCTAGCATCGCTCCCTGGATCTCGACGGCTGAGTGGAGAGGATCCGAAGTCGCTGGGTCCATTCTTGGTCGGATTCTTCTGTTACGGTGCGTGAATGAGGACCCAAAAGCGAATTAACGTAAACAGAACTTCTTTAATAACAAAACATAGGTAGGCTCAGATGGACCGGCAGATTCCGACAGGACAGGACAAGGTTGCAGCAAACATGACGATAGTCTGGTTCAGGCATGAAAAACACAAACAAGAATCCGACAAAGACAGGAACAAAAACAGAGAGAGATATAGAGGACTAATCAGAGGGAAAAAGGGAACAGGTGGGAAAAGGGGTGACGAGGTAGTTAGGAGGAGACAAGGAACAGCTGGGGGAAAGAGGGGGAGAAAAGGTAACCTAATAACGACCAGCAGAGGGAGACAGGGTGAAGGGAAAGGACAGAAACAAGACACAACATGACAATACATGACATGTTCATCACTCAGAGGAAGCCTGCAAGCCGAGGCTATAGCAGCAGTAGCAGTAGTAGTATAGTGTTGTAGCAGTAGTAGTATAGTGTGTTACCATACTTCATAGACGTGTTCATCACTCAGAGGAAGCCTGCAAGCCGAGGCTATAGCAGCAGTAGCAGTAGTAGTAGTATAGTGTAGTAGTAGTAGTAGTATAGTGTTGTAGCAGTAGTAGTATAGTGTTGTAGCAGTAGTAGTATAGTGTTGTAGCAGTAGTAGTATAGTGTTGTAGTAGTATAGTGTGTTACCATACTTCATAGACTTGTTCATCACTCAGAGGAAGCCTGCAAGCCGAGGCTATAGCAGCAGTAGCAGTAGTAGTAGTATAGTGTAGTAGTAGTATAGTGTTGTAGCAGTAGTAGTATAGTGTTGTAGTAGTATAGTGTGTTACCATACTTCATAGACTTGTTCATCACTCAGAGGAAGCCTGCAAGCCGAGGCTATAGCAGTAGTAGTAGTAGTAGAAAACATTGTCCCCAATGGGGAAATTCGTTTTGCATCAATGAATCATCATCCATAGCCACATCCCAAAATGTTTTCTTTCCCCCTACTCTAATGATGTGTACATATGAGTTTCCCCCATCTTTTCCCACTGACTGTAGTGTATTGGTTTCATGTTGGCACCATACTGTAATCATTTACCAGCAGCAGCAACTGGGTCTGGCACAATTACAGTATATCCGTGTAACTGACAGTTATGGATGAAGACAGTCATGGAAATAAAATAACCGTCATAACAGTTTAAACAAGCCTCCCGGGTGGCGCAGTGGTCTAGGGCACTTTATCACAGCGCTAGCTGTGCCACCAGAGACTCTGGGCTCGCGCCCAGGCTCTGTCGCAGCCGGCCGCGACCGGGAGGTCCGTGGGGCGACGCACAATTGGCCCAGCGTCGTCCGGGTTAGGGAGGGTTTGGCCGGTAGGGATGTCCTTATCTCATCACGCACCAGCGACTCCTGTGGCGGGCCGGGCGCAGTGCACGCTAACCAAGGTCGCCAGGTGCACAGTGTTTCCTCCGACACATGTTAAGAAGCAGTGCGGCTTGGTTGGGATGTGTTTCGGGGGACGCATGGCTTTCGACCTTCGTCTCTCCCGAGCCCGTACGGGATGAGACAAGATAGTAATTACTAACAATTGGATACCACGAAAAAGGGGGTAAGGGGGCGGCTGTGGAAAGAACAGCTGTCTGAAGACAGGACGGCTGGGCGGCTGTGGAAAGAACAGCTGTCTGAAGACAGGACGGCTGGGCGGCTGTGGAAAGAACAGCTGTCTGAAGACAGGACGGCTGGGCGGCTGTGGAAAGAACAGCTGTCTGAAGACAGGACGGCTGGGCGGCTGTGGAAAGAACAGCTGTCTGAAGACAGGACGGCTGGGCGGCTGTGGAAAGAACAGCTGTCTGAAGACAGGACGGCTGGGCGGCTGTGGAAAGAACAGCTGTCTGAAGACAGGACGGCTGGGCGGCTGTGGAAAGAACAGCTGTCTGAAGACAGGACGGCTGGGCGGCTGTGGAAAGAACAGCTGTCTGAAGACAGGACGGCTGGGCGGCTGTGGAAAGAACAGCTGTCTGAAGACAGGACGGCTGGGCGGCTGTGGAAAGAACAGCTGTCTGAAGACAGGACGGCTGGGCGGCTGTGGAAAGAACAGCTGTCTGAAGACAGGACGGCTGGGCGGCTGTGGAAAGAACAGCTGTCTGAAGACAGGACGGCTGGGCATTCGTGTGGAGTCCATTTGGACATGGACATGTAATATAGTCACTACATCGTGATTTGTTGCTCCTTGCTGAAACAAGCCAGGTGCTGTAGCAAACGAGTCTTCAGTTGTCTAGGCAATGCCTGTGGGGGGGCTATTTGAACGGTTATTACGGTGACCGCGGTCATTTTGCTGTCCAATAGCTGTCATCCATAATTCCATGACCATCACAGCCCGAGCAGCGACTCCACTCTGTTGTTTTGTTGATGAGAAAAGTCATGTGTTTCTCAGCCTCCCTGTCCCATGATGTGGTGGTCCTCCAATCAGCAGCCTTTTATAGAACTCTGCTGTCAGAGGTGTCAGCAGCACCTCGAAAGAGAGAGGGAAAGAGAGATTAAAGGAAGAGAGAGTCAGTTTGTGTGTGTGTGTTCATGTGTGCGTATGCTTGTGTGTATGTTCTTCTCTACTGGATAGGTCGGGTGGCTGGGGGCCACGAACTGTACTGTTGTTCCAGTGTTTGTGGTGGGGAGTGATTCAGAGCTGGCCTAGAGGAATGGCAGGGCAGCTGACCTCAAGCCTGCCTTGTTGTCTCTCTCTCTCTCTCTCCCTGGGGGTGGGAAATCGGGGGACTATCCATTCCAAAATAACTGAGAAGTGAGAAATATGGTAATACTGTACAGGAGTCACAATACTGTGATTGGGCTTCAGGAATGTCATCACTGTTTTCTGCTTTAATTGATGCATTATTTGAAACAGTCTTTAACCTGTTGGTTCAGCTCAGATACCCAGACTACAATGCACTTATGTGATGTGAGCCTATGCAGTTACTTACTGTATCGGGGACCATGAATTGATATTGTGGTCTGGTTGTATGTTCAGGCTTTTTGATATGTCTCAAAAGTGTCTCCACCCTGACTGATGACTGAATGTAATGGATAACAACACCGTGAGACATTGCTTTTTGATATCAGTATGAAAGCAATTAGTTGGGAAATGGGAGATTTTCAAAGGAGCCTCTGGGCAGGAAGAAAGAGAGTGATGTTTGATATTAGGTTTGTTGCCAAGCAACTCCCAACCTTTACATTTCAACTGAAGCTCTGCTATGGACATTGTTAAGGTAAACCATCCAAGGGTAAATGCTCTGGAAAGAATTGCTGTACTTTATAGGGAACAGGGTGCCATTTGGGATTCACATATTGTTGACTGGTCTGTGTCTATACTATCTATGTAATGATTGTATTGGGGAGGAGAGGTAAGGTAGTCAGTAGCCAGCAGAAGATGGGTAACTGGAAGAGGAGGAGTGAAGGGTCTGAGTGACAGAGGAGAAAGAGAAGACGTCATTTTGTGGCGAGTGCCCCTTCACCTCATTAATGTGTTAACCAACCTGCTCTCTCTCCTTTTCTCTTTCACTTTTACCCCCTCCTTCCTTCCTTCTCTCTCTCACTCTGTTTTTCTCTCTCATTGATGTCCTGTGGTTTCTCACCTCTCAGCTTGTTGACTTCCACAGCAGGAATCCCTAGGGCAGTAGACCAGACTTCTCTCTGCCTCCTCTCTGTCCTCACCCCACCATCCACTTCATGTAGCAGTAATACAGCCCTCCACTGGATCTTCTAACCTTACAATCTTTAAATAAAAAGCTTCCAAAAGGGTTATTTGGCTGTCCCCATAGGAGAACCCTTTATGGTTCCAGGTAGGACCCTTTCCATCGAGGGTTCTACATGAAACCCAAAAGGGTTCTACCTGGAACCAAAATGGGATCTTCAAAGGGTTATCCTATGGGGACAGCCGAAGAACCCTTTTGTAATATAGTGGTCATTTTTGGTGCTGTCTGCCGGTATGATGCATTTTACCAAAAGATAGTTTTGGGGAAGAGTTTTCCTTTAAGTGCCTGCAGTGCTGTTATGTATTTTTTATTTTCTTAGTTGGACGGTTTGTGTATTATAGATACAGTCTACATTCTACAGGACATTATGTATTATAGATACAGTCTACATTCTACAGGACATGATGTATTATAGATACAGGCTACATTCTACAGGACATGATGTATTATAGATACAGTCTACATTCTACAGGACATGATGTATTATAGATACAGGCTACATTCTACAGGACATGATGTATTATAGATACAGGCTACATTCTACAGGACATTATGTATTATAGATACAGTCTACATTATACAGGACATTATGTATTATAGATACAGGCTACATTCTACAGGACATGATGTATTATAGATACAGTCTACATTATACAGGACATTATGTATTATAGACACAGTCTACATTCTACAGGACATGATGTATTATAGATACAGTCTACATTCTACAGGACATGATGTATTATAGATACAGGCTACATTCTACAGGACATTATGTATTATAGATACAGTCTACATTCTACAGGACATGATGTATTATAGATACAGTCTACATTCTACAGGACATGATGTATTATAGATACAGGCTACATTCTACAGGACATTATGTATTATAGATACAGTCTACATTATACAGGACATTATGTATTATAGATACAGGCTACATTCTACAGGACATGATGTATTATAGATACAGGCTACATTCTACAGGACATTATGTATTATAGATACAGTCTACATTCTACAGGACATTATGTATTATAGATACAGGCTACATTATACAGGACATTATGTATTATAGATACAGGCTACATTCTACAGGACATGATGTATTATAGATACAGGCTACATTCTACAGGACATTATGTATTATAGATACAGTCTACATTATACAGGACATGATGTATTACAGATACAGGCTACATTATACAGGACATTATGTATTATAGATACAGGCTACATTCTACAGGACATGATGTATTATAGATACAGTCTACATTATACAGGACATTATGTATTATAGATACAGGCTACATTCTACAGGACATGATGTATTATAGATACAGGCTACATTCTACAGGACATGATGTATTATAGATACAGTCTACATTCTACAGGACATGATGTTTGTGTATTATAGATACAGGCTACATTCTACAGGACATGATGTATTATAGATACAGGCTACATTCTACAGGACATTATGTATTATAGATACAGGCTACATTCTACAGGACATGATGTATTATAGATACAGGCTACATTCTACAGGACATTATGTATTATAGATACAGGCTACATTCTACAGGACATGATGTATTATAGATACAGGCTACATTCTACAGGACATGATGTATTATAGATACAGTCTACATTCTACAGGACATGATGTTTGTGTATTATAGATACAGGCTACATTCTACAGGACATGATGTATTATAGATACAGGCTACATTCTACAGGACATTATGTATTATAGATACAGGCTACATTCTACAGGACATGATGTATTATAGATACAGTCTACATTCTACAGGACATGATGTATTATAGATACAGGCTACATTCTACAGGACATGATGTATTATAGATACAGTCTACATTCTACAGGACATGATGTATTACAGATACAGGCTACATTATACAGGACATGGTGTATTATAGATACAGTCTACATTATACAGGACATGGTGTATTATAGATACAGGCTACATTCTACAGGACATGATGTTTGTGTATTATAGATACAGGCTACATTATACAGGACATGATGTATTATAGATACAGGCTACATTATACAGGACATGATGTATTATAGATACAGTCTACATTCTACAGGACATGATGTATTATAGATACAGTCTACATTATACAGGACATGATGTTTGTGTATTATAGATTCAGGCTACATTCTACAGGACATGATGTATTATAGATACAGTCTACATTCTACAGGACATGATGTATTATAGATACAGTCTACATTATACAGGACATTATGTATTATAGATACAGTCTACATTCTACAGGACATGATGTATTATAGATACAGTCTACATTATACAGGACATGATGTTTGTGTATTATAGATTCAGGCTACATTCTACAGGACATGATGTATTATAGATACAGTCTACATTCTACAGGACATGATGTATTATAGATACAGTCTACATTCTACAGGACATGATGTATTATAGATACAGTCTACATTCTACAGGACATGATGTATTATAGATACAGGCTACATTCTACAGGACATGATGTATTATAGATACAGTCTACATTCTACAGGACATTATGTATTATAGATACAGGCTACATTCTACAGGACATTATGTATTATAGATACAGGCTACATTCTACAGGACATTATGTATTATAGATACAGGCTACATTCTACAGGACATTATGTATTATAGATACAGGCTACATTCTACAGGACATGATGTATTATAGATACAGGCTACATTCTACAGGACATGATGTATTATAGATACAGGCTACATTCTACAGGACATGATGTATTATAGATACAGTCTACATTCTACAGGACATGATGTATTATAGATACAGTCTACATTCTACAGGACATGATGTATTATAGATACAGGCTACATTCTACAGGACATGATGTATTATAGATACAGGCTACATTATACAGGACATTATGTATTATAGATACAGGCTACATTCTACAGGACATGATGTATTATAGATTCAGGCTACATTCTACAGGACATGATGTATTATAGATACAGTCTACATTATACAGGACATGATGTATTATAGATACAGGCTACATTCTACAGGACATGATGTATTATAGATACAGGCTACATTCTACAGGACATGATGTATTATAGATACAGGCTACATTCTACAGGACATGATGTATTATAGATACAGGCTACATTCTACAGGACATGATGTATTATAGATTCAGGCTACATTCTACAGGACATGATGTATTATAGATTCAGGCTACATTCTACAGGACATGATGTATTATAGATACAGTCTACATTCTACAGGACATTATGTATTATAGATACAGGCTACATTCTACAGGACATGATGTATTATAGATACAGTCTACATTCTACAGGACATGATGTATTATAGATACAGTCTACATTCTACAGGACATGATGTATTATAGATACAGGCTACATTCTACAGGACATTATGTATTATAGATACAGTCTACATTATACAGGACATGATGTATTATAGATACAGGCTACATTCTACAGGACATGATGTATTATAGATACAGGCTACATTCTACAGGACATGATGTATTATAGATACAGGCTACATTCTACAGGACATGATGTATTATAGATACAGTCTACATTCTACAGGACATGATGTATTATAGATACAGTCTACATTATACAGGACATGATGTATTATAGATACAGGCTACATTCTACAGGACATTATGTATTATAGATACAGGCTACATTATACAGGACATGGTGTATTATAGATACAGGCTACATTCTACAGGACATGATGTATTATAGATACAGGCTACATTCTACAGGACATGATGTATTATAGATACAGGCTACATTCTACAGGACATTATGTATTATAGATACAGTCTACATTCTACAGGACATGATGTATTATAGATTCAGGCTACATTCTACAGGACATGATGTATTATAGATACAGGCTACATTCTACAGGACATTATGTATTATAGATTCAGGCTACATTCTACAGGACATGATGTATTATAGATACAGGCTACATTCTACAGGACATTATGTATTATAGATACAGGCTACATTATACAGGACATGATGTATTATAGATACAGGCTACATTCTACAGGACATGATGTATTACAGATACAGTCTACATTCTACAGGACATGATGTATTATAGATACAGGCTACATTCTACAGGACATGATGTATTATAGATACAGGCTACATTATACAGGACATTATGTATTATAGATACAGTCTACATTCTACAGGACATGATGTTTGTGTATTATAGATACAGTCTACATTCTACAGGACATGATGTATTATAGATACAGGCTACATTCTACAGGACATGATGTATTATAGATACAGGCTACATTCTACAGGACATGATGTATTATAGATACAGGCTACATTCTACAGGACATGATGTATTATAGATACAGGCTACATTCTACAGGACATGATGTATTATAGATACAGTCTACATTCTACAGGACATTATGTATTATAGATACAGGCTACATTCTACAGGACATGATGTATTATAGATACAGGCTACATTCTACAGGACATGATGTATTATAGATACAGTCTACATTCTACAGGACATTATGTATTATAGATACAGTCTACATTCTACAGGACATGATGTATTATAGATACAGTCTACATTCTACAGGACATGATGTATTATAGATACAGGCTACATTCTACAGGACATGATGTATTATAGATACAGTCTACATTCTACAGGACATGATGTATTATAGATACAGGCTACATTCTACAGGACATGATGTATTATAGATACAGGCTACATTCTACAGGACATGATGTATTATAGATACAGGCTACATTCTACAGGACATGATGTATTATAGATACAGGCTACATTCTACAGGACATGATGTATTATAGATACAGGCTACATTCTACAGGACATGATGTATTATAGATACAGGCTACATTCTACAGGACATGATGTATTATAGATACAGGCTACATTCTACAGGACATGATGTATTATAGATACAGGCTACATTCTACAGGACATGATGTATTATAGATACAGGCTACATTCTACAGGACATGATGTATTATAGATACAGTCTACATTCTACAGGACATGATGTATTATAGATACAGGCTACATTCTACAGGACATTATGTATTATAGATACAGTCTACATTCTACAGGACATTATGTATTATAGATACAGGCTACATTCTACAGGACATGATGTATTATAGATACAGGCTACATTCTACAGGACATGATGTATTATAGATACAGTCTACATTCTACAGGACATTATGTATTATAGATACAGGCTACATTCTACAGGACATGATGTATTATAGATACAGTCTACATTCTACAGGACATGATGTATTATAGATACAGGCTACATTCTACAGGACATGATGTATTATAGATACAGGCTACATTCTACAGGACATGATGTATTATAGATACAGGCTACATTCTACAAAACATGGTGTATTATAGATACAGGCTACATTCTACAGGACATGATGTTTGTGTATTATAGATACAGTCTACATTCTACAGGACATGATGTATTATAGATACAGGCTACATTCTACAGGACATGATGTATTATAGATACAGTCTACATTCTACAGGACATTATGTATTATAGATACAGGCTACATTCTACAGGACATGATGTATTATAGATACAGTCTACATTCTACAGGACATTATGTATTATAGATACAGGCTACATTCTACAGGACATGATGTATTATAGATACAGTCTACATTCTACAGGACATGATGTATTATAGATACAGGCTACATTCTACAGGACATGATGTATTATAGATACAGGCTACATTCTACAGGACATGATGTATTATAGATACAGGCTACATTCTACAGGACATGATGTATTATAGATACAGGCTACATTCTACAGGACATTATGTATTATAGATACAGGCTACATTCTACAGGACATGATGTATTATAGATACAGTCTACATTCTACAGGACATGATGTATTATAGATACAGTCTACATTATACAGGACATGATGTATTATAGATACAGGCTACATTATACAGGACATTATGTATTATAGATACAGGCTACATTCTACAGGACATGATGTATTATAGATACAGTCTACATTCTACAGGACATGATGTATTATAGATACAGGCTACATTCTACAGGACATGATGTATTATAGATACAGGCTACATTCTACAGGACATGATGTATTATAGATACAGTCTACATTCTACAGGACATGATGTATTATAGATACAGTCTACATTATACAGGACATGGTGTATTATAGATACAGGCTACATTCTACAGGACATTATGTATTATAGATACAGGCTACATTCTACAGGACATGATGTATTATAGATACAGTCTACATTCTACAGGACATGATGTATTATAGATACAGGCTACATTCTACAGGACATGATGTATTATAGATACAGGCTACATTCTACAGGACATGATGTATTATAGATACAGGCTACATTATACAGGACATGATGTATTATAGATACAGTCTACATTCTACAGGACATGATGTATTATAGATACAGTCTACATTCTACAGGACATGATGTATTATAGATACAGGCTACATTCTACAGGACATGATGTATTATAGATACAGGCTACATTCTACAGGACATGATGTATTATAGATACAGGCTACATTCTACAGGACATTATGTATTATAGATACAGTCTACATTCTACAGGACATGATGTATTATAGATTCAGGCTACATTCTACAGGACATGATGTATTATAGATACAGGCTACATTCTACAGGACATTATGTATTATAGATTCAGGCTACATTCTACAGGACATGATGTATTATAGATACAGGCTACATTCTACAGGACATGATGTATTATAGATTCAGGCTACATTCTACAGGACATGATGTATTATAGATTCAGGCTACATTCTACAGGACATGATGTATTATAGATACAGTCTACATTCTACAGGACATTATGTATTATAGATACAGGCTACATTCTACAGGACATGATGTATTATAGATACAGTCTACATTCTACAGGACATGATGTATTATAGATACAGTCTACATTCTACAGGACATGATGTATTATAGATACAGGCTACATTCTACAGGACATTATGTATTATAGATACAGTCTACATTATACAGGACATGATGTATTATAGATACAGGCTACATTCTACAGGACATGATGTATTATAGATACAGGCTACATTCTACAGGACATGATGTATTATAGATACAGGCTACATTCTACAGGACATGATGTATTATAGATACAGTCTACATTCTACAGGACATGATGTATTATAGATACAGTCTACATTATACAGGACATGATGTATTATAGATACAGGCTACATTCTACAGGACATTATGTATTATAGATACAGGCTACATTATACAGGACATGGTGTATTATAGATACAGGCTACATTCTACAGGACATGATGTATTATAGATACAGGCTACATTCTACAGGACATGATGTATTATAGATACAGGCTACATTCTACAGGACATTATGTATTATAGATACAGTCTACATTCTACAGGACATGATGTATTATAGATTCAGGCTACATTCTACAGGACATGATGTATTATAGATACAGGCTACATTCTACAGGACATTATGTATTATAGATTCAGGCTACATTCTACAGGACATGATGTATTATAGATACAGGCTACATTCTACAGGACATTATGTATTATAGATACAGGCTACATTATACAGGACATGATGTATTATAGATACAGGCTACATTCTACAGGACATGATGTATTACAGATACAGTCTACATTCTACAGGACATGATGTATTATAGATACAGGCTACATTCTACAGGACATGATGTATTATAGATACAGGCTACATTATACAGGACATTATGTATTATAGATACAGTCTACATTCTACAGGACATGATGTTTGTGTATTATAGATACAGTCTACATTCTACAGGACATGATGTATTATAGATACAGGCTACATTCTACAGGACATGATGTATTATAGATACAGGCTACATTCTACAGGACATGATGTATTATAGATACAGGCTACATTCTACAGGACATGATGTATTATAGATACAGGCTACATTCTACAGGACATGATGTATTATAGATACAGTCTACATTCTACAGGACATTATGTATTATAGATACAGGCTACATTCTACAGGACATGATGTATTATAGATACAGGCTACATTCTACAGGACATGATGTATTATAGATACAGTCTACATTCTACAGGACATTATGTATTATAGATACAGTCTACATTCTACAGGACATGATGTATTATAGATACAGTCTACATTCTACAGGACATGATGTATTATAGATACAGGCTACATTCTACAGGACATGATGTATTATAGATACAGTCTACATTCTACAGGACATGATGTATTATAGATACAGGCTACATTCTACAGGACATGATGTATTATAGATACAGGCTACATTCTACAGGACATGATGTATTATAGATACAGGCTACATTCTACAGGACATGATGTATTATAGATACAGGCTACATTCTACAGGACATGATGTATTATAGATACAGGCTACATTCTACAGGACATGATGTATTATAGATACAGGCTACATTCTACAGGACATGATGTATTATAGATACAGGCTACATTCTACAGGACATGATGTATTATAGATACAGGCTACATTCTACAGGACATGATGTATTATAGATACAGGCTACATTCTACAGGACATGATGTATTATAGATACAGTCTACATTCTACAGGACATGATGTATTATAGATACAGGCTACATTCTACAGGACATTATGTATTATAGATACAGTCTACATTCTACAGGACATTATGTATTATAGATACAGGCTACATTCTACAGGACATGATGTATTATAGATACAGGCTACATTCTACAGGACATGATGTATTATAGATACAGTCTACATTCTACAGGACATTATGTATTATAGATACAGTCTACATTCTACAGGACATGATGTATTATAGATACAGGCTACATTCTACAGGACATTATGTATTATAGATACAGTCTACATTCTACAAAACATGGTGTATTATAGATACAGGCTACATTCTACAGGACATGATGTTTGTGTATTATAGATACAGTCTACATTCTACAGGACATGATGTATTATAGATACAGGCTACATTCTACAGGACATGATGTATTATAGATACAGTCTACATTCTACAGGACATTATGTATTATAGATACAGGCTACATTCTACAGGACATGATGTATTATAGATACAGTCTACATTCTACAGGACATTATGTATTATAGATACAGGCTACATTCTACAGGACATGATGTATTATAGATACAGTCTACATTCTACAGGACATGATGTATTATAGATACAGGCTACATTCTACAGGACATGATGTATTATAGATACAGGCTACATTCTACAGGACATGATGTATTATAGATACAGGCTACATTCTACAGGACATGATGTATTATAGATACAGGCTACATTCTACAGGACATTATGTATTATAGATACAGGCTACATTCTACAGGACATGATGTATTATAGATACAGTCTACATTCTACAGGACATGATGTATTATAGATACAGTCTACATTATACAGGACATGATGTATTATAGATACAGGCTACATTATACAGGACATTATGTATTATAGATACAGGCTACATTCTACAGGACATGATGTATTATAGATACAGTCTACATTCTACAGGACATGATGTATTATAGATACAGGCTACATTCTACAGGACATGATGTATTATAGATACAGGCTACATTCTACAGGACATGATGTATTATAGATACAGTCTACATTCTACAGGACATGATGTATTATAGATACAGTCTACATTATACAGGACATGGTGTATTATAGATACAGGCTACATTCTACAGGACATTATGTATTATAGATACAGGCTACATTCTACAGGACATGATGTATTATAGATACAGTCTACATTCTACAGGACATGATGTATTATAGATACAGGCTACATTCTACAGGACATGATGTATTATAGATACAGGCTACATTCTACAGGACATGATGTATTATAGATACAGGCTACATTATACAGGACATGATGTATTATAGATACAGTCTACATTCTACAGGACATGATGTATTATAGATACAGTCTACATTCTACAGGACATGATGTATTATAGATACAGGCTACATTCTACAGGACATGATGTATTATAGATACAGGCTACATTCTACAGGACATGATGTATTATAGATACAGGCTACATTCTACAGGACATTATGTATTATAGATACAGTCTACATTCTACAGGACATGATGTATTATAGATTCAGGCTACATTCTACAGGACATGATGTATTATAGATACAGGCTACATTCTACAGGACATTATGTATTATAGATTCAGGCTACATTCTACAGGACATGATGTATTATAGATACAGGCTACATTCTACAGGACATTATGTATTATAGATACAGGCTACATTATACAGGACATGATGTATTATAGATACAGGCTACATTCTACAGGACATGATGTATTACAGATACAGTCTACATTCTACAGGACATGATGTATTATAGATACAGGCTACATTCTACAGGACATGATGTATTATAGATACAGGCTACATTATACAGGACATTATGTATTATAGATACAGTCTACATTCTACAGGACATGATGTTTGTGTATTATAGATACAGTCTACATTCTACAGGACATGATGTATTATAGATACAGGCTACATTCTACAGGACATGATGTATTATAGATACAGGCTACATTCTACAGGACATGATGTATTATAGATACAGGCTACATTCTACAGGACATGATGTATTATAGATACAGGCTACATTCTACAGGACATGATGTATTATAGATACAGTCTACATTCTACAGGACATTATGTATTATAGATACAGGCTACATTCTACAGGACATGATGTATTATAGATACAGGCTACATTCTACAGGACATGATGTATTATAGATACAGTCTACATTCTACAGGACATTATGTATTATAGATACAGTCTACATTCTACAGGACATGATGTATTATAGATACAGTCTACATTCTACAGGACATGATGTATTATAGATACAGGCTACATTCTACAGGACATGATGTATTATAGATACAGTCTACATTCTACAGGACATGATGTATTATAGATACAGGCTACATTCTACAGGACATGATGTATTATAGATACAGGCTACATTCTACAGGACATGATGTATTATAGATACAGGCTACATTCTACAGGACATGATGTATTATAGATACAGGCTACATTCTACAGGACATGATGTATTATAGATACAGGCTACATTCTACAGGACATGATGTATTATAGATACAGGCTACATTCTACAGGACATGATGTATTATAGATACAGGCTACATTCTACAGGACATGATGTATTATAGATACAAGCTACATTCTACAGGACATGATGTATTATAGATACAGGCTACATTCTACAGGACATGATGTATTATAGATACAGTCTACATTCTACAGGACATGATGTATTATAGATACAGGCTACATTCTACAGGACATTATGTATTATAGATACAGTCTACATTCTACAGGACATTATGTATTATAGATACAGGCTACATTCTACAGGACATGATGTATTATAGATACAGGCTACATTCTACAGGACATGATGTATTATAGATACAGTCTACATTCTACAGGACATTATGTATTATAGATACAGGCTACATTCTACAGGACATGATGTATTATAGATACAGTCTACATTCTACAGGACATGATGTATTATAGATACAGGCTACATTCTACAGGACATGATGTATTATAGATACAGGCTACATTCTACAGGACATGATGTATTATAGATACAGGCTACATTCTACAAAACATGGTGTATTATAGATACAGGCTACATTCTACAGGACATGATGTTTGTGTATTATAGATACAGTCTACATTCTACAGGACATGATGTATTATAGATACAGGCTACATTCTACAGGACATGATGTATTATAGATACAGTCTACATTCTACAGGACATTATGTATTATAGATACAGGCTACATTCTACAGGACATGATGTATTATAGATACAGTCTACATTCTACAGGACATTATGTATTATAGATACAGGCTACATTCTACAGGACATGATGTATTATAGATACAGTCTACATTCTACAGGACATGATGTATTATAGATACAGGCTACATTCTACAGGACATGATGTATTATAGATACAGGCTACATTCTACAGGACATGATGTATTATAGATACAGGCTACATTCTACAGGACATGATGTATTATAGATACAGGCTACATTCTACAGGACATTATGTATTATAGATACAGGCTACATTCTACAGGACATGATGTATTATAGATACAGTCTACATTCTACAGGACATGATGTATTATAGATACAGTCTACATTATACAGGACATGATGTATTATAGATACAGGCTACATTATACAGGACATTATGTATTATAGATACAGGCTACATTCTACAGGACATGATGTATTATAGATACAGTCTACATTCTACAGGACATGATGTATTATAGATACAGGCTACATTCTACAGGACATGATGTATTATAGATACAGGCTACATTCTACAGGACATGATGTATTATAGATACAGTCTACATTCTACAGGACATGATGTATTATAGATACAGTCTACATTATACAGGACATGGTGTATTATAGATACAGGCTACATTCTACAGGACATTATGTATTATAGATACAGGCTACATTCTACAGGACATGATGTATTATAGATACAGTCTACATTCTACAGGACATGATGTATTATAGATACAGGCTACATTCTACAGGACATGATGTATTATAGATACAGGCTACATTCTACAGGACATGATGTATTATAGATACAGGCTACATTATACAGGACATGATGTATTATAGATACAGTCTACATTCTACAGGACATGATGTATTATAGATACAGGCTACATTCTACAGGACATTATGTATTATAGATACAGTCTACATTCTACAGGACATGATGTATTATAGATACAGGCTACATTATACAGGACATTATGTATTATAGATACAGTCTACATTCTACAGGACATTATGTATTATAGATACAGGCTACATTCTACAGGACATGATGTATTATAGATACAGGCTACATTCTACAGGACATTATGTATTATAGATACAGGCTACATTCTACAGGACATTATGTATTATAGATACAGGCTACATTCTAAAGGACATGATGTTTGTGTATTATAGATACAGTCTACATTCTACAGGACATGATGTATTATAGATACAGGCTAAATTCTACAGGACATTATGTATTATAGATACAGGCTTCATTATACAGGACATTATGTATTATAGATACAGTCTACATTCTACAGGACATGATGTATTATAGATACAGGCTACATTCTACAGGACATGATGTATTATAGATTCAGGCTACATTCTAAAGGACATGATGTATTATAGATACAGGCTACATTATACAGGACATTATGTATTATAGATACAGTCTACATTCTACAGGACATGATGTATTATAGATACAGTCTACATTCTACAGGACATGATGTATTATAGATACAGGCTACATTATACAGGACATTATGTATTATAGATACAGTCTACATTCTACAGGACATGATGTATTATAGATACAGGCTACATTCTACAGGACATGATGTATTATAGATACAGTCTACATTCTACAGGACATGATGTATTATAGATACAGGCTACATTCTACAGGACATGATGTTTGTGTATTATAGATACAGGCTACATTCTACAGGACATGATGTATTATAGATACAGTCTACATTCTACAGGACATTATGTATTATAGATACAGTCTACATTCTACAGGACATTATGTATTATAGATACAGTCTACATTCTACAGGACATGATGTATTATAGATACAGGCTACATTCTACAGGACATGATGTATTATAGATACAGTCTACATTCTACAGGACATGATGTATTATAGATACAGTCTACATTCTACAGGACATGATGTATTATAGATACAGGCTACATTCTACAGGACATGATGTATTATAGATACAGGCTACATTCTACAGGACATGATGTATTATAGATACAGGCTACATTCTACAGGACATTATGTATTATAGATACAGGCTACATTCTAAAGGACATTATGTATTATAGATACAGTCTACATTCTACAGGACATTATGTATTATAGATACAGTCTACATTCTACAGGACATGATGTATTATAGATACAGGCTACATTCTACAGGACATTATGTATTATAGATACAGGCTACATTCTAAAGGACATGATGTTTGTGTATTATAGATACAGGCTACATTCTACAGGACATGATGTATTATAGATACAGGCTACATTCTACAGGACATTATGTATTATAGATACAGGCTACATTCTACAGGACATGATGTATTATAGATACAGGCTACATTCTACAGGACATGATGTATTATAGATACAGGCTACATTCTACAGGACATTATGTATTATAGATACAGGCTACATTCTACAGGACATGATGTATTATAGATACAGTCTACATTCTACAGGACATGATGTATTATAGATACAGGCTACATTCTACAGGACATTATGTATTATAGATACAGGCTACATTCTACAGGACATGATGTATTATAGATACAGGCTACATTCTACAGGACATTATGTATTATAGATACAGGCTACATTCTACAGGACATGATGTATTATAGATACAGGCTACATTCTACAGGACATTATGTATTATAGATACAGGCTACATTCTACAGGACATGATGTATTATAGATACAGGCTACATTCTACAGGACATGATGTATTATAGATACAGGCTACATTCTACAGGACATTATGTATTATAGATTCAGGCTACATTATACAGGACATTATGTATTATAGATACAGGCTACATTCTACAGGACATGATGTATTATAGATACAGGCTACATTCTACAGGACATTATGTATTATAGATACAGGCTACATTCTACAGGACATTATGTATTATAGATTCAGGCTACATTATACAGGACATGATGTATTATAGATACAGGCTACATTCTACAGGACATGATGTATTATAGATACAGTCTACATTATACAGGACATTATGTATTATAGATACAGTCTACATTCTACAGGACATGATATATTATAGATACAGTCTACATTCTACAGGACATGATGTATTATAGATACAGGCTACATTCTACAGGACATGATGTATTATAGATACAGGCTACATTCTACAGGACATTATGTATTATAGATACAGGCTACATTATACAGGACATGATGTATTATAGATTCAGGCTACATTCTACAGGACATGATGTATTATAGATACAGGCTACATTCTACAGGACATGATGTATTATAGATACAGGCTACATTCTACAGGACATTATGTATTATAGATACAGTCTACATTCTACAGGACATTATGTATTATAGATACAGGCTACATTCTACAGGACATGATGTATTATAGATACAGGCTACATTATACAGGACATGATGTATTATAGATACAGGCTACATTCTACAGGACATGATGTATTATAGATACAGGCTACATTCTACAGGACATGATGTTTGTGTATTATAGATACAGGCTACATTCTACAGGACATGATGTATTATAGATACAGTCTACATTCTACAGGACATTATGTATTATAGATACAGTCTACATTCTACAGGACATTATGTATTATAGATACAGTCTACATTCTACAGGACATGATGTATTATAGATACAGGCTACATTCTACAGGACATGATGTATTATAGATACAGGCTACATTCTACAGGACATTATGTATTATAGATACAGTCTACATTATACAGGACATGATGTATTATAGATACAGTCTACATTCTACAGGACATGATGTATTATAGATACAGTCTACATTCTACAGGACATGATGTATTATAGATACAGGCTACATTCTACAGGACATGATGTATTATAGATACAGGCTACATTCTACAGGACATTATGTATTATAGATACAGTCTACATTCTACAGGACATGATGTATTATAGATACAGGCTACATTCTACAGGACATGATGTATTATAGATACAGTCTACATTCTACAGGACATGATGTATTATAGATACAGTCTACATTCTACAGGACATGATGTATTATAGATACAGTCTACATTCTACAGGACATGATGTATTATAGATACAGGCTACATTCTACAGGACATGATGTATTATAGATACAGGCTACATTCTACAGGACATTATGTATTATAGATACAGTCTACATTCTACAGGACATGATGTATTATAGATACAGGCTACATTCTACAGGACATGATGTATTATAGATACAGGCTACATTCTACAGGACATTATGTATTATAGATACAGGCTACATTCTACAGGACATGATGTATTATAGATACAGGCTACATTCTACAGGACATTATGTATTATAGATACAGGCTACATTCTACAGGACATGATGTATTATAGATACAGGCTACATTCTACAGGACATGATGTATTATAGATACAGGCTACATTCTACAGGACATTATGTATTATAGATTCAGGCTACATTATACAGGACATTATGTATTATAGATACAGGCTACATTCTACAGGACATGATGTATTATAGATACAGGCTACATTCTACAGGACATTATGTATTATAGATACAGGCTACATTCTACAGGACATTATGTATTATAGATTCAGGCTACATTATACAGGACATGATGTATTATAGATACAGGCTACATTCTACAGGACATGATGTATTATAGATACAGTCTACATTATACAGGACATTATGTATTATAGATACAGTCTACATTCTACAGGACATGATATATTATAGATACAGTCTACATTCTACAGGACATGATGTATTATAGATACAGGCTACATTCTACAGGACATGATGTATTATAGATACAGGCTACATTCTACAGGACATTATGTATTATAGATACAGGCTACATTATACAGGACATGATGTATTATAGATTCAGGCTACATTCTACAGGACATGATGTATTATAGATACAGGCTACATTCTACAGGACATGATGTATTATAGATACAGGCTACATTCTACAGGACATTATGTATTATAGATACAGTCTACATTCTACAGGACATTATGTATTATAGATACAGGCTACATTCTACAGGACATGATGTATTATAGATACAGTCTACATTCTACAGGACATGATGTATTATAGATACAGGCTACATTCTACAGGACATTATGTATTATAGATACAGGCTACATTCTACAGGACATTATGTATTATAGATACAGTCTACATTATACAGGACATGATGTATTATAGATACAGTCTACATTCTACAGGACATGATGTATTATAGATACAGTCTACATTCTACAGGACATGATGTATTATAGATACAGGCTACATTCTACAGGACATGATGTATTATAGATACAGGCTACATTCTACAGGACATTATGTATTATAGATACAGTCTACATTCTACAGGACATGATGTATTATAGATACAGGCTACATTCTACAGGACATGATGTATTATAGATACAGTCTACATTCTACAGGACATGATGTATTATAGATACAGGCTACATTCTACAGGACATGATGTATTATAGATACAGTCTACATTCTACAGGACATTATGTATTATAGATACAGTCTACATTCTACAGGACATGATGTATTATAGATACAGTCTACATTCTACAGGACATTATGTATTATAGATACAGTCTACATTATACAGGACATGATGTATTATAGATACAGGCTACATTCTACAGGACATTATGTATTATAGATACAGTCTACATTCTACAGGACATTATGTATTATAGATACAGGCTACATTCTACAGGACATGATGTATTATAGATTCAGGCTACATTCTACAGGACATGATGTATTATAGATACAGGCTACATTCTACAGGACATGATGTATTATAGATACAGGCTACATTCTACAGGACATGATGTATTATAGATACAGGCTACATTCTACAGGACATGATGTATTATAGATACAGGCTACATTCTACAGGACATGATGTATTATAGGTACAGGCTACATTCTACAGGACATGATGTATTATAGATACAGTCTACATTCTACAGGACATGATGTATTATAGATACAGGCTACATTCTACAGGACATGATGTATTATAGATACAGGCTACATTCTACAGGACATGATGTATTATAGATACAGGCTACATTCTACAGGACATGATGTATTATAGATACAGGCTACATTCTACAGGACATGATGTATTATAGATACAGGCTATATTCTACAGGACATTATGTATTATAGATACAGTCTACATTCTACAGGACATGATGTATTATAGATACAGTCTACATTCTACAGGACATTATGTATTATAGATACAGGCTACATTCTACAGGACATGATGTATTATAGATACAGGCTACATTATACAGGACATGATGTTTGTGTATTATAGATACAGGCTACATTCTACAGGACATGATGTATTATAGATACAGGCTACATTCTACAGGACATGATGTATTATAGATACAGTCTACATTCTACAGGACATGATGTATTATAGATACAGTCTACATTCTACAGGACATGATGTATTATAGATACAGGCTACATTCTACAGGACATGATGTATTATAGATACGGTCTACATTCTACAGGACATTATGTATTATAGATACAGGCTACATTCTACAGGACATGATGTATTATAGATACAGTCTACATTCTACAGGACATGATGTATTATAGATACAGGCTACATTCTACAGGACATGATGTATTATAGATACGGTCTACATTCTACAGGACATTATGTATTATAGATACAGGCTACATTCTACAGGACATGATGTATTATAGATACAGTCTACATTCTACAGGACATGATGTATTATAGATACAGTCTACATTCTACAGGACATGATGTATTATAGATACAGTCTACATTCTACAGGACATGATGTATTATAGATACAGTCTACATTCTACAGGACATGATGTATTATAGATACAGGCTACATTCTACAGGACATGATGTATTACAGATACAGTCTACATTCTACAGGACATGATGTATTATAGATACAGTCTACATTCTACAGGACATGATGTATTATAGATACAGTCTACATTCTACAGGACATGATGTATTATAGATACAGTCTACATTCTACAGGACATGATGTATTATAGATACAGTCTACATTCTACAGGACATGATGTATTATAGATACAGTCTACATTCTACAGGACATGATGTATTATAGATACAGTCTACATTCTACAGGACATGATGTATTATAGATTCAGGCTACATTATACAGGACATTATGTATTATAGATACAGGCTACATTCTACAGGACATTATGTATTATAGATACAGGCTACATTCTACAGGACATTATGTATTATAGATACAGGCTACATTCTACAGGACATTATGTATTATAGATTCAGGCTACATTATACAGGACATGGTGTATTATAGATACAGGCTACATTCTACAGGACATGATGTATTATAGATACAGTCTACATTCTACAGGACATTATGTATTATAGATACAGTCTACATTCTACAGGACATGATGTATTATAGATACAGGCTACATTATACAGGACATGATGTATTATAGATACAGTCTACATTCTACAGGACATGATGTATTATAGATACAGTCTACATTCTACAGGACATGATGTATTATAGATACAGTCTACATTCTACAGGACATGATGTATTATAGATACAGTCTACATTCTACAGGACATGATGTATTATAGATACAGTCTACATTCTACAGGACATTATGTATTATAGATACAGGCTACATTCTACAGGACATGATGTTTGTGTATTATAGATTCAGGCTACATTCTACAGGACATGATGTATTATAGATACAGTCTACATTCTACAGGACATTATGTATTATAGATACAGGCTACATTCTACAGGACATGATGTATTATAGATACAGTCTACATTCTACAGGACATGATGTATTATAGATACAGTCTACATTCTACAGGACATTATGTATTATAGATACAGTCTACATTCTACAGGACATGATGTATTATAGATACAGTCTACATTCTACAGGACATTATGTATTATAGATACAGTCTACATTATACAGGACATGATGTATAATAGATACAGGCTACATTCTACAGGACATGATGTATTATAGATACAGGCTACATTCTACAGGACATTATGTATTATAGATACAGGCTACATTCTACAGGACATGATGTATTATAGATACAGGCTACATTCTACAGGACATTATGTATTATAGATACAGGCTACATTCTACAGGACATTATGTATTATAGATACAGGCTACATTCTACAGGACATGATGTATTATAGATACAGGCTACATTCTACAGGACATGATGTATTATAGATACAGGCTACATTCTACAGGACATGATGTATTATAGATACAGGCTACATTCTACAGGACATGATGTTTGTGTATTATAGATACAGTCTACATTCTACAGGACATGATGTATTATAGATACAGGCTACATTATACAGGACATGATGTATAATAGATACAGTCTACATTCTACAGGACATGATGTATTATAGATACAGTCTACATTCTACAGGACATGATGTATTATAGATACAGGCTACATTCTACAGGACATTATGTATTATAGATACAGGCTACATTCTACAGGACATGATGTTTGTGTATTATAGATACAGTCTACATTCTACAGGACATGATGTATTATAGATACAGGCTACATTATACAGGACATTATGTATTATAGATTCAGGCTACATTCTACAGGACATGATGTATTATAGATACAGGCTACATTCTACAGGACATGATGTATTATAGATACAGGCTACATTCTACAGGACATTATGTATTATAGATACAGGCTACATTCTACAGGACATGATGTATTATAGATACAGGCTACATTATACAGGACATGATGTATTATAGATACAGTCTACATTCTACAGGACATGATGTATTATAGATACAGTCTACATTCTACAGGACATGATGTATTATAGATACAGGCTACATTCTACAGGACATGATGTATTATAGATACAGGCTACATTCTACAGGACATTATGTATTATAGATACAGGCTACATTCTACAGGACATGATGTATTATAGATACAGGCTACATTATACAGGACATGATGTATTATAGATACAGGCTACATTATACAGGACATGATGTATTATAGATACAGGCTACATTATACAGGACATGATGTATTATAGATACAGGCTACATTCTACAGGACATTATGTATTATAGATACAGGCTACATTCTACAGGACATGATGTATTATAGATACAGGCTACATTCTACAGGACATTATGTATTATAGATACAGGCTACATTCTACAGGACATGATGTTTGTGTATTATAGATACAGGCTACATTCTACAGGACATGATGTTTGTTTATTATAGATACAGGCTACATTCTACAGGACATGATGTATTATAGATACAGGCTACATTCTACAGGACATGATGTATTATAGATTCAGGCTACATTCTACAGGACATTATGTATTATAGATACAGGCTACATTCTACAGGACATGATGTTTGTGTATTATAGATACAGTCTACATTATACAGGACATGATGTATTATAGATACAGGCTACATTCTACAGGACATGATGTATTATAGATACAGGCTACATTCTACAGGACATGATGTTTGTGTATTATAGATACAGGCTACATTCTACAGGACATTATGTATTATAGATACAGGCTACATTCTACAGGACATGATGTATTATAGATACAGGCTACATTCTACAGGACATGATGTTTGTGTATTATAGATACAGGCTACATTCTACAGGACATGATGTATTATAGATACAGGCTACATTCTACAGGACATGATGTATTATAGATTCAGGCTACATTCTACAGGACATTATGTATTATAGATACAGGCTACATTCTACAGGACATTATGTATTATAGATACAGGCTACATTATACAGGACATTATGTATTATAGATACAGGCTACATTCTACAGGACATTATGTATTATAGATACAGGCTACATTCTACAGGACATGATGTATTGTAGATACAGGCTACATTATACAGGACATGATGTTTGTGTATTATAGATACAGGCTACATTCTACAGGTCATGATGTATTATAGATACAGGCTACATTCTACAGGACATGATGTATTACAGATACAGGCTACATTATGCAGGACATGATGTATTATAGATTCAGGCTACATTATACAGGACATGATGTATTATAGATACAGGCTACATTCTACAGGACATGATGTATTACAGATACAGGCTACATTATGCAGGACATGATGTATTATAGATTCAGGCTACATTATACAGGACATGATGTATTATAGATACAGGATACATTCTACAGGACATGATGTATTATAGCTACAGGCTACATTATACAGGACATTGTGTATTATAGATACAGGCTACATTATACAGGACATGAGGTATTATAGATACAGGCTACATTATACAGGACATGATGTATTACAGATACAGGCTACATTCTACAGGACATGATGTTTGTGTATTATAGATACAGGCTACATTCTACAGGACATGATGTATTATAGATACAGGCTACATTCTACAGGACATGATGTATTACAGATTCAGGCTACATTCTACAGGACATGATGTTTGTGTATTATAGATACAGGCTACATTCTACAGGACATGATGTATTATAGATACAGGCTACATTCTACAGGACATGATGTATTATAGATACAGGCTACATTCTACAGGACATGATGTATTATAGATACAGGCTACATTCTACAGGACATGATGTATTATAGATTCAGGCTACATTATACAGGACATGATGTTTGTGTATTATAGATACAGGCTACATTCTACAGGACATGATGTATTATAGATACAGGCTACATTCTACAGGACATGATGTATTATAGATTCAGGCTACATTCTACAGGACATGATGTATTATAGATACAGGCTACATTCTACAGAACATGATGTATTACAGATACAGTCTACATTCTACAGGACATGATGTATTATAGATTCAGGCTACATTCTACAGGACATGATGTTTGTGTATTATAGATACAGGCTACATTCTACAGGACATTATGTATTATAGATACAGGCTACATTCTACAGGACACGATGTATTATAGATACAGGCTACATTCTACAGGACATGATGTATTATAGATACAGGCTACATTCTACAGGACATGATGTATTATAGATTCAGGCTACATTCTACAGGACATTATGTATTATAGATACAGGCTACATTCTACAGGACATGATGTATTATAGATACAGGCTACATTCTACAGGACATTATGTATTATAGATACAGGCTACATTCTAAAGGACATGATGTTTGTGTATTATAGATACAGGCTACATTCTACAGGACATGATGTATTATAGATACAGGCTACATTCTACAGGACATGATGTATTATAGATTCAGGCTACATTCTAAAGGACATGATGTATTATAGATACAGGCTACATTCTACAGGACATGATGTATTATAGATACAGGCTACATTCTACAGGACATGATGTATTATAGATACAGGCTACATTCTACAGGACATGATGTATTATAGATACAGGCTACATTCTACAGGACATGATGTATTATAGATACAGGCTACATTCTACAGGACATTATGTATTATAGATACAGGCTACATTCTAAAGGACATGATGTTTGTGTATTATAGATACAGGCTACATTCTACAGGACATGATGTATTATAGATACAGGCTACATTCTACAGGACATGATGTATTATAGATACAGGCTACATTCTACAGGACATGATGTATTATAGATTAAGGCTACATTCTACAGGACATGATGTATTATAGATTCAGGCTACATTATACAGGACATTATGTATTATAGATACAGGCTACATTCTACAGGACATGATGTTTGTGTATTATAGATACAGGCTACATTCTACAGGACATTATGTATTATAGATACAGGCTACATTATACAGGACATGATGTATTATAGATACAGGCTACATTCTACAGGACATGATGTATTATAGATTCAGGCTACATTCTACAGGACATGATGTATTATAGATACAGGCTACATTCTACAGGACATGATGTATTATAGATACAGGCTACATTCTACAGGACATGATGTTTGTGTATTATAGATACAGGCTACATTCTACAGGACATGATGTATTATAGATACAGGCTACATTCTACAGGACATGATGTATTATAGATACAGGCTACATTCTACAGGACATGATGTTTGTGTATTATAGATACAGGCTACATTCTACAGGACATTATGTTTGTGTATTATAGATACAGTCTACATTCTACAGGACATGATGTATTATAGATACAGGCTACATTCTACAGGACATTATGTATTATAGATACAGGCTACATTCTACAGGACATGATGTATTGTAGATACAGGCTACATTATACAGGACATGATGTTTGTGTATTATAGATACAGGCTACATTCTACAGGACATGATGTATTATAGATACAGGCTACATTCTACAGGACATGATGTATTATAGATTCAGGCTACATTCTACAGGACATGATGTATTATAGATTCAGGCTACATTCTACAGGACATTATGTATTATAGATTCAGGCTACATTCTACAGGACATGATGTATTATAGATACAGGCTACATTCTACAGGACATGATGTATTACAGATTCAGGCTACATTCTACAGGACATGATGTTTGTGTATTATAGATACAGGCTACATTCTACAGGACATGATGTATTATAGATACAGGCTACATTCTACAGGACATGATGTATTATAGATACAGGCTACATTCTACAGGACATGATGTATTATAGATACAGGCTACATTCTACAGGACATGATGTATTATAGATACAGGCTACATTCTACAGGACATGATGTATTATAGATACAGGCTACATTCTAAAGGACATGATGTTTGTGTATTATAGATACAGGCTACATTCTACAGGACATGATGTATTATAGATTCAGGCTACATTCTACAGGACATGATGTATTATAGATACAGGCTACATTCTACAGAACATGATGTATTACAGATACAGTCTACATTCTACAGGACATGATGTATTATAGATTCAGGCTACATTCTACAGGACATGATGTTTGTGTATTATAGATACAGGCTACATTCTACAGGACATGATGTATTATAGATACAGGCTACATTCTACAGGACATGATGTATTATAGATTCAGGCTACATTCTACAGGACATTATGTATTATAGATACAGGCTACATTCTACAGGACATGATGTATTATAGATACAGGCTACATTCTACAGGACATTATGTATTATAGATACAGGCTACATTCTAAAGGACATGATGTTTGTGTATTATAGATACAGGCTACATTCTACAGGACATGATGTATTATAGATACAGGCTACATTCTACAGGACATGATGTATTATAGATTCAGGCTACATTCTAAAGGACATGATGTATTATAGATACAGGCTACATTCTACAGGACATGATGTATTATAGATACAGGCTACATTCTACAGGACATGATGTATTATAGATACAGGCTACATTCTACAGGACATGATGTATTATAGATACAGGCTACATTCTACAGGACATGATGTATTATAGATACAGGCTACATTCTACAGGACATTATGTATTATAGATACAGGCTACATTCTAAAGGACATGATGTTTGTGTATTATAGATACAGGCTACATTCTACAGGACATGATGTATTATAGATACAGGCTACATTCTACAGGACATGATGTATTATAGATACAGGCTACATTCTACAGGACATGATGTATTATAGATTCAGGCTACATTCTACAGGACATGATGTATTATAGATTCAGGCTACATTATACAGGACATTATGTATTATAGATACAGGCTACATTCTACAGGACATTATGTATTATAGATACAGGCTACATTATACAGGACATGATGTATTATAGATACAGGCTACATTCTACAGGACATGATGTTTGTGTATTATAGATACAGGCTACATTCTACAGGACATTATGTATTATAGATACAGGCTACATTCTACAGGACATGATGTATTATAGATACAGGCTACATTCTACAGGACATGATGTATTATAGATTCAGGCTACATTCTACAGGACATTATGTATTATAGATACAGGCTACATTCTACAGGACATGATGTATTATAGATACAGGCTACATTCTACAGGACATTATGTATTATAGATACAGGCTACATTCTAAAGGACATGATGTTTGTGTATTATAGATACAGGCTACATTCTACAGGACATGATGTATTATAGATACAGGCTACATTCTACAGGACATGATGTATTATAGATTCAGGCTACATTCTAAAGGACATGATGTATTATAGATACAGGCTACATTCTACAGGACATGATGTATTATAGATACAGGCTACATTCTACAGGACATGATGTATTATAGATACAGGCTACATTCTACAGGACATGATGTATTATAGATACAGGCTACATTCTACAGGACATGATGTATTATAGATACAGGCTACATTCTACAGGACATTATGTATTATAGATACAGGCTACATTCTAAAGGACATGATGTTTGTGTATTATAGATACAGGCTACATTCTACAGGACATGATGTATTATAGATACAGGCTACATTCTACAGGACATGATGTATTATAGATACAGGCTACATTCTACAGGACATGATGTATTATAGATTCAGGCTACATTCTACAGGACATGATGTATTATAGATTCAGGCTACATTATACAGGACATTATGTATTATAGATACAGGCTACATTCTACAGGACATTATGTATTATAGATACAGGCTACATTATACAGGACATGATGTATTATAGATACAGGCTACATTCTACAGGACATGATGTATTATAGATTCAGGCTACATTCTACAGGACATGATGTATTATAGATACAGGCTACATTCTACAGGACATGATGTTTGTGTATTATAGATACAGGCTACATTCTACAGGACATTATGTATTATAGATACAGGCTACATTATACAGGACATGATGTATTATAGATACAGGCTACATTCTACAGGACATGATGTTTGTGTATTATAGATACAGGCTACATTCTACAGGACATTATGTATTATAGATACAGGCTACATTCTACAGGACATGATGTATTATAGATACAGGCTACATTCTACAGGACATGATGTATTATAGATTCAGGCTACATTCTACAGGACATTATGTATTATAGATACAGGCTACATTCTACAGGACATGATGTATTATAGATACAGGCTACATTCTACAGGACATGATGTATTATAGATACAGGCTACATTCTAAAGGACATGATGTTTGTGTATTATAGATACAGGCTACATTCTACAGGACATGATGTATTATAGATACAGGCTACATTCTACAGGACATGATGTATTATAGATTCAGGCTACATTCTAAAGGACATGATGTATTATAGATACAGGCTACATTCTACAGGACATGATGTATTATAGATACAGGCTACATTCTACAGGACATGATGTATTATAGATACAGGCTACATTCTACAGGACATGATGTATTATAGATACAGGCTACATTCTACAGGACATGATGTATTATAGATACAGGCTACATTCTACAGGACATTATGTATTATAGATACAGGCTACATTCTAAAGGACATGATGTTTGTGTATTATAGATACAGGCTACATTCTACAGGACATGATGTATTATAGATACAGGCTACATTCTACAGGACATGATGTATTATAGATACAGGCTACATTCTACAGGACATGATGTATTATAGATTCAGGCTACATTCTACAGGACATGATGTATTATAGATTCAGGCTACATTATACAGGACATTATGTATTATAGATACAGGCTACATTCTACAGGACATTATGTATTATAGATACAGGCTACATTATACAGGACATGATGTATTATAGATACAGGCTACATTCTACAGGACATGATGTATTATAGATTCAGGCTACATTCTACAGGACATGATGTATTATAGATACAGGCTACATTCTACAGGACATGATGTTTGTGTATTATAGATACAGGCTACATTCTACAGGACATGATGTATTATAGATACAGGCTACATTCTACAGGACATGATGTATTATAGATACAGGCTACATTCTACAGGACATGATGTTTGTGTATTATAGATACAGGCTACATTCTACAGGACATGATGTTTGTCTATTATAGATACAGTCTACATTCTACAGGACATGATGTATTATAGATACAGGCTACATTCTACAGGACATTATGTATTATAGATACAGGCTACATTCTACAGGACATGATGTATTGTAGATACAGGCTACATTATACAGGACATGATGTTTGTGTATTATAGATACAGGCTACATTCTACAGGACATGATGTATTATAGATACAGGCTACATTCTACAGGACATGATGTATTATAGATTCAGGCTACATTCTACAGGACATGATGTATTATAGATTCAGGCTACATTCTACAGGACATTATGTATTATAGATTCAGGCTACATTCTACAGGACATGATGTATTATAGATACAGGCTACATTCTACAGGACATGATGTTTGTGTATTATAGATACAGGCTACATTCTACAGGACATGATGTTTGTGTATTATAGATACAGTCTACATTCTACAGGACATGATGTATTATAGATACAGGCTACATTCTACAGGACATGATGTATTATAGATACAGGCTACATTCTACAGGACATGATGTATTATAGATTCAGGCTACATTCTACAGGACATTATGTATTATAGATACAGGCTACATTCTACAGGACATGATGTATTATAGATACAGGCTACATTCTACAGGACATTATGTATTATAGATACAGGCTACATTCTAAAGGACATGATGTTTGTGTATTATAGATACAGGCTACATTCTACAGGACATGATGTATTATAGATACAGGCTACATTCTACAGGACATGATGTATTATAGATTCAGGCTACATTCTAAAGGACATGATGTATTATAGATACAGGCTACATTCTACAGGACATGATGTATTATAGATACAGGCTACATTCTACAGGACATGATGTATTATAGATACAGGCTACATTCTACAGGACATGATGTATTATAGATACAGGCTACATTCTACAGGACATGATGTATTATAGATACAGGCTACATTCTACAGGACATTATGTATTATAGATACAGGCTACATTCTAAAGGACATGATGTTTGTGTATTATAGATACAGGCTACATTCTACAGGACATGATGTATTATAGATACAGGCTACATTCTACAGGACATGATGTATTATAGATACAGGCTACATTCTACAGGACATGATGTATTATAGATTCAGGCTACATTCTACAGGACATGATGTATTATAGATTCAGGCTACATTATACAGGACATTATGTATTATAGATACAGGCTACATTCTACAGGACATTATGTATTATAGATACAGGCTACATTATACAGGACATGATGTATTATAGATACAGGCTACATTCTACAGGACATTATGTATTATAGATTCAGGCTACATTCTACAGGACATGATGTATTATAGATACAGGCTACATTCTACAGGACATGATGTATTATAGATACAGGCTACATTCTACAGGACATGATGTTTGTGTATTATAGATACAGGCTACATTCTACAGGACATGATGTATTATAGATACAGGCTACATTCTACAGGACATGATGTATTATAGATACAGGCTACATTCTACAGGACATGATGTTTGTGTATTATAGATACAGGCTACATTCTACAGGACATGATGTTTGTGTATTATAGATACAGTCTACATTCTACAGGACATGATGTATTATAGATACAGGCTACATTCTACAGGACATTATGTATTATAGATACAGGCTACATTCTACAGGACATGATGTATTGTAGATACAGGCTACATTATACAGGACATGATGTTTGTGTATTATAGATACAGGCTACATTCTACAGGACATGATGTATTATAGATACAGGCTACATTCTACAGGACATGATGTATTATAGATTCAGGCTACATTCTACAGGACATGATGTATTATAGATTCAGGCTACATTCTACAGGACATTATGTATTATAGATTCAGGCTACATTCTACAGGACATGATGTATTATAGATACAGGCTACATTCTACAGGACATGATGTTTGTGTATTATAGATACAGGCTACATTCTACAGGACATGATGTTTGTGTATTATAGATACAGTCTACATTCTACAGGACATGATGTATTATAGATACAGGCTACATTCTACAGGACATGATGTATTATAGATACAGGCTACATTCTACAGGACATGATGTATTATAGATACAGGCTACATTCTACAGGACATTATGTATTATAGATACAGGCTACATTCTACAGGACATTATGTATTATAGATACAGGCTACATTCTACAGGACATGATGTATTATAGATACAGGCTACATTATACAGGACATGATGTTTGTGTATTATAGATACAGGCTACATTCTACAGGACATTATGTATTATAGATACAGGCTACATTCTACAGGACATGATGTATTATAGATACAGGCTACATTCTACAGGACATGATGTATTATAGATACAGGCTACATTCTACAGGACATGATGTATTATAGATACAGGCTACATTCTACAGGACATGATGTATTATAGATACAGGCTACATTATACAGGACATGATGTTTGTGTATTATAGATACAGGCTACATTCTACAGGACATGATGTATTACAGATACAGGCTACATTCTACAGGACATGATGTATTATAGATTCAGTCTACATTCTACAGGACATGATGTATTATAGATACAGGCTACATTCTACAGGACATGATGTATTATAGATACAGGCTACATTCTACAGGACATGATGTATTATAGATACAGGCTACATTCTACAGGACATGATGTATTATAGATACAGGCTACATTCTACAGGACATGATGTATTATAGATACAGGCTACATTCTACAGGACATTATGTATTATAGATACAGGCTACGTTCTACAGGACATTATGTATTATAGATACAGGCTACATTATACAGGACATTATGTATTATAGATACAGGCTACATTCTACAGGACATTATGTATTATAGATACAGGCTACATTCTACAGGACATGATGTATTATAGATACAGGCTACATTCTAAAGGACATTATGTATTATAGATACAGGCTACATTCTACAGGACATGATGTTTGTGTATTATAGATACAGGCTACATTCTACAGGACATGATGTATTATAGATACAGGCTACATTCTACAGGACATTATGTATTATAGATTCAGGCTACATTCTACAGGACATGATGTATTATAGATACAGGCTACATTCTACAGGACATGATGTATTATAGATACAGGCTACATTCTACAGGACATTATGTATTATAGATACAGGCTACATTATACAGGACATGATGTTTGTGTATTATAGATACAGGCTACATTCTACAGGACATGATGTATTATAGATTCAGGCTACATTCTACAGGACATGATGTATTATAGATACAGGCTACATTCTACAGGACATGATGTATTATAGATACAGGCTACATTCTACAGGACATGATGTATTATAGAGTCAGGCTACATTCTACAGGACATGATGTATTATAGATACAGGCTACATTATACAGGACATGATGTATTATAGATTCAGGCTACATTCTACAGGACATGATGTATTATAGATACAGGCTACATTCTACAGGACATGATGTATTATAGATTCAGGCTACATTCTACAGGACATTATGTATTATAGATACAGGCTACATTCTACAGGACATGATGTATTATAGATACAGGCTACATTCTACAGGACATTATGTATTATAGATACAGGCTACATTCTACAGGACATGATGTATTATAGATACAGGCTACATTCTACTGGACATGATGTATTATAGATTCAGGCTACATTCTACAGGACATTATGTATTATAGATACAGGCTACATTCTACAGGACATGATGTATTATAGATACAGGCTACATTCTACAGGACATGATGTATTATAGATACAGGCTACATTATACAGGACATGATGTATTATAGATACAGGCTACATTCTACAGGACATTATGTATTATAGATACAGGCTACATTCTACAGGACATGATGTATTATAGATACAGGCTACATTCTACAGGACATGATGTATTATAGATACAGGCTACATTCTACAGGACATTATGTATTATAGATTCAGGCTACATTATACAGGACATGATGTATTATAGATTCAGGCTACATTCTACAGGACATTATGTATTATAGATACAGGCTACATTCTACAGGACATGGTGTATTATAGATTCAGGCTACATTCTACAAGACATGATCCTTGATTGCTTCATTCAGGGTTGATTCATTTTCTGACAAAGTGAGTAATCACCCGTATAGAAATACCTGCCATGCTGCGCTCTACAATTTACAACACAAAACCCTCAGGCTAAGCCCGATATATATTTAAAACCTGTTATATTGCTGTATCTTCTGCCTTAAAGCTATCTCATTCTCCTTTATCCAGTCCAAGCTGCGGCAGGTTAACATGGCACCTTGTCTGCTCTTTGTGACGGAAAATTGCAAAACAATATTCATATCACTATGGTGATATGTAACAAAAGTCTCTAATCTATTATAAAATGCAAGCTATATTTCACTATGTTGTGGATAATGGACAACTCAATCCCAAAGATTTAGGCAGAGACTATTTAAGGTATAATATAAAAATATGTAATACAAGCAGCTATGAGGGAGATCTGTCTGATTTACAGTCAGGGAAGAACTCACTAGGGAGATGGTCCCTCATATAGAGGAGGGCTGATAATACAATCATGTTGTTTACGCAACAGTTATTTTATACGAGCAATGGCCTTGTGTTAGGGTGCAGGCGTGACAGGAGTCTATGAAAAGCAGAACGTCACAGTTCAACACAGAAGAGAACAGCTCAGCCCAAATTCTGCCACCACAACTATAACGGTTGTATAACACATTCTTCACTGTGTTCTAGGTTACCCTATTACAGCTAAACCTTGCACCTGGCTCTATCTGACTTTAACAAGGGGCCCCGGGGCTAATTTATCATCAGACATGTTACTATACTCTGTGCTGCTCTCTCGCTGCTCTCCCGCTCAATGAAAGGTTATTAACAATTTACAGGCCGTAGTCTCTGGACACTCCTCTTGCTCCGTGAAGACGGATCCAACCCGAGGTCTTCTCCTGCTATCTCCTTTACCCTCTCTCTACTAATGAGCTGCAGTGTGTTCTTAGCATTGTGAATAAAATATCACACTTCTCCCCCTAAAATAAAGACCTTGCTACTCCACCACTGCTGCTTTGTCTTGGATGGCACGGCAGTGAGTCTGTCTGTGTAAGTAGCTGTAACAGAGGATGGCACGGCAGTGAGTCTGTCTGTGTAAGTAGCTGTAACAGAGGATGGCACGGCAGTGAGTCTGTCTGTGTAAGTAGCTGTAACAGAGGATGGCACGGCAGTGAGTCTGTCTGTGTAAGTAGCTGTAACAGAGGATGGCACGGTAGTGAGTCTGTCTGTGTAAGTAGCTGTAACAGAGGATGGCACGGTAGTGAGTCTGTCTGTGTAAGTAGCTGTAACAGAGGATGGCACGGTAGTGAGTCTGTCTGTGTAAGTAGCTGTAACAGAGGATGGCACGGCAGTGAGTCTGTCTGTGTAAGTAGCTGTAACAGAGGATGGCACGGTAGTGAGTCTGTCTGTGTAAGTAGCTGTAACAGAGGATGGCACGGCAGTGAGTCTGTCTGTGTAAGTAGCTGTAACAGAGGATGGCTCGGCAGTGAGTCTGTCTGTGTAAGTAGCTGTAACAGAGGATGGCACGGTAGTGAGTGTCTGTGTAAGTAGCTGTAACAGAGGATGGCACGGTAGTGAGTCTCTGTGTAAGTAGCTGTAACAGAGGATGGCACGGTAGGGTAGTGAGTCTGTGTAAGTAGCTGTAACAGAGGATGGCACGGCAGTGAGTCTGTCTGTGTAAGTAGCTGTAACAGAGGATGGCACGGCAGTGAGTCTGTCTGTGTAAGTAGCTGTAACAGAGGATGGCACGGCAGTGAGTCTGTCTGTGTAAGTAGCTGTAACAGAGGATGGCACGGCAGTGAGTCTGTCTGTGTAAGTAGCTGTAACAGAGGATGGCACGGTAGTGAGTCTGTCTGTGTAAGTAGCTGTAACAGAGGATGGCACGGTAGTGAGTCTGTCTGTGTAAGTAGCTGTAACAGAGGATGGCACGGTAGTGAGTCTGTCTGTGTAAGTAGCTGTAACAGAGGATGGCACGGCAGTGAGTCTGTCTGTGTAAGTAGCTGTAACAGAGGATGGCACGGTAGTGAGTCTGTCTGTGTAAGTAGCTGTAACAGAGGATGGCACGGCAGTGAGTCTGTCTGTGTAAGTAGCTGTAACAGAGGATGGCTCGGCAGTGAGTCTGTCTGTGTAAGTAGCTGTAACAGAGGATGGCACGGTAGTGAGTGTCTGTGTAAGTAGCTGTAACAGAGGATGGCACGGTAGTGAGTCTCTGTGTAAGTAGCTGTAACAGAGGATGGCACGGTAGGGTAGTGAGTCTGTCTGTGTAAGTAGCTGTAACAGAGGATGGCACGGTAGTGAGTCTGTCTGTGTAAGTAGCTGTAACAGAGGATGGCACGGTAGTGAGTGTCTGTGTAAGTAGCTGTAACAGAGGATGGCACGGTAGTGAGTCTCTGTGTAAGTAGCTGTAACAGAGGATGGCACGGTAGTGAGTCTCTGTGTAAGTAGCTGTAACAGAGGATGGCACGGTAGTGAGTCTGTCTGTGTAAGTAGCTGTAACAGAGGATGGCACGGTAGTGAGTCTCTGTGTAAGTAGCTGTAACAGAGGATGGCACGGTAGTGAGTCTGTCTGTGTAAGTAGCTGTAACAGAGGATGGCACGGTAGTGAGTGTCTGTGTAAGTAGCTGTAACAGAGGATGGCACGGTAGTGAGTCTCTGTGTAAGTAGCTGTAACAGAGGATGGCACGGTAGTGAGTCTGTCTGTGTAAGTAACTGTAACAGAGGATGGCACGGTAGTGAGTCTCTGTGTAAGTAGCTGTAACAGAGGATGGCACGGTAGTGAGTCTGTCTGTGTAAGTAGCTGTAACAGAGGATGGCACGGCAGTGAGTCTGTCTGTGTAAGTAGCTGTAACAGAGGATGGCACGGTAGTGAGTGTCTGTGTAAGTAGCTGTAACAGAGGATGGCACGGCAGTGAGTCTGTCTGTGTAAGTAGCTGTAACAGAGGATGGCACGGCAGTGAGTCTGTCTGTGTAAGTAGCTGTAACAGAGGATGGCACGGTAGGGTAGTGAGTCTGTCTGTGTAAGTAGCTGTAACAGAGGATGGCACGGTAGTGAGTCTCTGTGTAAGTAGCTGTAACAGAGGATGGCACGGCAGTGAGTCTCTGTGTAAGTAGCTGTAACAGAGGATGGCACGGTAGGGTAGTGAGTCTGTCTGTGTAAGTAGCTGTAACAGAGGATGGCACGGCAGTGAGTCTGTCTGTGTAAGTAGCTGTAACAGAGGATGGCACAGTAGTGAGTCTGTCTGTGTAAGTAGCTGTAACAGAGGATGGCACGGCAGTGAGTCTGTCTGTGTAAGTAGCTGTAACAGAGGATGGCACGGCAGTGAGTCTGTCTGTGTAAGTAACTGTAACAGAGGATGGCACGGTAGTGAGTCTCTGTGTAAGTAGCTGTAACAGAGGATGGCACGGTAGTGAGTGTCTGTGTAAGTAGCTGTAACAGAGGATGGCACGGTAGTGAGTGTAAGTAGCTGTAACAGAGGATGGCACGGTAGTGATTCTGTCTGTGTAAGTAGCTGTAACAGAGGATGGCACGGTAGTGAGTCTGTCTGTGTAAGTAGCTGTAACAGAGGATGGCACGGTAGTGAGTCTGTCTGTGTAAGTAGCTGTAACAGAGGATGGCACGGTAGTGAGTCTGTCTGTGTAAGTAGCTGTAACAGAGGATGGCACGGTAGTGAGTCTGTCTGTGTAAGTAACTGTAACAGAGGATGGCACGGTAGTGAGTCTGTCTGTGTAAGTAGCTGTAACAGAGGATGGCACGGTAGTGAGTCTGTCTGTATAAGTAGCTGTAACAGAGGATGGCACGGTAGTGAGTCTGTCTGTGTAAGTAGCTGTAACAGAGGATGGCACGGTAGTGAGTCTGTCTGTATAAGTAGCTGTAACAGAGGATGGCACGGTAGTGAGTCTCTGTGTAAGTAGCTGTAACAGAGGATGGCACGGTAGTGAGTGTAAGTAGCTGTAACAGAGGATGGCACGGTAGTGAGTGTAAGTAGCTGTAACAGAGGATGGCACGGTAGTGAGTCTCTGTGTAAGTAGCTGTAACAGAGGATGGCACGGTAGTGAGTCTCTGTGTAAGTAACTGTAACAGAGGATGGCACGGTAGTGAGTCTGTCTGTGTAAGTAGCTGTAACAGAGGATGGCACGGTAGTGAGTCTCTGTGTAAGTAGCTGTAACAGAGGATGGCACGGTAGTGAGTCTGTCTGTGTAAGTAGCTGTAACAGAGGATGGCACGGTAGTGAGTGTAAGTAGCTGTAACAGAGGATGGCACGGTAGTGAGTCTGTCTGTGTAAGTAGCTGTAACAGAGGATGGCACGGTAGTGAGTCTGTCTGTGTAAGTAGCTGTAACAGAGGATGGCACGGTAGTGAGTGTAAGTAGCTGTAACAGAGGATGGCACGGTAGTGAGTCTGTCTGTGTAAGTAGCTGTAACAGAGGATGGCACGGTAGTGAGTCTGTCTGTGTAAGTAGCTGTAACAGAGGATGGCACGGTAGTGAGTCTGTCTGTGTAAGTAGCTGTAACAGAGGATGGCACGGTAGTGAGTCTGTCTAAATCAAATCCAATTTTATTTGTCACATACACATGGTCAGCAGATGTTAATGCGAGAGTAGCGAAATGTTTGTGCTTCTAGTTCCGACCATGCAGTAATATCTAACAAGTAATCTTAACAATTTCACAACAATTGCCTTACACACCCAAGTGTAAAGGAATGAATAAGAATATGTACATAAAGATATATGAATGAGCGATGGCCGAGCGGCATAGGCAAGATGCAGTAGGTGGTATAGAATACAGTATATACATATGAGATGAGTAATGTAGGGTATGTAAACATTATATAAAGTGGCATTGTTTAAAGTGACTAGTGATACATTTACTACATCAATTCTTCATTATTAAAGTGACTAGAGATGAGTCAGTATGTTGGCAGCAGCCACTCAGTTAGTGGTGGCTGTTTAACAGTCTGATGGCCTTGAGATAGAAGCTGTTTTTCAGTCTCTCAGTCCCTGCTTTGATGCACCTGTACTGACATCGCCTTCTTGATGATAGCGGGTTGAACAGGCAGTGGCTCGGGTGGTTGTTGTCCTTGATGATCTTTATGGCCTTCCTGTGACATCGGGTGGTGTAGGTGTCCTGGAGGGCAGGTAGTTTGCCCCCGGTGATGCGTTGTGCCGTACCACGCGGTGATACAACCCGGCAGGATGCTATCGATTGTGCATCTGTAAACGTTTGGGAGTGTTTTTGGTGACAAGCCGAATTTCTTCAGCCTCCTGAGGTTGAAGAGGCGCTGCTGCGCCTTCTTCACCACGCTGTCTGTGTGGGTGGATCATTTAGTTTGTCCGTGATGTGTACGCCGAGGAACTTAAAACTTTCCACCTTCCCCACTACTGTCCCGTTGATGTGGCTAGTGGGGTGCTCCCTCTGCTGTTTCCTGAAGTCCACAATCATCTCCTTTGTTTTGTTGACGTTGAGTGTGAGGTTACTTTCCTGACACCACACTCCGAGGGCCCTCACCTCCTCCCTGTAGGCCGTCTCGTCGTTGTTGGTAATCAAGCCTACCACTGTAGTGTCGCCTGCAAACTTGATGATTGAGTTGGAGGCGTGCATGGCCACACAGTCGTGGGTGAACAGGGAGTACAGGAGAGGGCTGAGAATGCACCCTTGTGGGTCCCAGTGTTGAGGATCCGCGGGGTGGAGATGTTGTTTTCCTACCCTCACCCCCTGGGGGCGGCCCGTCAGGAAGTCCAGGACCCAGTTGCACAGGGCGGGGTCAAGACCTGGGGTCTCGAGCTTAATGACGAGTTTGGAGGGTACTATGGTGTTAAATGCTGAGCTGTAGTCGATGAACAGCACTCTTACATAGGTATTCCTCTTGTCCAGATGGGTTAGGGCAGTGTGCAGTGTGATTGCGATTGCAGCGTCTGTGGACCTATTGGGGCGGTAAGCATATTGGAGTGGGTCTAGGGTGTCAGGTAGGGTGGAGGTGATATGGTCCTTGACTGGTCTCTCAAAGCACTTCATGATGACGGGAGTGAGTGCTATCATTTAGCTCAGTTACCTTAGCTTTCTTGGGAACAGGAACAATGGTGGCCCTGTTGAAGCATGTGGGAGCAGCAGACTGGGATAAGGATTGTAAGTAGTTGTAACATCGTGTGGCTCGGCAGTGAGTCTGTCTGTGTAAGTAGTTGTAACATCGTGTGGCTCGGCAGTGAGTCTGTCTGTGTAAGTAGCTGTAACATCGTGTGGCTCGGCAGTGAGTCTGTCTGTGTAAGTAGCTGTAACATCGTGTGGCTCGGCAGTGAGTCTGTCTGTGTAAGTAGTTGTAACATGGTGTGGCTCGGCAGTGAGTCTGTCTGTGTAAGTAGTTGTAACATCGTGTGGCTCGGCAGTGAGTCTGTCTGTGTAAGTAGTTGTAACATCGTGTGGCTCGGCAGTGAGTCTGTCTGTGTAAGTAGTTGTAACATCGTGTGGCTCGGCAGTGAGTCTGTCTGTGTAAGTAGCTGTAACATTGTGTGGCTCGGCAGTGAGTCTGTCTGTGTAAGTAGTTGTAACATCGTGTGGCTCGGCAGTGAGTCTGTCTGTGTAAGTAGCTGTAACATCGTGTGGCTCGGCAGTGAGTCTGTCTGTGTAAGTAGCTGTAACATCGTGTGGCTCGGCAGTGAGTCTGTCTGTGTAAGTAGCTGTAACATCGTGTGGCTCGGCAGTGAGTCTGTCTGTGTAAGTAGTTGTAACATCGTGTGGCTCGGCAGTGAGTCTGTCTGTGTAAGTAGCTGTAACATCGTGTGGCTCGGCAGTGAGTCTGTCTGTGTAAGTAGCTGTAACATCGTGTGGCTCGGCAGTGAGTCTGTCTGTGTAAGTAGTTGTAACATGGTGTGGCTCGGCAGTGAGTCTGTCTGTGTAAGTAGTTGTAACATCGTGTGGCTCGGCAGTGAGTCTGTCTGTGTAAGTAGTTGTAACATCGTGTGGCTCGGCAGTGAGTCTGTCTGTGTAAGTAGTTGTAACATCGTGTGGCTCGGCAGTGAGTCTGTCTGTGTAAGTAGCTGTAACATTGTGTGGCTCGGCAGTGAGTCTGTCTGTGTAAGTAGTTGTAACATCGTGTGGCTCGGCAGTGAGTCTGTCTGTGTAAGTAGCTGTAACATCGTGTGGCTCGGCAGTGAGTCTGTCTGTGTAAGTAGCTGTAACATCGTGTGGCTCGGCAGTGAGTCTGTCTGTGTAAGTAGCTGTAACATCGTGTGGCTCGGCAGTGAGTCTGTCTGTGTAAGTAGCTGTAACATGGAAACATGGGGATACAGCAGCGTTGGTATGGTAGTATAGTTATAGCAGTTATTGTGCTTCCTCAACTGGAACCAAACCAGACATTTGTTGTGATTCAATGCTTGTTTTGTACTGTAGTTAAGCTGCTTTTTTAAATGGACAGATAGCTGTACTGCTGTATGGACAGATTCATATTAAGTCCGTTGGTCTAGCGCCAGTTCTGTGTGGTCTTAAGCTCTCCCAATCCTTCCTTCCTATGGAGAAGAGTGGGTGGATGTATAGAACCTCTAATCTGTGGAGAAACTCTTAACAGATTGTGTTTCATCATTCCCTGGTTCCCTGGCAAGTCATTTAAAATGTATATCTGGGCTCACCATTGTGTTGTTCACTAAATCCCTCCTTTTTTCTCTGTAATGGTCTGATCATGGGGCTGAGCTGGAATTACACACATGCACACACACTGGAATTACCATTAACGCTACAGCTTAATTAGCCTTGTTAGTCATTAGGATGCAGAATCAGAGATGGGCTGTCATTTGGGAGGCAGGCGTTGTTGTTGTTGTTGTTGTTGTTGTTGTTTGAGTCTGTATTTTCCGCCTGAGAACACCTGCCCTGGTGGGCGTAAGGGAGAAAGAGCCTGGCTGCTTTGACCCCCTTTTGTGTTCAACTAAAAAGTGCTGTGATGAAAGTGCGCCGTAAAGAATGAAGTGGAGGCCTACGCAGCGGCACTGTGTGTTCTTCTGGCTTGTCTTCATCTGAACATGTGAATGTGCATGTCCTTGAATGTAGGCTACATCAGTGAGCAAATGCATCTGTGGCAGTTTAAAATGTGGCGCAATGAAAGATGGGTGTGGAAGTCAAGAATGCAAGGTTTGGACCAACACCACCCTATCTGCACCAGTCTTGGTGTTCATCAAGGTTTGGACCAATGCCACCCTATCTGCACCAGTCTTGGTGTTCATCAAGGTTTGGACCAACACCACCCTATCTGCACCAGTCTTGGTGTTCATCAAGGTTTGGACCAACAACAGCCTATCTACACCAGTCTTGGTGTTCATCAAGGTTTGGACCAACACCACCCTATCTACACCAGTCTTGGTGTTCATCAAGGTTATGACCAACACCACCCTATCTGCACCAGTCTTCTTGTTCATCGGGTTTGGACCAACGTCACCCTATCTGCACCAGTCTTGGTGTTCATCAAGGTTTGGACCAACACCACCCTATCTACACCAGTCTTGGTGTTCATCAAGGTTATGACCAACACCACCCTATCTGCACCAGTCTTCTTGTTCATCGGGTTTGGACCAACGCCACCCTATCTGCACCAGTCTTGGTGTTCATCAAGGTTTGGACCAACACCACCCTATCTGCACCAGTCTTGGTGTTCATCAGGTTATGACCAACACCACCCTATCTGCACCAGTCTTCTTGTTCACCGGGTTTGGACCAATGCTACCCTATCTGCACCAGTCTTGGTGTTCATCAAGGTTTGGACCAACACCACCCTATCTACACCAGTCTTGGTGTTCATCAAGGTTTGGACCAACACCACCCTATCTGCACCAGTCTTCTTGTTCATCGGGTTTAGACCAACGCCACCCTTTCTGCACCAGTCTTGGTGTTCATCAAGGTTTGGACCAACGCTACCCTATCTGCACCAGTCTTGGTGTTCATGAAGGTTTGGACCAACACCACCCTATCTACACCAGTCTTGGTGTTCATCAAGGTTTAGACCAACGCCACCCTTTCTGCACCATTCTTTGTGTTCATCAAGGTTTGGACCAACGCCACCCTATCTGCATCAGTCTTGGTGTTCATCAAGGTTTGGACCAACACCACCCTATCTACACCAGTCTTGGTGTTCATCAAGGTTTGGAACAACACCACCCTATCTGCACCAGCCTTGGTGTTCATCAAGGTTTGGACCAACACCACCCTATCTGCACCAGTCTTGGTGTTCATCAGGTTATGACCAACACCACCCTATCTGCACCAGTCTTCTTGTTCATCGGGTTTGGACCAACGCCACCCTATCTGCACCAGTCTTGGTGTTCATCAAGGTTTGGACCAACACCACCCTATCTGCACCAGTCTTGGTGTTCATCAGGTTATGACCAACACCACCCTATCTGCACCACTCTTCTTGTTCACCGGGTTTGGACCAATGCTACCCTATCTGCACCAGTCTTGGTGTTCATTAAGGTTTAGACCAACACCACCCTATCTGCACCAGTCTTGGTGTTCATCAGGTTTGGACCAACACCACCCTATCTGCACCAGTCTTCTTGTTCATCGGGTTTGGACCAACACCACCCTATCTGCAACAGTCTTGTTGTTCATCGGGTTTGGACCAACGCTACCCTATCTGCACCAGTCTTGGTGTTCATCAGGTTTGGACCAACGCCACCCTATCTGCACCAGTCTTGGTGTTCATCAGGTTTGGACCAACGCCACCCTATCTACACCAGTCTTGGTGTTCATCAGGTTTGGACCAACGCCACCCTATCTGCACCAGACTTGGTGTTCATCAAGGTTATGACCAACACCACCCTATCTGCACCAGTCTTGGTGTTCATCAGGTTTGGACCAACACCACCCTATCTGCACCAGTCTTGGTGTTCATCAGGTTTGGACCAACGCCACCCTATCTGCACCAGTCTTGGTGTTCATCAGGTTTGGACCAACGCCACCCTATCTACACCAGTCTTGGTGTTCATCAGGTTTGGACCAACGCCACCCTATCTGCACCAGTCTTGGTGTTCATCAGGTTTGGACCAACGCCACCCTATCTGCACCAGTCTTGGTGTTCATCAGGTTTGGACCAACGCCACCCTATCTGCACCAGTCTTGGTGTTCATCAGGTTTGGACCAACGCCACCCTATCTGCACCAGTCTTGGTGTTCATCAGGTTTGGACCAACGCCACCCTATCTGCACCAGTCTTGGTGTTCATCAGGTTTGGACCAACGCCACCCTATCTACACCAGTCTTGGTGTTCATCAGGTTTGGACCAACGCCACCCTATCTACACCAGTCTTGGTGTTCATCAGGTTTGGACCAACGCCACCCTATCTACACCAGTCTTGGTGTTCATCAGGTTTGGACCAACGCCACCCTATCTGCACCAGTCTTGGTGTTCATCAGGTTTGGACCAACGCCACCCTATCTGCACCAGCCTTGGTGTTCATCAAGGTTTGGACCAACACCACCCTATCTGCACCAGTCTTGGTGTTCATCAGGTTATGACCAACACCACCCTATCTGCACCAGTCTTCTTGTTCATCGGGTTTGGACCAACGCCACCCTATCTGCACCAGTCTTGGTGTTCATCAAGGTTTGGACCAACACCACCCTATCTGCACCAGTCTTGGTGTTCATCAGGTTATGACCAACACCACCCTATCTGCACCACTCTTCTTGTTCACCGGGTTTGGACCAATGCTACCCTATCTGCACCAGTCTTGGTGTTCATTAAGGTTTAGACCAACACCACCCTATCTGCACCAGTCTTGGTGTTCATCAGGTTTGGACCAACACCACCCTATCTGCACCAGTCTTCTTGTTCATCGGGTTTGGACCAACACCACCCTATCTGCAACAGTCTTGTTGTTCATCGGGTTTGGACCAACGCTACCCTATCTGCACCAGTCTTGGTGTTCATCAGGTTTGGACCAACGCCACCCTATCTGCACCAGTCTTGGTGTTCATCAGGTTTGGACCAACGCCACCCTATCTACACCAGTCTTGGTGTTCATCAGGTTTGGACCAACGCCACCCTATCTGCACCAGACTTGGTGTTCATCAAGGTTATGACCAACACCACCCTATCTGCACCAGTCTTGGTGTTCATCAGGTTTGGACCAACACCACCCTATCTGCACCAGTCTTGGTGTTCATCAGGTTTGGACCAACGCCACCCTATCTGCACCAGTCTTGGTGTTCATCAGGTTTGGACCAACGCCACCCTATCTACACCAGTCTTGGTGTTCATCAGGTTTGGACCAACGCCACCCTATCTGCACCAGTCTTGGTGTTCATCAGGTTTGGACCAACGCCACCCTATCTGCACCAGTCTTGGTGTTCATCAGGTTTGGACCAACGCCACCCTATCTGCACCAGTCTTGGTGTTCATCAGGTTTGGACCAACGCCACCCTATCTGCACCAGTCTTGGTGTTCATCAGGTTTGGACCAACGCCACCCTATCTGCACCAGTCTTGGTGTTCATCAGGTTTGGACCAACGCCACCCTATCTACACCAGTCTTGGTGTTCATCAGGTTTGGACCAACGCCACCCTATCTACACCAGTCTTGGTGTTCATCAGGTTTGGACCAACGCCACCCTATCTACACCAGTCTTGGTGTTCATCAGGTTTGGACCAACGCCACCCTATCTGCACCAGTCTTGGTGTTCATCAGGTTTGGACCAACGCCACCCTATCTGCACCAGTCTTGGTGTTCATCAGGTTTGGACCAACGCCACCCTATCTACACCAGTCTTGGTGTTCATCAGGTTTGGACCAACGCCACCCTATCTGCACCAGTCTTGGTGTTCATCAGGTTTGGACCAACGCCACCCTATCTACACCAGTCTTGGTGTTCATCAGGTTTGGACCAACGCCACCCTATCTGCACCAGTCTTGGTGTTCATCAAGGTTTGGACCAACGCCACCCTATCTACACCAGTCTTGGTGTTCATCAGGTTTGGACCAACACCACCCTATCTGCACCAGTCTTGGTGTTCATCAGGTTTGGACCAACGCCACCCTATCTACACCAGTCTTGGTGTTCATCAGGTTTGGACCAACGCCACCCTATCTGCACCAGTCTTGGTGTTCATCAAGGTTTGGACCAACAACAGCCTATCTACACCAGTCTTGGTGTTCATCAAGGTTTGGACCAACGCCACCCTATCTGCACCAGTCTTGGTGTTCATCAAGGTTTGGACCAACAACAGCCTATCTACACCAGTCTTGGTGTTCATCAAGGTTTGGACCAATGCCACCCTATCTGCACCAGTCTTGGTGTTCATCAAGGTTTGGACCAACGCCACCCTATCTACACCAGTCTTGGTGTTCATCAGGTTTGGACCAACACCACCCTATCTGCACCAGTCTTGGTGTTCATCAGGTTTGGACCAACGCCACCCTATCTACACCAGTCTTGGTGTTCATCAGGTTTGGACCAACGCCACCCTATCTGCACCAGTCTTGGTGTTCATCAAGGTTTGGACCAACGCCACCCTATCTGCACCAGTCTTGGTGTTCATCAAGGTTTGGACCAACACCACCCTATCTGCACCAGTCTTCTTGTTCATCGGGTTTGGACCAACACCACCCTATCTGCACCAGTCTTGGTGTTCATCAAGGTTTGGACCAACACCACCCTATCTACACCAGTCTTGGTGTTCATCAGGTTTGGACCAACGCCACCCTATCTGCACCAGTCTTGGTGTTCATCAAGGTTTGGACCAACAACAGCCTATCTACACCAGTCTTGGTGTTCATCAAGGTTTGGACCAACGCCACCCTATCTGCACCAGTCTTGGTGTTCATCAAGGTTTGGACCAACAACAGCCTATCTACACCAGTCTTGGTGTTCATCAAGGTTTGGACCAATGCCACCCTATCTGCACCAGTCTTGGTGTTCATCAAGGTTTGGACCAACGCCACCCTATCTACACCAGTCTTGGTGTTCATCAGGTTTGGACCAACACCACCCTATCTGCACCAGTCTTGGTGTTCATCAGGTTTGGACCAACGCCACCCTATCTACACCAGTCTTGGTGTTCATCAGGTTTGGACCAACGCCACCCTATCTGCACCAGTCTTGGTGTTCATCAAGGTTTGGACCAACGCCACCCTATCTGCACCAGTCTTGGTGTTCATCAAGGTTTGGACCAACACCACCCTATCTGCACCAGTCTTCTTGTTCATCGGGTTTGGACCAACACCACCCTATCTGCACCAGTCTTGGTGTTCATCAAGGTTTGGACCAACACCACCCTATCTACACCAGTCTTGGTGTTCATCAGGTTTGGACCAACGCCACCCTATCTGCACCAGTCTTGGTGTTCATCAGGTTTGGACCAACGCCACCCTATCTGCAACAGTCTTGTTGTTCATCTAAATAGTGTGAAATGAGTTTGGGCTTGACAGGCAGTGGAGGCTCCATTGGAGTGGACAGACCGAAGGATAGGCAGTGGAGGCTCCATTGGAGTGGACAGACCGAAGGATAGGCAGTGGAGGCTCCATTGGAGTGGACAGACCGAAGGATAGGCAGTGGAGGCTCCATTGGAGTGGATAGACCGAAGGATAGGCAGTGGAGGCTCCATTGGAGTGGATAGACCGAAGGATAGGCAGCGGAGGCTCCATTGGAGTGGACAGACCGTAGGATAGGCAGCGGAGGCTCCATTGGAGTGGACAGACCGTACGATAGGCAGTGGAGGCTCCATTGGAGTGGATAGACCGAAGGATAGGCAGCGGAGGCTCCATTGGAGTGGACAGACCGTAGGATAGGCAGTGGAGGCTCCATTGGAGTGGACAGACCGTAGGATAGGCAGTGGAGGCTCCATTGGAGTGGACAGACCATAGGACAGGCAGCATTGTCGGGTGTATTGGGTGCTGCATATTATATGGAGACAGCTGAGCTCTCTGGCTCTGTTCTAAATTGCACCCTATTCTCTATAGGCCCTGGTCGAAAGTAGTGCACTGTATATAGAATAGGGTTCCTTTTGGGCCTCAGCCTCTCCTCTCTCTCCTATTGATTCATGTCTGTCTGTCCCTGTCCTAGTTAGCACACAAGCACTTCTTCCACCTGGGTGTTAATGCAATTAAGTGACCTGGCCTTATTCAGTTGGTCTCGCTCTCACTCAACCTCTCTCCCATACACACACACTCTCTCACACACACACACACTCTCTCACACACACACACACTCACACACACACTCACACACACTCACACACACACACACACACACACACACACACACACACACACACACACACACACACACATACACACACACACACGGCACCTGCCTGTATGTATCAAATGTATTTATATAGCCCTTCTTACATCAGCTGATATCTCAAAGTGCTGTACAGAAACCCAGCCTAAAACCCCAAACAGCAAGCCATGCAGGTGTAGAAGCACGTAGCATGTATGTATGTATCCGGGACAACACACTACTCTGAATGCATCGTACGTTATGGGTGGAATTGAATCAGCCTCCCCTTTCCAGTCTGGATGTTAGCCTCCCCGCTTCAATGACATCATGTGTGTCACAGGGGTGCCACTTCTGTTACGCTGGTTCTATATTGGACACCTCTATCTGGATATATTAATGAATTGTATTAAATATGATTCATGTTGTGTCCCCTAATTCACCCTCCTCACCCTCCCCATCTGTTCTATTCATAACTGATCATCTTCTCTGTGAAATGTAGACATAAAATGTAGGATTATATTTGTTCTTCTCCACAATGCATGAACAGCCTCACCTGGCAGGGGAATTGGATAATTAACAGTAGAAGGTTGCTCCAGCCAGAGACTACACCACAAAGACTGAGGGCTTATTTCCACTGTGGTCCTCTGGAAGGAAACCAGAGTTGATTATTTGTTTTGCAGAATCGACCGCTAGCGGCGATGTCCTCTTTCTAATCCTTGTACCTGCAGTCTGAATCCTCTGTCTGTCCCTCCTGGAGGAATTGGTCCTGGATATATTCCACCTCCCTCCCTCTTGGTCCCTGGTTCCAGATGTTACATCCTGACTCCTGTGACCCTGGGATGCTTCTAGCTGCTTCTCTCTCTTCTCTTTCAGCCATCTTGTGTCTAGTCAGGCCTAGTGGGAGCTCCCAGGACAGAGACATATGTGCGTCCCAAATGGCTTCCCTATTCCCTATATAGTGCTCTTCTTTTGACCAGGGCCCATAGGGGATATATAGGGGATAGGATGCCATTTGGGAAGCAGATATAGAAACTGAGGCTAGGAGGAGGGTCAGTCGCTCCCCATATTGAGCCGATGAATAATTCAGAGCAGGGACAGTCCACTAGTGTAGCAGACAGTATGAACCCTCTCTCTGGAGACACACCATTGGTGCTCATTAAGTCCTGTGGATAGACTGGACTAGAGTTTTCTTCTGATTCACTCTTTCTCTCTTCCTCCGTTCCTCTCTCTCTCTCCTCTCTCGCTCTCCCACACTCTTTCTCTCTCCATCTCTCTCCCTCTGTCTCTCCATGACAGAGACAACAATGGGTCTGTTCCCTAGCTGGCAGTGGAGCTGAGAGGTTATTGACCTGGGTATTGTGCCTCGGGGCAGTGGTCAGAGTTCACAATAAGGGATTTGCACAACAGACTTTCATGGGCACCATGAACTTGCATTCATTTAGTCTGCAGTGATGTAAAATGGAGGATACAATATTACTATAGGCCACACCATCACCTACTTCACTAAATATACATTGCATCGATTCCAAAGTAGCTTCTTCACTAGTGACTGCTTTGACCGTTTGGTCATTTTAGTCATGATAGCATTTGATTCGTTCTCACTTGTACAATTCTACATGGAGCTTTCTATCAATGAATAAGTGGACGTCTACTGCTCCCTCTGACACGTTACTTCTTGAGAGTAGATGGATGCCCGAGCAGTTCAGTTTGGCTCAGTTCTGCTGCCAGGCAGCTGCTAGTTTGTATGCCACCCTGCTCTCTCTGTCACTGCCACACATTCAGCTGTTTTCACTTCCGCTGGCCATATCTCCTTTACTGGCATTATGGTTGGGACAGCCACAGATGTTTTTATTCACTTTTGTTTAATCAGCTCAGTTGAGACCAGGGTCTCATTTTCAATGGTGCCCTAAGACAATAAATAGAACAAGATACAATAACAAGGACATTACATTAGAACATCACTTACATCACATCAATCATAAACAAGTTATTCAATCAATCAATCAAAACATTTGGGCGGAGTCATTACAGCATTGTGTTTGTGTGCCAACAGAATCCTCTCAACAAGCCCATTCTATCTCTCTGTTATCGCCATGACAATCTGCTTTAATGAACCCAACTGCAGCTTCTTATCAGAGGGAACAAGCTGACAGAGTACAGCTTGGCGGTCGGTCTAGGCCAGGTGATGATAAGATTTTGGTGTCGTTGGATGTATTCCAAATGGTACAATATTCCCAATATAGTGCACTACTTTTGGGCTCTGGTCCTATGGGCCCTGGTCTACAGTAGTGCACTATGTAGGGAATAGGGTTCCCTTTGGGACGTAGCCACTGTCTGGTACTGTAATACACAGTATTACCCATCACACTCAAAACCAACAGTTCTGCTACACATCAAATCACTATGGCGATGATGGGGTTTAACTAGACACAGACATATGGTGGTTAAACAACTTTACTGAGGATGATGGGGTTTAACTAGACACAGACATATGGTGGTTAAACAACTTTACTGAGGATGATGGGGTTTAACTAGACACAGACATATGGTGGTTAAACAACTTTACTGAGGATGATGGGGTTTAACTAGACATATGGTGGTTAAACAACTTTACTGAGGATGATGGGGTTTAACTAGACATATGGTGGTGGTTAAACAACTTTACTGAGGATGATGGGGTTTAACTAGACACAGACATATGGTGGTGGTTAAACAACTTTACTGAGGATGATGGGGTTTAACTAGACACAGACATATGGTGGTGGTTAAACAACTTTACTGAGGATGATGGGGTTTAACTAGACACAGACATATGGTGGTTAAACAACTTTACTGAGGATGATGGGGTTTAACTAGACATATGGTGGTGGTTAAACAACTTTACTGAGGATGATGGGGTTTAACTAGACACATGGTGGTGGTTAAACAACTTTACTGAGGATGATGGGGTTTAACTAGACATATGGTGGTGGTTAAACAACTTTACTGAGGATGATGGGGTTTAACTAGACATATGGTGGTGGTTAAACATCTTTACTGAGGATGATGGGGTTTAACTAGACACAGACATATGGTGGTTAAACAACTTTACTGAGGATGATGGGGTTTAACTAGACATATGGTGGTGGTTAAACAACTTTACTGAGGATGATGGGGTTTAACTAGACATATGGTGGTTAAACAACTTTACTGAGGATGATGGGGTTTAACTAGACATATGGTGGTGGTTAAACAACTTTACTGAGGATGATGGGGTTTAACTAGACACAGACATATGGTGGTGGTTAAACAACTTTACTGAGGATGATGGGGTTTAACTAGACATATGGTGGTGGTTAAACAACTTTACTGAGGATGATGGGGTTTAACTAGACACAGACATATGGTGGTTAAACAACTTTACTGAGGATGATGGGGTTTAACTAGACACAGACATATGGTGGTTAAACAACTTTACTGAGGATGATGGGGTTTAACTAGACACAGACATATGGTGGTTAAACAACTTTACTGAGGATGATGGGGTTTAACTAGACATATGGTGGTGGTTAAACAACTTTACTGAGGATGATGGGGTTTAACTAGACATATGGTGGTGGTTAAACAACTTTACTGAGGATGATGGGGTTTAACTAGACACAGACATATGGTGGTTAAACAACTTTACTGAGGATGATGGGGTTTAACTAGACATATAGTCGTGGTTAAACAACTTTACTGAGGATGATGGGGTTCAACGAGACACAGACATATAGTGGTGGTTAAACAACTTTACTGAGGATGATGGGGTTTAACTAGACATATGGTGGTGGTTAAACAACTTTACTGAGGATGATGGGGTTTAACTAGACATATGGTGGTGGTTAAACAACTTTACTGAGGATGATGGGGTTTAACTAGACACAGACATATGGTGGTTAAACAACTTTACTGAGGATGATGGGGTTTAACTAGACATATGGTGGTGGTTAAACAACTTTACTGAGGATGATGGGGTTTAACTAGACATATGGTGGTTAAACAACTTTACTGAGGATGATGGGGTTTAACTAGACACAGACATATGGTGGTTAAACAACTTTACTGAGGATGATGGGGTTTAACTAGACACAGACATATGGTGGTTAAACAACTTTACTGAGGATGATGGGGTTTAACTAGACATATGGTGGTTAAACAACTTTACTGAGGATGATGGGGTTTAACTAGACATATGGTGGTGGTTAAACAACTTTACTGAGGATGATGGGGTTTAACTAGACACAGACATATGGTGGTGGTTAAACAACTTTACTGAGGATGATGGGGTTTAACTAGACACAGACATATGGTGGTGGTTAAACAACTTTACTGAGGATGATGGGGTTTAACTAGACACAGACATATGGTGGTTAAACAACTTTACTGAGGATGATGGGGTTTAACTAGACATATGGTGGTGGTTAAACAACTTTACTGAGGATGATGGGGTTTAACTAGACACATGGTGGTGGTTAAACAACTTTACTGAGGATGATGGGGTTTAACTAGACATATGGTGGTGGTTAAACAACTTTACTGAGGATGATGGGGTTTAACTAGACATATGGTGGTGGTTAAACATCTTTACTGAGGATGATGGGGTTTAACTAGACACAGACATATGGTGGTTAAACAACTTTACTGAGGATGATGGGGTTTAACTAGACATATGGTGGTGGTTAAACAACTTTACTGAGGATGATGGGGTTTAACTAGACATATGGTGGTTAAACAACTTTACTGAGGATGATGGGGTTTAACTAGACATATGGTGGTGGTTAAACAACTTTACTGAGGATGATGGGGTTTAACTAGACACAGACATATGGTGGTGGTTAAACAACTTTACTGAGGATGATGGGGTTTAACTAGACATATGGTGGTGGTTAAACAACTTTACTGAGGATGATGGGGTTTAACTAGACACAGACATATGGTGGTTAAACAACTTTACTGAGGATGATGGGGTTTAACTAGACACAGACATATGGTGGTTAAACAACTTTACTGAGGATGATGGGGTTTAACTAGACACAGACATATGGTGGTTAAACAACTTTACTGAGGATGATGGGGTTTAACTAGACATATGGTGGTGGTTAAACAACTTTACTGAGGATGATGGGGTTTAACTAGACATATGGTGGTGGTTAAACAACTTTACTGAGGATGATGGGGTTTAACTAGACACAGACATATGGTGGTTAAACAACTTTACTGAGGATGATGGGGTTTAACTAGACATATAGTCGTGGTTAAACAACTTTACTGAGGATGATGGGGTTCAACGAGACACAGACATATAGTGGTGGTTAAACAACTTTACTGAGGATGATGGGGTTTAACTAGACATATGGTGGTGGTTAAACAACTTTACTGAGGATGATGGGGTTTAACTAGACATATGGTGGTGGTTAAACAACTTTACTGAGGATGATGGGGTTTAACTAGACACAGACATATGGTGGTTAAACAACTTTACTGAGGATGATGGGGTTTAACTAGACATATGGTGGTGGTTAAACAACTTTACTGAGGATGATGGGGTTTAACTAGACATATGGTGGTTAAACAACTTTACTGAGGATGATGGGGTTTAACTAGACATATGGTGGTGGTTAAACAACTTTACTGAGGATGATGGGGTTTAACTAGACACAGACATATGGTGGTGGTTAAACAACTTTACTGAGGATGATGGGGTTTAACTAGACACAGACATATAGTGGTGGTTAAACAACTTTACTGAGGATGATGGGGTTTAACTAGACATATGGTGATGGTTAAACAACTTTACTGAGGATGATGGGGTTTAACTAGACACAGACATATGGTGGTTAAACAACTTTACTGAGGATGATGGGGTTTAACTAGACATATGGTGGTGGTTAAACAACTTTACTGAGGATGATGGGGTTTAACTAGACATATGGTGGTTAAACAACTTTACTGAGGATGATGGGGTTTAACTAGACATATGGTGGTGGTTAAACAACTTTACTGAGGATGATGGGGTTTAACTAGACATATGGTGGTTAAACAACTTTACTGAGGATGATGGGGTTTAACTAGACATATGGTGGTGGTTAAACAACTTTACTGAGGATGATGGGGTTTAACTAGACACAGACATAGGGTGGTGGTTAAACAACTTTACTGAGGATGATGGGGTTTAACTAGACACAGACATATAGTGGTGGTTAAACAACTTTACTGAGGATGATGGGGTTTAACTAGACATATGGTGATGGTTAAACAACTTTACTGAGGATGATGGGGTTTAACTAGACATATGGTGGTGGTTAAACAACTTTACTGAGGATGATGGGGTTCAACTAGACATATGGTGGTGGTTAAACAACTTTACTGAGGATGATGGGGTTTAACTAGACACAGACATATGGTGGTGGTTAAACAACTTTACTGAGGATGATGGGGTTTAACTAGACACAGACATATGGTGGTTAAACAACTTTACTGAGGATGATGGGGTTTAACTAGACACAGACATATGGTGGTTAAACAACTTTACTGAGGGTGATGGGGTTTAACTAGACACAGACATGTGGTGGTTAAACAACTTTACTGAGGATGATGGGGTTTAACTAGACACAGACATATGGTGGTTAAACAACTTTACTGAGGATGATGGGGTTTAACTAGACATATGGTGGTGGTTAAACAACTTTACTGAGGATGATGGGGTTCAACTAGACACAGACATATGGTGGTGGTTAAACAACTTTACTGAGGATGATGGGGTTTAACTAGACACAGACATATGGTGGTTAAACAACTTTACTGAGGATGATGGGGTTTAACTAGACATATGGTGGTGGTTAAACAACTTTACTGAGGATGATGGGGTTTAACTAGACACAGACATATAGTGGTGGTTAAACAACTTTACTGAGGATGATGGGGTTTAACTAGACATATGGTGGTGGTTAAACAACTTTACTGAGGATGATGGGGTTTAACTAGACACAGACATATGGTGGTTAAACAACTTTACTGAGGATGATGGGGTTTAACTAGACATATGGTGGTGGTTAAACAACTTTACTGAGGATGATGGGGTTTAACTAGACATATGGTGGTTAAACAACTTTACTGAGGATGATGGGGTTTAACTAGACATATGGTGGTGGTTAAACAACTTTACTGAGGATGATGGGGTTTAACTAGACACAGACATATGGTGGTGGTTAAACAACTTTACTGAGGATGATGGGGTTTAACTAGACACAGACATATAGTGGTGGTTAAACAACTTTACTGAGGATGATGGGGTTTAACTAGACATATGGTGATGGTTAAACAACTTTACTGAGGATGATGGGGTTTAACTAGACACAGACATATGGTGGTTAAACAACTTTACTGAGGATGATGGGGTTTAACTAGACATATGGTGGTGGTTAAACAACTTTACTGAGGATGATGGGGTTTAACTAGACATATGGTGGTTAAACAACTTTACTGAGGATGATGGGGTTTAACTAGACATATGGTGGTGGTTAAACAACTTTACTGAGGATGATGGGGTTTAACTAGACATATGGTGGTTAAACAACTTTACTGAGGATGATGGGGTTTAACTAGACATATGGTGGTGGTTAAACAACTTTACTGAGGATGATGGGGTTTAACTAGACACAGACATAGGGTGGTGGTTAAACAACTTTACTGAGGATGATGGGGTTTAACTAGACACAGACATATAGTGGTGGTTAAACAACTTTACTGAGGATGATGGGGTTTAACTAGACATATGGTGATGGTTAAACAACTTTACTGAGGATGATGGGGTTTAACTAGACATATGGTGGTGGTTAAACAACTTTACTGAGGATGATGGGGTTCAACTAGACATATGGTGGTGGTTAAACAACTTTACTGAGGATGATGGGGTTTAACTAGACACAGACATATGGTGGTGGTTAAACAACTTTACTGAGGATGATGGGGTTTAACTAGACACAGACATATGGTGGTTAAACAACTTTACTGAGGATGATGGGGTTTAACTAGACACAGACATATGGTGGTTAAACAACTTTACTGAGGGTGATGGGGTTTAACTAGACACAGACATGTGGTGGTTAAACAACTTTACTGAGGATGATGGGGTTTAACTAGACACAGACATATGGTGGTTAAACAACTTTACTGAGGATGATGGGGTTTAACTAGACATATGGTGGTGGTTAAACAACTTTACTGAGGATGATGGGGTTCAACTAGACACAGACATATGGTGGTGGTTAAACAACTTTACTGAGGATGATGGGGTTTAACTAGACACAGACATATGGTGGTTAAACAACTTTACTGAGGATGATGGGGTTTAACTAGACATATGGTGGTGGTTAAACAACTTTACTGAGGATGATGGGGTTTAACTAGACACAGACATATAGTGGTGGTTAAACAACTTTACTGAGGATGATGGGGTTTAACTAGACATATGGTGGTGGTTAAACAACTTTACTGAGGATGATGGGGTTTAACTAGACACAGACATATAGTGGTGGTTAAACAACTTTACTGAGGATGATGGGGTTTAACTAGACATATGGTGGTGGTTAAACAACTTTACTGAGGATGATGGGGTTTAACTAGACACAGACATATGGTGGTTAAACAACTTTACTGAGGATGATGGGGTTTAACTAGACATATGGTGGTGGTTAAACAACTTTACTGAGGATGATGGGGTTTAACTAGACATATGGTGGTGGTTAAACAACTTTACTGAGGATGATGGGGTTTAACTAGACATATGGTGTTGGTTAAACAACTTTACTGAGGATGATGGGGTTTAACTAGACATATGGTGGTGGTTAAACATCTTTACTGAGGATGATGGGGTTTAACTAGACACAGACATATGGTGGTGGTTAAACAACTTTACTGAGGATGATGGGGTTTAACTAGACATATGGTGGTGGTTAAACAACTTTACTGAGGATGATGGGGTTTAACTAGACATATGGTGGTTAAACAACTTTACTGAGGATGATGGGGTTTAACTAGACATATGGTGGTGGTTAAACAACTTTACTGAGGATGATGGGGTTTAACTAGACACAGACATATGGTGGTTAAACAACTTTACTGAGGATGATGGGGTTTAACTAGACACAGACATATGGTGGTTAAACAACTTTACTGAGGATGATGGGGTTTAACTAGACATATAGTGGTTAAACAACTTTACTGAGGATGATGGGGTTCAACTAGACACAGATATATGGTGGTTAAACAACTTTACTGAGGATGATGGGGTTTAACTAGACATATAGTGGTGGTTAAACAACTTTACTGAGGATGATGGGGTTCAACTAGACACAGACATATAGTGGTGGTTAAACAACTTTACTGAGGATGATGGGGTTTAACTAGACATATGGTGGTGGTTAAACAACTTTACTGAGGATGATGGGGTTTAACTAGACACAGACATATGGTGGTTAAACAACTTTACTGAGGATGATGGGGTTTAACTAGACGTATAGTGGTGGTTAAACAACTTTACTGAGGATGATGGGGTTTAACTAGACACAGACATATAGTGGTGGTTAAACAACTTTACTGAGGATGATGGGGTTTAACTAGACATATGGTGGTGGTTAAACAACTTTACTGAGGATGATGGGGTTTAACTAGACACAGACATATGGTGGTTAAACAACTTTACTGAGGATGATGGGGTTTAACTAGACATATGGTGGTGGTTAAACAACTTTACTGAGGATGATGGGGTTTAACTAGACATATGGTGGTGGTTAAACAACTTTACTGAGGATGATGGGGTTTAACTAGACACAGACATATGGTGGTTAAACAACTTTACTGAGGATGATGGGGTTTAACTAGACATATGGTGTTGGTTAAACAACTTTACTGAGGATGATGGGGTTTAACTAGACACAGACATATGGTGGTGGTTAAACAACTTTACTGAGGATGATGGGGTTTAACTAGACACAGACATATAGTGGTGGTTAAACAACTTTACTGAGGATGATGGGGTTTAACTAGACATATGGTGGTGGTTAAACAACTTTACTGAGGATGATGGGGTTTAACTAGACATATGGTGGTGGTTAAACATCTTTACTGAGGATGATGGGGTTTAACTAGACACAGACATATGGTGGTGGTTAAACAACTTTACTGAGGATGATGGGGTTTAACTAGACATATGGTGATGGTTAAACAACTTTACTGAGGATGATGGGGTTTAACTAGACATATGGTGGTGGTTAAACAACTTTACTGAGGATGATGGGGTTTAACTAGACATATGGTGGTGGTTAAACAACTTTACTGAGGATGATGGGGTTTAACTAGACATATGGTGGTGGTTAAACAACTTTACTGAGGATGATGGGGTTTAACTAGACATATGGTGGTGGTTAAACAACTTTACTGAGGATGATGGGGTTTAACTAGACATATGGTGGTTAAACAACTTTACTGAGGATGATGGGGTTTAACTAGACATATGGTGGTGGTTAAACAACTTTACTGAGGATGATGGGGTTTAACTAGACACAGACATATGGTGGTTAAACAACTTTACTGAGGATGATGGGGTTTAACTAGACACAGACAAATGGTGGTTAAACAACTTTACTGAGGATGATGGGGTTTAACTAGACATATAGTGGTTAAACAACTTTACTGAGGATGATGGGGTTCAACTAGACACAGACATATGGTGGTTAAACAACTTTACTGAGGATGATGGGGTTTAACTAGACATATAGTGGTGGTTAAACAACTTTACTGAGGATGATGGGGTTCAACTAGACACAGACATATAGTGGTGGTTAAACAACTTTACTGAGGATGATGGGGTTTAACTAGACATATGGTGGTGGTTAAACAACTTTACTGAGGATGATGGGGTTTAACTAGACACAGACATATGGTGGTTAAACAACTTTACTGAGGATGATGGGGTTTAACTAGACATATGGTGGTGGTTAAACAACTTTACTGAGGATGATGGGGTTTAACTAGACATATGGTGGTGGTTAAACAACTTTACTGAGGATGATGGGGTTTAACTAGACACAGACATATGGTGGTTAAACAACTTTACTGAGGATGATGGGGTTTAACTAGACATATGGTGGTGGTTAAACAACTTTACTGAGGATGATGGGGTTTAACTAGACACAGACATATGGTGGTGGTTAAACAACTTTACTGAGGATGATGGGGTTTAACTAGACACAGACATATAGTGGTGGTTAAACAACTTTACTGAGGATGATGGGGTTTAACTAGACATATGGTGGTGGTTAAACAACTTTACTGAGGATGATGGGGCTTAACTAGACATATGGTGGTGGTTAAACATCTTTACTGAGGATGATGGGGTTTAACTAGACACAGACATATGGTGGTGGTTAAACAACTTTACTGAGGATGATGGGGTTTAACTAGACATATGGTGATGGTTAAACAACTTTACTGAGGATGATGGGGTTTAACTAGACATATGGTGGTGGTTAAACAACTTTACTGAGGATGATGGGGTTTAACTAGACATATGGTGGTGGTTAAACAACTTTACTGAGGATGATGGGGTTTAACTAGACATATGGTGGTGGTTAAACAACTTTACTGAGGATGATGGGGTTTAACTAGACACAGACATATGGTGGTGGTTAAACAACTTTACTGAGGATGATGGGGTTTAACTAGACATATGGTGGTGGTTAAACAACTTTACTGAGGATGATGGGGTTTAACTAGACATATGGTGGTTAAACAACTTTACTGAGGATGATGGGGTTTAACTAGACATATGGTGGTGGTTAAACAACTTTACTGAGGATGATGGGGTTTAACTAGACACAGACATATGGTGGTTAAACAACTTTACTGAGGATGATGGGGTTTAACTAGACACAGACAAATGGTGGTTAAACAACTTTACTGAGGATGATGGGGTTTAACTAGACATATAGTGGTTAAACAACTTTACTGAGGATGATGGGGTTCAACTAGACACAGACATATGGTGGTTAAACAACTTTACTGAGGATGATGGGGTTTAACTAGACATATAGTGGTGGTTAAACAACTTTACTGAGGATGATGGGGTTCAACTAGACACAGACATATAGTGGTGGTTAAACAACTTTACTGAGGATGATGGGGTTTAACTAGACATATGGTGGTGGTTAAACAACTTTACTGAGGATGATGGGGTTTAACTAGACACAGACATATGGTGGTTAAACAACTTTACTGAGGATGATGGGGTTTAACTAGACATATGGTGGTGGTTAAACAACTTTACTGAGGATGATGGGGTTTAACTAGACATATGGTGGTTAAACAACTTTACTGAGGATGATGGGGTTTAACTAGACATATGGTGGTGGTTAAACAACTTTACTGAGGATGATGGGGTTTAACTAGACACAGACATATGGTGGTGGTTAAACAACTTTACTGAGGATGATGGGGTTCAACTAGACACAGACATATGGTGGTGGTTAAACAACTTTACTGAGGATGATGGGGTTTAACTAGACACAGACATATGGTGGTTAAACAACTTTACTGAGGATGATGGGGTTTAACTAGACACAGACATATGGTGGTTAAACAACTTTACTGAGGATGATGGGGTTCAACTAGACACAGACATATGGTGGTGGTTAAACAACTTTACTGAGGATGATGGGGTTTAACTAGACACAGACATATGGTGGTTAAACAACTTTACTGAGGATGATGGGGTTTAACTAGAATTATGGTGGTGGTTAAACAACTTTACTGAGGATGATGGGGTTTAACTAGACACAGACATATGGTGGTGGTTAAACAACTTTACTGAGGATGATGGGGTTTAACTAGACATATGGTGGTGGTTAAACAACTTTACTGAGGATGATGGGGTTTAACTAGACATATGGTGGTGGTTAAACAACTTTACTGAGGATGATGGGGTTTAACTAGACATATGGTGATGGTTAAACAACTTTACTGAGGATGATGGGGTTTAACTAGACATATGGTGGTGGTTAAACAACTTTACTGAGGATGATGGGGTTTAACTAGACATATGGTGGTGGTTAAACAACTTTACTGAGGATGATGGGGTTTAACTAGACATATGGTGGTGGTTAAACAACTTTACTGAGGATGATGGGGTTTAACTAGACACAGACATATGGTGGTGGTTAAACAACTTTACTGAGGATGATGGGGTTTAACTAGACATATGGTGATGGTTAAACAACTTTACTGAGGATGATGGGGTTTAACTAGACATATGGTGGTGGTTAAACAACTTTACTGAGGATGATGGGGTTTAACTAGACATATGGTGGTGGTTAAACAACTTTACTGAGGATGATGGGGTTTAACTAGACATATGGTGGTGGTTAAACAACTTTACTGAGGATGATGGGGTTTAACTAGACACAGACATATGGTGGTGGTTAAAAAACTTTACTGAGGATGATGGGGTTTAACTAGACATATGGTGATGGTTAAACAACTTTACTGAGGATGATGGGGTTTAACTAGACATATGGTGGTGGTTAAACAACTTTACTGAGGATGATGGGGTTTAACTAGACATATGGTGGTGGTTAAACAACTTTACTGAGGATGATGGGGTTTAACTAGACATATGGTGGTGGTTAAACAACTTTACTGAGGATGATGGGGTTTAACTAGACATATGGTGGTGGTTAAACAACTTTACTGAGGATGATGGGGTTTAACTAGACATATGGTGGTGGTTAAACAACTTTACTGAGGATGATGGGGTTTAACTAGACACAGACATATGGTGGTGGTTAAACAACTTTACTGAGGATGATGGGGTTTAACTAGACATATGGTGATGGTTAAACAACTTTACTGAGGATGATGGGGTTTAACTAGACATATGGTGGTGGTTAAACAACTTTACTGAGGATGATGGGGTTTAACTAGACATATGGTGGTGGTTAAACAACTTTACTGAGGATGATGGGGTTTAACTAGACATATGGTGGTGGTTAAACAACTTTACTGAGGATGATGGGGTTTAACTAGACACAGACATATAGTGGTTGTTAAACAACTTTAGTGAGGATGATGGGGTTTAACTAGACACAGACATATGGTGGTGGTTAAACAACTGTACTGAGGATGATGGGGTTTAACTAGACACAGACATATGGTGGTTAAACAACTTTACTGAGGATGATGGGGTTTAACTAGACATATGGTGGTGGTTAAACAACTTTACTGAGGATGATGGGGTTTAACTAGACATATGGTGGTGGTTAAACAACTTTACTGAGGATGATGGGGTTTAACTAGACATATGGTGGTGGTTAAACAACTTTACTGAGGATGATGGGGTTTAACTAGACACAGACATATGGTGGTTAAACATCTTTACTGAGGATGATGGGGTTTAACTAGACATATGGTGGTGGTTAAACAACTGTACTGAGGATGATGGGGTTTAACTAGACACAGACATATGGTGGTTAAACAACTTTACTGAGGATGATGGGGTTTAACTAGACATATGGTGGTGGTTAAACAACTTTACTGAGGATGATGGGGTTTAACTAGACATATGGTGATGGTTAAACAACTTTACTGAGGATGATGGGGTTTAACTAGACATATGGTGGTGGTTAAACAACTTTACTGAGGATGATGGGGTTTAACTAGACACAGACATATGGTGGTTAAACATCTTTACTGAGGATGATGGGGTTTAACTAGACACAGACATATGGTGGTGGTTAAAAAACTTTACTGAGGATGATGGGGTTTAACTAGACATATGGTGATGGTTAAACAACTTTACTGAGGATGATGGGGTTTAACTAGACATATGGTGGTGGTTAAACAACTTTACTGAGGATGATGGGGTTTAACTAGACATATGGTGGTGGTTAAACAACTTTACTGAGGATGATGGGGTTTAACTAGACATATGGTGGTGGTTAAACAACTTTACTGAGGATGATGGGGTTTAACTAGACATATGGTGGTGGTTAAACAACTTTACTGAGGATGATGGGGTTTAACTAGACATATGGTGGTGGTTAAACAACTTTACTGAGGATGATGGGGTTTAACTAGACACAGACATATGGTGGTGGTTAAACAACTTTACTGAGGATGATGGGGTTTAACTAGACATATGGTGATGGTTAAACAACTTTACTGAGGATGATGGGGTTTAACTAGACATATGGTGGTGGTTAAACAACTTTACTGAGGATGATGGGGTTTAACTAGACATATGGTGGTGGTTAAACAACTTTACTGAGGATGATGGGGTTTAACTAGACATATGGTGGTGGTTAAACAACTTTACTGAGGATGATGGGGTTTAACTAGACACAGACATATAGTGGTTGTTAAACAACTTTAGTGAGGATGATGGGGTTTAACTAGACACAGACATATGGTGGTGGTTAAACAACTTTACTGAGGATGATGGGGTTTAACTAGACATATGGTGGTGGTTAAACAACTTTACTGAGGATGATGGGGTTTAACTAGACATATGGTGGTGGTTAAACAACTTTACTGAGGATGATGGGGTTTAACTAGACACAGACATATGGTGGTTAAACATCTTTACTGAGGATGATGGGGTTTAACTAGACATATGGTGGTGGTTAAACAACTGTACTGAGGATGATGGGGTTTAACTAGACACAGACATATGGTGGTTAAACAACTTTACTGAGGATGATGGGGTTTAACTAGACATATGGTGGTGGTTAAACAACTTTACTGAGGATGATGGGGTTTAACTAGACATATGGTGGTGGTTAAACAACTTTACTGAGGATGATGGGGTTTAACTAGACATATGGTGGTGGTTAAACAACTTTACTGAGGATGATGGGGTTTAACTAGACACAGACATATGGTGGTTAAACATCTTTACTGAGGATGATGGGGTTTAACTAGACATATGGTGGTGGTTAAACAACTTTACTGAGGATGATGGGGTTTAACTAGACATATGGTGGTGGTTAAACAACTTTCTGAGGATGATGGGGTTTAACTAGACATATGGTGGTGGTTAAACAACTTTACTGAGGATGATGGGGTTTAACTAGACATATGGTGGTGGTTAAACAACTTTACTGAGGATGATGGGGTTTAACTAGACACAGACATATGGTGGTTAAACAACTTTACTGAGGATGATGGGGTTTAACTAGACACAGACATATGGTGGTTAAACAACTTTACTGAGGATGATGGGGTTTAACTAGACATATGGTGGTGGTTAAACAACTTTACTGAGGATGATGGGGTTTAACTAGACATATGGTGGTGGTTAAACAACTTTACTGAGGATGATGGGGTTCAACTAGACACAGACATATGGTGGTTAAACAACTTTACTGAGGATGATGGGGTTTAACTAGACATATGGTGGTGGTTAAACAACTTTACTGAGGATGATGGGGTTTAACTAGACACAGACATATGGTGGTTAAACAACTTTACTGAGGATGATGGGGTTTAACTAGACATATGGTGGTGGTTAAACAACTTTACTGAGGATGATGGGGTTTAACTAGACACAGACATATGGTGGTGGTTAAAAAACTTTACTGAGGATGATGGGGTTTAACTAGACATATGGTGATGGTTAAACAACTTTACTGAGGATGATGGGGTTTAACTAGACATATGGTGGTGGTTAAACAACTTTACTGAGGATGATGGGGTTTAACTAGACATATGGTGGTGGTTAAACAACTTTACTGAGGATGATGGGGTTTAACTAGACATATGGTGGTGGTTAAACAACTTTACTGAGGATGATGGGGTTTAACTAGACATATGGTGGTGGTTAAACAACTTTACTGAGGATGATGGGGTTTAACTAGACATATGGTGGTGGTTAAACAACTTTACTGAGGATGATGGGGTTTAACTAGACACAGACATATGGTGGTGGTTAAACAACTTTACTGAGGATGATGGGGTTTAACTAGACATATGGTGATGGTTAAACAACTTTACTGAGGATGATGGGGTTTAACTAGACATATGGTGGTGGTTAAACAACTTTACTGAGGATGATGGGGTTTAACTAGACATATGGTGGTGGTTAAACAACTTTACTGAGGATGATGGGGTTTAACTAGACATATGGTGGTGGTTAAACAACTTTACTGAGGATGATGGGGTTTAACTAGACACAGACATATAGTGGTTGTTAAACAACTTTAGTGAGGATGATGGGGTTTAACTAGACACAGACATATGGTGGTGGTTAAACAACTGTACTGAGGATGATGGGGTTTAACTAGACACAGACATATGGTGGTTAAACAACTTTACTGAGGATGATGGGGTTTAACTAGACATATGGTGGTGGTTAAACAACTTTACTGAGGATGATGGGGTTTAACTAGACATATGGTGGTGGTTAAACAACTTTACTGAGGATGATGGGGTTTAACTAGACATATGGTGGTGGTTAAACAACTTTACTGAGGATGATGGGATTTAACTAGACACAGACATATGGTGGTTAAACATCTTTACTGAGGATGATGGGGTTTAACTAGACATATGGTGGTGGTTAAACAACTGTACTGAGGATGATGGGGTTTAACTAGACACAGACATATGGTGGTTAAACAACTTTACTGAGGATGATGGGGTTTAACTAGACATATGGTGGTGGTTAAACAACTTTACTGAGGATGATGGGGTTTAACTAGACATATGGTGGTGGTTAAACAACTTTACTGAGGATGATGGGGTTTAACTAGACATATGGTGGTGGTTAAACAACTTTACTGAGGATGATGGGGTTTAACTAGACACAGACATATGGTGGTTAAACATCTTTACTGAGGATGATGGGGTTTAACTAGACATATGGTGGTGGTTAAACAACTTTACTGAGGATGATGGGGTTTAACTAGACATATGGTGGTGGTTAAACAACTTTCTGAGGATGATGGGGTTTAACTAGACATATGGTGGTGGTTAAACAACTTTACTGAGGATGATGGGGTTTAACTAGACATATGGTGGTGGTTAAACAACTTTACTGAGGATGATGGGGTTTAACTAGACACAGACATATGGTGGTTAAACAACTTTACTGAGGATGATGGGGTTTAACTAGACACAGACATATGGTGGTTAAACAACTTTACTGAGGATGATGGGGTTTAACTAGACATATGGTGGTGGTTAAACAACTTTACTGAGGATGATGGGGTTTAACTAGACATATGGTGGTGGTTAAACAACTTTACTGAGGATGATGGGGTTCAACTAGACACAGACATATGGTGGTTAAACAACTTTACTGAGGATGATGGGGTTTAACTAGACATATGGTGGTGGTTAAACAACTTTACTGAGGATGATGGGGTTTAACTAGACATATGGTGGTGGTTAAACAACTTTACTGAGGATGATGGGGTTTAACTAGACACAGACATATGGTGGTTAAACAACTTTACTGAGGATGATGGGGTTTAACTAGACATATGGTGGTGGTTAAACAACTTTACTGAGGATGATGGGGTTCAACTAGACACAGACATATGGTGGTTAAACAACTTTACTGAGGATGATGGGGTTTAACTAGACATATGGTGGTGGTTAAACAACTTTACTGAGGATGATGGGGTTTAACTAGACATATGGTGGTGGTTAAACAACTTTACTGAGGATGATGGGGTTTAACTAGACATATGGTGGTTAAACAACTTTACTGAGGATGATGGGGTTTAACTAGACATATGGTGGTGGTTAAACAACTTTACTGAGGATGATGGGGTTTAACTAGACACAGACATATGGTGGTTAAACATCTTTACTGAGGATGATGGGGTTTAACTAGACATATGGTGGTTAAACAACTTTACTGAGGATGATGGGGTTCAACTAGACACAGACATATGGTGGTGGTTAAACAACTTTACTGAGGATGATGGGGTTTAACTAGACACAGACATATGGTGGTGGTTAAACAACTTTACTGAGGATGATGGGGTTTAACTAGACATATGGTGGTGGTTAAACAACTTTACTGAGGATGATGGGGTTTAACTAGACATATGGTGGTGGTTAAACAACTTTACTGAGGATGATGGGGTTTAACTAGACATATGGTGGTGGTTAAACAACTTTACTGAGGATGATGGGGTTTAACTAGACACAGACATATGGTGGTTAAACAACTTTACTGAGGATGATGGGGTTTAATTAGACATATGGTGGTGGTTAAACAACTTTACTGAGGATGATGGGGTTTAACTAGACATATGGTGGTGGTTAAACAACTTTACTGAGGATGATGGGGTTTAACTAGACACAGACATATGGTGGTGGTTAAACAACTTTACTGAGAATGATGGGGTTTAACTAGACACAGACATATGGTGGTTAAACAACTTTACTGAGGATGATGGGGTTTAACTAGACACAGACATATGGTGGTTAAACAACTTTACTGAGGATGATGGGGTTTAACTAGACATATGGTGGTGTTTAAACAACTTTACTGAGGATGATGGGGTTTAACTAGACATATGGTGGTGGTTAAACAACTTTACTGAGGATGATGGGGTTTAACTAGACATATGGTGGTGGTTAAACAACTTTACTGAGGATGATGGGGTTTAACTAGACATATGGTGGTGATTAAACAACTTTACTGAGGATGATGGGGTTTAACTAGACATATGGTGGTGGTTAAACAACTTTACTGAGGATGATGGGGTTTAACTAGACATATGGTGGTTAAACAACTTTACTGAGGATGATAGGGTTTAACTAGACACAGACATATGGTGGTTAAACAACTTTACTGAGGATGATGGGGTTTAACTAGACATATGGTGGTGGTTAAACAACTTTACTGAGGATGATGGGGTTTAACTAGACATATGGTGGTGGTTAAACAACTTTACTGAGGATGATGGGGTTTAACTAGACATATGGTGGTGGTTAAACATCTTTACTGAGGATGATGGGGTTTAACTAGACATATGGTGGTTAAACAACTTTACTGAGGATGATGGGGTTTAACTAGACATATGGTGGTTAAACAACTTTACTGAGGATGATGGGGTTTAACTAGACATATGGTGGTTAAACAACTTTACTGAGGATGATGGGGTTTAACTAGACATATGGTGGTGGTTAAACAACTTTACTGAGGATGATGGGGTTTAACTAGACATATGGTGGTGGTTAAACAACTTTACTGAGGATGATGGGGTTTAACTAGACATATGGTGGTGGTTAAACAACTTTACTGAGGATGATGGGGTTTAACTAGACACAGACATATGGTGGTGGTTAAACAACTTTACTGAGAATGATGGGGTTTAACTAGACACAGACATATGGTGGTTAAACAACTTTACTGAGGATGATGGGGTTTAACTAGACACAGACATATGGTGGTTAAACAACTTTACTGAGGATGGTGGGGTTTAACTAGACATATGGTGGTGGTTAAACAACTTTACTGAGGATGATGGGGTTTAACTAGACATATGGTGGTTAAACAACTTTACTGAGGATGATAGGGTTTAACTAGACACAGACATATGGTGGTTAAACAACTTTACTGAGGATGATGGGGTTTAACTAGACATATGGTGGTGGTTAAACAACTTTACTGAGGATGATGGGGTTTAACTAGACATATGGTGGTGGTTAAACAACTTTACTGAGGATGATGGGGTTTAACTAGACACAGACATATGGTGGTTAAACATCTTTACTGAGGATGATGGGGTTTAACTAGACATATGGTGGTGGTTAAACATCTTTACTGAGGATGATGGGGTTTAACTAGACATATGGTGGTTAAACAACTTTACTGAGGATGATGGGGTTTAACTAGACATATGGTGGTGGTTAAACAACTTTACTGAGGATGATGGGGTTTAACTAGACATATGGTGGTGGTTAAACAACTTTACTGAGGATGATGGGGTTTAACTAGACATATGGTGGTGGTTAAACAATTTTACTGAGGATGATGGGGTTTAACTAGACATATGGTGGTGGTTAAACAACTTTACTGAGGATGATGGGGTTTAACTAGACATATGGTGGTGGTTAAACAACTTTACTGAGGATGATGGGGTTTAACTAGACATATGCTGGTGGTTAAACAACTTTACTGAGGATGATGGGGTTTAACTAGACACAGACATATGGTGGTGGTTAAACAACTTTACTGAGGATGATGGGGTTTAACTAGACACAGACATATGGTGGTTAAACAACTTTACTGAGGATGATGGGGTTTAACTAGACATATGGTGGTGGTTAAACAACTTTACTGAGGATGATGGGGTTTAACTAGACATATGGTGGTGGTTAAACATCTTTACTGAGGATGATGGGGTTTAACTAGACACAGACATATGGTGGTGGTTAAACAACTTTACTGAGGATGATGGGGTTTAACTAGACATATGGTGGTGGTTAAACATCTTTACTGAGGATGATGGGGTTTAACTAGACACAGACATATGGTGGTGGTTAAACAACTTTACTGAGGATGATGGGGTTTAACTAGACACAGACATATAGTGGTGGTTAAACAACTTTACTGAGGATGATGGGGTTTAACTAGACACAGACATATGGTGGTGGTTAAACAACTTTACTGAGGATGATGGGGTTTAACTAGACATATGGTGGTGGTTAAACAACTTTACTGAGGATGATGGGGTTTAACTAGACATATGCTGGTGGTTAAACAACTTTACTGAGGATGATGGGGTTTAACTAGACATATGGTGGTGGTTAAACAACTTTACTGAGGATGATGGGGTTTAACTAGACACAGACATATGGTGGTGGTTAAACAACTTTACTGAGGATGATGGGGTTTAACTAGACATATGCTGGTGGTTAAACAACTTTACTGAGGATGATGGGGTTTAACATACAGTCAATAATACAATAGAAAAAGTATATATACAGTGTTTGCAAATGAGGTAAGATAAGGGAGGTAAAGGCAATAAATGGACCGTAGTGGCGAAGTAATTACAATTTAAGAATTAAACACTGGAGTGATAGATGTGCAGAAGATTAATGTGTAAGTAGAGATAATTGGGTGCAGAGGAGAAAATAAAATGAATAACAATATTGGGAATGAGGTAGTTGGAAGAGCTTTTTACAGATGGGCTATGTACAGGTGCAATGATCTGTGAGCTGCTCTGACAGCTGATGCTTAAAGTTAGTGAGGGAGATATGAGTCTCCAGCTTCAGTGATTTTTGTAGTTCGTTCCAGTCATTGGCAGCAGAGAACTGGAAGGAGAGGCGGACAAAGAAGGAATTGGCTTTGGGGGTGACCAGTGAAATATACCTGCTGGAGCGCGTGCTACGGGTGGGTGCTGCTATGGTGACCTCTGAGCTGAGATAAGGCGGGGCTTTACCTAGCAAAGACTTATAGATGACCTGTAGCCAGTGGGTTTGGCGACGAATATGAAGCGATGGCCAGCCAACGAGAGCATACAGGTCGCAGTGGTGGGTAGTATATGGGGCTTTTGTGACAAAACGGATGGCACTGTGATAGACTACATCCAATTTGTTGAGTAGAGTGTTGGAGGCTATTTTGTAAATGACATCGCCAAAGTCAAGGATCGGTAGGATAGCCAGTTTTACAAGGGTATGTTTGGCAGCATGAGTGAAGGATGCTTTGTTGCAAAAGAGGAAGCCGATTCTAGATTTAATTTTGGATTGGAGATGCTTTTTGTGAGTATGGAAGGAGAGTTTACAGACTTGTGTGCTGGTCCATGTTGGCATGGAGGTGCCAGGCCCAGGCAGACAGGCAGGAAGACAGACAGGAAGACAGGCAGGAAGACAAGCAGGCAGAGCAGACAGACAGGAAGACATGCAGGCAGACAGGAGTCTGGGGTTGTTTCATGGGTCTCGCTGAGCAGAAAGAGAGACAAGTAGAACAGATGGGGTGTGTGGGTGTGTGTGTGTGCGTGCATGCATGCATGCGTGTGTGTGTGTGTGTCCGTGGTACAGCTCCCAGTTCTCCCTGGGAGATGAAATGGGATGATAGGTCCTGCTCCATTAGTCTGGACACTGAGGAACACTGGGAGAGCCAGGAGTCAGGGCTGATTGAAGGCTGGGGGCTGAGGGTTGTGGCATGCCAGTGTGGATGGATGAGCAGCAGAGCCAAATACTGCCCCCAGCTCCTCACTGAGTGACAGCCTGTTGGCAGTGTTGCCACTGGAAGATGTATAGCAGTTTGGCTTTGACTTCTAGGGAAGGGAGGGAGCCAGTCTTCTAGGCTAGGGAGGGAGCCAGTCTTCTAGGCTAGGGAGGGAGCCAGTCTTCTAGGCTAGGGAGGGAGCCAGTCTTCTAGGCTAGGGAGGAAGCCAGTCTTCTAGGCTAGGGAGGGAGCCGATCTTTTCTGGGTCATATTTCTTCAGGTGGAAGAGCTGCCCAGGTATTGGCTTGGCATGCAGGGAAGTTTAGTTACTGTTGTATTGTTTAAGTTTAGAATTGTTACTGGTGTATTGTGTATGTTTAGTGTTGTTACTGTTGTATTGTGTAAGTTTAGTAGTGTTACCATTGTATTTTGCAAGGTTAGTATTGTTACTGGTGTGTAAGTTCAGTATTGTTACTGGTGTGTAAGTTTAGTATTGTTACTGTTGTGTACGTTTAGTATTGTTACTGTTGTATTGTGTAAGTTTAGTATTGTTACTGTTGTGTAAGTTCAGTATTGTTACCGTTGTGTAAGTTTAGTATTATTACTGTTGTGTTGTGTAAGTTCCGTATTGTTACTGTTGTGTAAGTTCAGTATTGTTACTGTTGTATTGTGTAAGTTTAGTTTTGTTATTGTTGTATTGTGTACGTTTAGTCTTGTCAGGTTTTTCATCTGCAGCATCTCTCTCTGTTCAACTGGCCAGTACTGGGTTGGGTTGACAGAGTATTGTAGTATCAGCCTCTCTCTCTCTCTCTGTTCTACTGGCCAGTACTGGGTTGGGTTGATAGAGTATTGTAGTATCAGCCTCTCTCTCTCTCTCTCTCTCTCTCTCTCTCTGTTCTGCTGGCCAGTACTGGGCTGGGTTGACAGAGTATTGTAGTATCAGCCTCTCTCTCTGTTCTGCTGGCCAGTACTGGGCTGGGTTGACACAGTATTGTAGTATCAGCCTCTCTCTCTCTGTGTCTGTTCTACTGGCCAGTACTGGGTTGGGTTGACAGAGTATTGTAGTATCAGCCTCTCTCTCTCTCTGTTCTACTGGCCAGTACTGGGTTGGGTTGACAGAGTATTGTAGTATCAGCCTCTCTCTCTCTCTCTCTGTTCTACTGGCCAGTACTGGGTTGGGTTGATAGAGTATTGTAGTATCAGCCTCTCTCTCTCTCTCCCTGTTCTACTGGCCAGTACTGGGTTGGGTTGACAGAGTATTGTAGTATCAGCCTCTCTCTCTCTCTCCCTGTTCTACTGGCCAGTACTGGGTTGGGTTGACAGAGTATTGTAGTATCAGCCTCTCTCTTCCTCTCTGTGCTTCCTAGCTCTCATTGACTATGCATGTTGCACATCATCAATTTTTCCAATCTTTCCAAAATAACAGAGGGCTCATTTACACCTGAGTGAGCCGTTGACAATGGGTGCTCAATCTGTCCCATAGAGAACAGAGTGCTACAGAGCCTTCTCATCTTCCCCAGCACCCCCCCTGAAACAAAGAGCTGCTTAATTAGCATGCATTAATTTCACTGCTGTACCCATCTAATGCACAACCACTTTTGTCTGTGCCTCATCAAAGAAATTGCTAATTACCTTACAATGTCAGAAATGGCATCCGAGCGACACCCCTTTCACAAAGCAGTTGAAAGAAGACAGAGGACAGGAGATAGGAGAGGGGTCAGGTTTGTGTCAAGGGAGAAAGGTTTGTTTTGGGCTAGATCAGGGCTGTCAAACATACGGCCCATGATTTGAGTAAAAATAAATGTCATTTTTATATATCTATATATTTTTTGGGGTGGGGGAACGAACTCAATATACTTTAATTAAAGCTAGACAGGGAGTATCGAGGAAAAAAACATTTGAAGGATAGAGGACTATCTTTTGCTCATTTTGATTGCGAGGAAATATAACACATTTTCAGTGTGCCCTCCTCCCTCAGACCTCGTTGAAGACCAAATGTGCCCCCCCCCCAGATTTATTTCAATAAGATGGATGGAGCTTGCGTCCCAAATGGCACCTTATTCCCTTTATAGTGCACTATGTTGGTGGCTCTGGTCAGAAGTCGTGCACTATATAGGGAGCCATTTTGGATGCACCCAAGGGCCATCTTGGACCACCAAGGATGTCCAATTGAACAATAATACACACTTTTATTTTAATATCAGATATTGTTTTGAAATAGTTTAATTTATAACCAACCTGTTGTTGCGTTGAGGCTAGAAGAAACGTTAGGCCTGCGTATGTATGTCAGTCGCTGTGGTCTAGCTAACTGACCAATGTTTTATTGCAAAATATTTTGATTTTATGAAATCACAAAGAAATGTCCCCAATTATTGTCACCTTTCTTTGACTTGTATTATTTTGCTTCCAAACCTTCTCATTTTATTTGCAGCTCCTGGTCACCATTCAAGTGGATGTCACATATTCATGCAATGGTGTCAAACTAAGAAAAAATGGGTTGCTCTTGGCCTTGGCATTTTATTGTTGAAAAACCTTTGAGGTTATCTCTTGCCAAGACGCTCTTATAATTTCTAATCTACACAATAGTCATTCCCAGTACTGTAGACTGGAGCTGGACCTGCTGCCTGTAGCCTGACATATCCATCCCCAGTACTGTAGACTAGACCTTCTGTCTGTAGCCTGACATATCCATCCCCAGTGCTGTAGACTGGACCTGCTGTCTGTAGCCTGACATATCCATCCCCAGTACTGTAGACTGGAGCTGCTGCCTGTAGCCTGACATATCCATCCCCAGTACTGTAGACTGGAGCTGGACCTGCTGTCTGTAGCCTGACATATCCATCCCCAGTACTGTAGACTGGACCTGCTGTCTGTAGCCTGACATATCCATCCCCAGTACTGTAGACTGGACCTGCTGTCTGTAGCCTGACATATCCATCCCCAGTACTGTAGACTGGACCTGCTGTCTGTAGCCTGACATATCCATCCCCAGTACTGTAGACTGGACCTGCTGTCTATAGCCTGACATATCCATCCCCAGTACTGTAGACTGGACCTGCTGTCTGTAGCCTGACATATCCATCCCCAGTACTGTAGACTGGACCTGCTGCCTGTAGCCTGACATATCCATCCCCAGTACTGTAGACTGGACCTGCTGTCTGTAGCCTGACATATCCATCCCCAGTACTGTAGACTGGAGCTGCTGTCTGTAGCCTGACATATCCATCCCCAGTACTGTAGACTGGACCTGCTGCCTGTAGCCTGACATATCCATCCCCAGTACTGTAGACTGGACCTGCTGCCTGTAGCCTGACATATCCATCCCCAGTACTGTAGACTGGAGCTGGACCTGCTGTCTGTAGCCTGACATATCCATCCCCAGTACTGTAGACTGGACCTGCTGCCTGTAGCCTGACATATCCATCCCCAGTACTGTAGACTGGACCTGCTGCCTGTAGCCTGACATATCCATCCCCAGTACTGTAGACTGGAGCTGGACCTGCTGTCTGTAGCCTGACATATCCATCCCCAGTACTGTAGACTGGACCTGCTGTCTGTAGCCTGACATATCCATCCCCAGTACTGTAGATCGGAGCTGGACCTGCTGCCTGTAGCCTGACATATCCATCCCCAGTACTGTAGACAGGAGCTGCTGTCTGTAGCCTGACATATCCATCCCCAGTACTGTAGACTGGACCTGCTGTCTGTAGCCTGACATATCCATCCCCAGTGCTGTAGACTGGACCTGCTGCCTGTAGCCTGACATATCCATCCCCAGTACTGTAGACTGGACCTGCTGTCTGTAGCCTGACATATCCAGCCCCAGTACTGTAGACTGGACCTGCTGTCTGTAGCCTGACATATCCATCCCCAGTACTGTAGACTGGACCTGCTGCCTGTAGCCTGACATATCCATCCCCAGTACTGTAGACTGGACCTGCTGCCTGTAGCCTGACATATCCATCCCCAGTACTGTAGACTGGACCTGCTGCCTGTAGCCTGACATATCCATCCCCAGTAATGTAGGCTGGACCTGCTGCCGGTAGCCTGGCATATCCATGCCCAGTACTGTAGACTGTAGACTGGACCTGCTGCCTGTAGCCTTGCATATCCATCCCCATTACTGTAGACTGGAGCTGGACCTGCTGCCTGTAGCCTGACATATCCATCCCCGGTACTGTAGACTGGACCTGCTGTCTGTAGCCTGACATATCCATCCCCAGTACTGTAGACTGGAGCTAGACCTGCTGCCTGTAGCCTGACATATCCATCCCCAGTACTGTAGACTGGAGCTAGACCTGCTGCCTGTAGTCTGACATATCCATCCCCAGTACTGTAGACTGGACCTGCTGCCTGTAGCCTGACATATCCATCCCCAGTACTGTAGACTGGACCTGCTGCCTATAGCCTGACATATCCATCCCCAGTACTGTAGACTGGACCTGCTGTCTGTAGCCTGACATATCCATCCCCAGTACTGTAGACTGGACCTGCTGCCTGTAGCCTGACATATCCATCCCCAGTACTGTAGACTGGACCTGCTGCCTGTAGCCTGACATATCCATCCCCAGTACTGTAGACTGGACCTGCTGCCTGTAGCCTGACATATCCATCCCCAGTACTGTAGACTGGAGCTAGACCTGCTGCCTGTAGCCTGACATATCCATCCCCAGTACTGTAGACTGGACCTGCTGCCGGTAGCCTGGCATATCCATCCCCAGTACTGTAGACTGTAGACTGGACCTGCTGCCTGTAGCCTGGCTTATCCATCCCCAGTACTGTAGACTGGAGCTGGACCTGCTGCCTGTAGCCTGACATATCCATCCCCGGTACTGTAGACTGGACCTGCTGTCTGTAGCCTGACATTTCCATCCCCAGTACTGTAGACTGGAGCTGGACCTACTGCCTGTAGCCTGACATGTCCATCCCCGGTACTGTAGACTGGACCTGCTGCCTGTAGCCTGACATATCCATCCCCAGTACTGTAGACTGGACCTGCTGCCTGTAGCCTGACATATCCATCCCCAGTACTGTAGACTGGACCTGCTGCCTATAGCCTGACATATCCATCCCCAGTACTGTAGACTGGACCTGCTGTCTGTAGCCTGACATATCCATCCCCAGTACTGTAGACTGGACCTGCTGCCTGTAGCCTGACATATCCATCCCCAGTACTGTAGACTGGACCTGCTGCCTGTAGCCTGACATATCCATCCCCAGTACTGTAGACTGGACCTGCTGCCTGTAGCCTGACATATCCATCCCCAGTACTGTAGACTGGACCTGCTGTCTGTAGCCTGACATATCCATCCCCAGTACTGTAGACTGGACCTGCTGCCTGTAGCCTGACATATCCATCCCCAGTACTGTAGACTGGAGCTAGACCTGCTGCCTGTAGCCTGACATATCCATCCCCAGTACTGTAGACTGGACCTGCTGTCTGTAGCCTGACATATCCATCCCCAGTACTGTAGACTGGACCTGCTGCCTGTAGCCTGACATATCCATCCCCAGTACTGTAGACTGGACCTGCTGCCTGTAGCCTGACATATCCATCCCCAGTACTGTAGACTGGACCTGCTGTCTGTAGCCTGACATATCCATCCCCAGTACTGTAGACTGGACCTGCTGCCTGTAGCCTGACATATCCATCCCCAGTACTGTAGACTGGACCTGCTGCCTGTAGCCTGACATATCCATCCCCAGTACTGTAGACTGGACCTGCTGCCTGTAGCCTGACATATCCATCCCCAGTACTGTAGACTGGAGCTAGACCTGCTGCCTGTAGCCTGACATATCCATCCCCAGTACTGTAGACTGGACCTGCTGCCGGTAGCCTGGCATATCCATCCCCAGTACTGTAGACTGTAGACTGGACCTGCTGCCTGTAGCCTGGCTTATCCATCCCCAGTACTGTAGACTGGAGCTGGACCTGCTGCCTGTAGCCTGACATATCCATCCCCAGTACTGTAGACTGGACCTGCTGTCTGTAGCCTGACATTTCCATCCCCAGTACTGTAGACTGGAGCTGGACCTACTGCCTGTAGCCTGACATGTCCATCCCCGGTACTGTAGACTGGACCTGCTGCCTGTAGCCTGACATATCCATCCCCAGTACTGTAGACTGGACCTGCTGCCTGTAGCCTGACATATCCATCCCCAGTACTGTAGACTGGACCTGCTGCCTATAGCTTACATATCCATCCCCAGTACTGTAGACTGGACCTGCTGTCTGTAGCCTGACATATCCATCCCCAGTACTGTAGACTGGACCTGCTGCCTGTAGCCTGACATATCCATCCCCAGTACTGTAGACTGGACCTGCTGCCTGTAGCCTGACATATCCATCCCCAGTACTGTAGACTGGACCTGCTGCCTGTAGCCTGACATATCCATCCCCAGTACTGTAGACTGGACCTGCTGTCTGTAGCCTGACATATCCATCCCCAGTACTGTAGACTGGACCTGCTGCCTGTAGCCTGACATATCCATCCCCAGTACTGTAGACTGGAGCTAGACCTGCTGCCTGTAGCCTGACATATCCATCCCCAGTACTGTAGACTGGACCTGCTGCCGGTAGCCTGGCATATCCATCCCCAGTACTGTAGACTGGAGCTGGACCTGCTGCCTGTAGCCTGACATATCCATCCCCGGTACTGTAGACTGGACCTGCTGCCTGTAGCCTGACATATCCATCCCCCAGTGCTGTAGACTGGACCTGCTGTCTGTAGCCTGACATATCCATCCCCAGTACTGTAGACTGGAGCTGCTGTCTGTAGCCTGACATATCCATACCCAGTACTGTAGACTGGACCTGGACCTGCTGCCTGTAGCCTGACATATCCATCCCCAGTACTGTAGACTGGACCTGCTGTCTGTAGCCTGACATATCCATCCCCAGTACTGTAGACTGGACCTGGACCTGCTGCCTGTAGCCTGACATATCCATCCCCAGTACTGTAGACTGGACCTGCTGTCTGTAGCCTGACATATCCATCCCCAGTACTGTAGACTGGACCTGCTGTCTGTAGCCTGACATATCCATCCCCACTACTGTAGACTGGACCTGCTGCCTGTAGCCTGACATATCCATCCCCAGTACTGTAGACTGGACCTGCTGTCTGTAGCCTGACATATCCATCCCCAGTACTGTAGACTGGAGCTAGACCTGCTGCCTGTAGCCTGACATATCCATCCCCAGTACTGTAGACTGGAGCTAGACCAGCTGCCTGTAGCCTGACATATCCATCCCCAGTACTCTAGACAGGACCTGCTGTCTGTAGCCTGACATATCCATCCCCAGTACTGTAGACTGGACCTGCTGCCTGTAGCCTGACATATCCATCCTCAGTACTGTAGACTGGAGCTGCTGTCTGTAGCCTGACATATCCATCCTCAGTACTGTAGACTGGACCTGCTGTCTGTAGCCTGACATATCCATCCCCAGTACTGTAGACTGGACCTGCTGTCTGTAGCCTGACATATCCATCCCCAGTACTGTAGACTGGACCTGCTGCCTGTAGCCTGGCATATCCATCCCCAGTACTGTAGACTGGAGCTGGACCTGCTGACTGTAGCCGACCCTGCTGACTGTAGCCTGACATGTCCATCCCCGGTACTGTAGACTGAAGCTGGACCTGCTGCCTGTAGCCTGACATATCCATCCCAGTACAGTAGACTGGACCTGCTGCCTGTCGCCGGACATATCCATCCCCAGTACTGTAAATTGGAGCTAGACCTGCTGCCTGTAGCCTGACATATCCATCCCCAGTACTGTAGACTGGAGCTAGACCAGCTGCCTGTAGCCTGACATATCCATCCCCAGTACTGTAGACTGGAGCTAGACCTGCTGCCTGTAGCCTGACATATCCATCCCCAGTACTGTAGACTGGACCTGCTGTCTGTAGCCTGACATATCCGTCCCCAGTACTGTAGACTGGAGCTGCTGTCTGTAGCCTGACATATCCATCCCCAGTACTGTAGACTGGACCTGCTGTCTGTAGCCTGACATATCCATCCCCAGTACTATAGACTAGACCTGCTGCCTGTAGCCTGACATATCCATCCCCAGTACTGTAGACTGGACCTGCTGTCTGTAGCCTGACATATCCATCCCCAGTACTGTAGACTGGACCTGCTGCCTGTAGCCTGACATATCCATCCCCAGTACTGTAGACTGGACCTGCTGTCTGTAGCCTGACATATCCATCCCCAGTACTGTAGACTGGACCTGCTGCCTGTAGCCTGACATATCCATCCTCAGTACTGTAGACTGGAGCTGCTGTCTGTAGCCTGACATATCCATCCCCAGTACTGTAGACTGGACCTGCTGCCTGTAGCCTGACATATCCATCCCCAGTACTGTAGACTGGACCTGCTGTCTGTAGCCTGACATATCCATCCCCAGTACTGTAGACTGGACCTGCTGCCTGTAGCCTGACATATCCATCCCCATTACTGTAGACTGGACCTGCTGCCTGTAGCCTGACATATCCATCCCCAGTACTGTAGACTGGACCTGCTGTCTGTAGCCTGACATATCCATCCCCAGTACTGTAGACTGGAGCTGCTGCCTGTGGCCTGACTGGACTACACTTGTTAGTAAACAGCCTCATGAATACCAGGGCGTGCTTCTCAAATGGCACCCTATTCCCTTTATAGTGCACTACTTCTTGTAACAAGTACTCGTGCTGTATAGGGAATAGGGTGCCATTTGGGACAGAGCCAGACAGTTAATGAAATGTCATCAGGTCTTTAGCTGCAGCAAATCTCTTTCAACAAAATACTTTCCATTTGACCGGCCACATGAAGACACACCACAACTCTCCAGCCCTGTTTGTGTGTTTTACAAGGTAGGGGAATCAAACGTGTGCAATCAAATACCTGTTGATCTTTTCAATCAACGTGAAGACGTGTGTGTTGCCACGACCCTGCACCCCAACTCCCTCCGAGTCCTCATAATGATAGATGGGTTGCATCTAGCCAATTAGATAAGTAGGAAGTGAGTGCGTAGTACAGTTCACATCCTGTATTCTGAATAAATTAAGTCAGGGCTTTATTTGGCTCATTTGGGCAAAACCTGGTCATTACCGCCTCAGCCATGGTCACAGACAGTCCTCTGGGTCTGTAGTCTGACGGTGGCTGAATAGCAGCACTAGTTATTAGCATGCCTAACAAATGTTTTATCCCCTAGGACTCTCTGCCCTTGCCTTTCATTTCATCTGAAAACGGCTTCAATATTCAGTTAACGACTTGGAACACTAATTGAATTGAGGTTACAAAAGGGCCTCCGAAAAGAAGGAAACTTCTAGTAATTGGATGTTCCGGGCGTTTTTGAGTTCTGATTCATTTGCCTCTGTCTCTCTTTCTCTCTCTCTTTGTCTCTCTGTAGTGTATGTGTGTGTCAGACACTGTGATCTAAGCTGAGGTAGGTGGGACCATGGTAGAGAGCAGCAGAGCCTGTCCCTCTCCCTTCGCAACAGCTCAACACACTGATCTCAACAGTCAGCCAGGGACCACAGAGAGAGAGAGACAGGCCACACTCTGATGCTCCTCAGACCGTCTTAGGTCATTCGTGTGTTCATCAAACTGAATTTATACCATGAACACACAAAGTACATGTGTTTCTGTGTGAGTACTGGTGTGACCGAGCTGGGTTCTACCCCGGGTCTCCCGCCTCTGGGAACTAACACAAGGTACATGTGTTTCTGTGTGAATGCTGGTGTGACCGAGCTGGGTTCTACCCCGGGTCTCCCGCCTCTGGGAACTAACACAAGGTACATGTGTTTCTGTGTGAAAGCTGGTGTGACCGAGCTGGGTTCTACCCCGGGTCTCCCGCCTCTGGGAACTAACACAAGGTACATGTGTTTCTGTGTGAATGCTGGTGTGACCGAGCTGGGTTCTACCCCGGGTCTCCCGCCTCTGGGAACTAACACAAGGTACATGTGTTTCTGTGTGAGTGCTGGTTTGACCGAGCTGGGTTCTACCCCGGGTCTCCCGCCTCTGGGAACTAACACAAGGTTACTCGTCATGCGAGAGCTGCTCCTGGAACCCATTCTGTTAAATTCCACACAGATTAAAGAGCAGCACCAGAGAAGATCTCACTTTAATCTTACGGGAGGAAATAAAGCAGAACAGTCAAGCGCAAGGGCCTTAAATCTGCAGATAACACTGGAGAGAGCTAATCATTATTATTATTATGAGAGAGAGTCCGCCCGTCCGCTCCTCTTGTCCACATGAGTTTTAAAAGTAGATCCCCTCAGACTGTATCTGTGAATGGGTTCTACTAATAGCTTCACAACCATGTTAATTCACTCTGTAATTACAGGGACTAGGGTTTGCCATCCCATGTTAGCTTTGATGTTCCAGCCTGAGTTTACATGTTAAACATTCTGAACAATCCACTTGTTTGTGGAGATGGGGGAGTGAGGGGAGGAGGAGTGAACGGGAAGGAGGGTTGGGTTGTTGATTGTTGTTTTGCTCTAACGTTTATCTCTCTCTCTGAGCTAGCAAAAGGCTTGCCCCGACTTAGGAGAGGCTATGGTCCAAAGCAGCTTAACACAGATATACAATACATCAGATGTATGCAGTTGGGCCAGGTTATCTGATAACCTGTTAGTATGGAGTCAGGATTCAGGACAGCAGAGCCACCCACCACATAACTCTCTCTCTCTCCCTTGTTCTCTCCTCTCTTTCTCTCTCATGTTCTCTCTCTCTCCCTTGTTCTCTCCTCTCTTTCTCTCTCATGTTCTCTCTCCCTCCCTTGTTCTCTCCTCTCTCTCTCTCCCTTGTTCTCTCCTCTCTTTCTCTCTCGTGTTCTCTCTCTCTCCCTTGTTCTCTCCTCTCTTTCTCTCTCATGTTCTCTCTCCCTCCCTTGTTCTCTCCTCTCTTTCTCTCATATGTTCTCTCTCCCTCCCTTGTTCTCTCCTCTCTTTCTCTCATATGTTCTCTCTCCCTCCCTTGTTCTCTCCTCTCTTTCTCTCATATGTTCTCTCTCCCTCCCTTGTTCTCTCCTCTCTTTCTCTCATATGTTCTCTCTCCCTCCCTTGTTCTCTCCTCTCTTTCTCTCATATGTTCTCTCTCTCTCCCTTGTTCTCTCCTCTCTTTCTTTCTCATGTTCTCTCTCCTCTCTTTCTCTCTCATGTTCTCTCTCTCTCATGTTCTCTCTATATCTCCATCTCACTGATGGTTCTCCCTGTCTCTCACACACACACACACACACACACACACAGCGTAAACATACTCAGGCTCAGATGAGGACCATATTTATGGTCAGGTGTTTAAAAGCGGTCCCAGCTGTGACTGTCTGCTATTTTAAGCCTCCATCTCTCCAATTTGGATGCTGCACGGCACGCAACCGACTTTCCAACGTTGTGTAGCGCTGACAACTGTAGCTAAGCATAGTTCTGTAGTGACTCGCTTAGTCTGACACTGTTTAATAGCACACAGAGGAAAGCTACGCTGCTTTCTCATTCAACATTGTTACCCATGCAGGCAGGTTATTTCAGTAAAAGGGAGTGTGTTGTCTACTAGCCACCTACTGGTGATAATACAGTTCTCTTGGATAGTGTTCTGTGTGGATACTAAGAATAGGACCAGGGAAGAAGAGGGAACCTGGAAATGCTAGCCTATTTCTTATTGTATTATGACATCTGTAAAAAACATTTTTAAAAAAAGGCACAGTATTGTTGTGGAGAATAGCATGGGGTTGTAGACAGCTGGGGTATTAAGCAATATTACAGCAGATAGAATTATAGGACGAGAGAGGAGCTCAGAGAATTAGGGAAAGTCTCTCCTCCGAGGTACATAACCCTGTTGCCTGGCAACGGGCGGTACTTTGCTGGCAGAGTGGAAGGAGCCGGCGATGTCACAGGAGATTACAATGAAAATGTATTTGCAGCTTCATAAACCCAGCGGAGTAATTACCCCCGCTAGTTGGTTTAGTCGTCCAGATCCATTAAACACGGACGCCTTGTCATCACCTTTCCATCCCACTAAAAGAGCAACTCACATACAAGGCCACGACAACTCAATGACTCACCTTCTAGGCAGCACCTCTCTGGGTTGAGATGGTCTGAGAGAGAGGGTATTACCAAGGACCAGAGCATTGCCTTGAACTCAAGTAGCGTTGATACAGAACTTTTCTCACCCAGAGGATTGGAAAGCGAGAAGCCGGCTTGGGGGTCAGGTTGCTGGCGGGTTGTGTCTATTGCAGCTAAGACCGCCCTCAAGCAAAGTTTGTCAGATTCTAATTTGTGCTCTGCCTTAATCCCAAACCTACCTTCCCTCTTTGACCATGCTGTGTTTGAAGCTGTGAAGCATGGAGCCTTGAGTCCCAGACTGCATCACTCACCTCATCTGGTGGCCCAGTTCAGGTTGACAGGAGACTAGAGACCCTGGCTGCCTTGGTTGGAGAAGCTCTGTAGCTCCAGGCTCCATTGTCAGAGAGATGATACTGAGATCCCCCCTGGCCCTGGCTCCATAACCCCTGTACTGGGTTTTGCCCCCTCTCCCTCAGTCAGCCCCCTTTGTTCTGCATGCATGCCTGGGCTCAGGCTCTATACACTAAGCTGGAGATCACAGGCAGAAACACTCCTTTCTTTCCTGTCAAGTGGGAACCAGTCCTTGGCTGCCTTGTCTCCCCACCTCTTCCTGTTTCTGAGCTGGACTAAGGAGATGTAATAAAGCACCTGCTCCAGATGTCAGTATAGGGGCAGCACTTTGTCTCCCTGCTGCTGTTCATTTTCCAACGTGACGTCAGATGTCTACTCTAGTCCAACTCCTGTGAACCAGACCTGGGTTCAAATACTTTATCTGAGCTTGATTGAGTTTGCCTGGTGCAATGGGAACCAATATAATAGTCCCAAAAGTTCAGAACCCTGCCCATGTGGCTCTCCAGGCATGCTCAAACAAACATTTTGGGGGGAAAAATATTTGAAAGCAGGTTTTCTGCGGTGTAGGAGGCCTTTAAATGCTTGTGGAGCAGTGAGCGGAAGGGCTGGAGCCTCTAATGTAACAGTAGGCAGGGGAGGGAACACACCTGTTTTCCATTAGCACAGACATTCCTCCTTTATCTGCCTCCATTTTGTGTGTGCTCCAATGTAGGCTAGCTTTTAAAGCTCCAGTGAGTGAATTGTCTGTTCGTTCAGTAGTAACTATGCCTGGCTACATCCTATAGAAATATAACCCCAAGGCTATATGAGTTGTGAAACCTGATCCATTGTTTTTGTAGTGTGTACTTGGTCATTCTGTCTTTGTTTTTTCCCAGATTCCAGCTACTACAGACAATTTGTGGTACAGCTCGGCTGAGGGTCAAGAGCTGGTCCATGTTCTTCAGAGACTGAGTCATTCTGCCAGGTGTGTATTCAGACTCTCTCCAGTCTCCACTCTGATCTCTCTCTAGAACTCCAGCTTTGTCCTCAGGGCTCTGCTTTGATCCATTCATGTGGGAGGCCAAGGCAGGGTTGTGCGATGAAAGATTCCTTGAGCCCGTTGCGTCTCGAACTGGGGATAGTGGCCCATTGTTGGGCTGCTAGAGGCCTCCCTCTCTCCCTTCCTGAAATGGAAAAACAATCCCTTTGAAGTTGCCAAGCCAGGCTTATGAAGCAGAGCTTTGGACAATATTGGGGTTTGGGGCAAAGTGGCTGTGAAATTCCAAACTTCTCTCCATGTGTGACTGCTGGACTACGTCACCACCTCACTCACCATGGCAACAAAGGGGAATTTATTTTCTTGAGATTCTTAAAGGGGCAATCAGCAGTTGCTACATACATTGAATATGCCTCATGGGCTTTGTTCTAACTGTCCTACCCCATCAGAACCCAAAATAAACATTTTACTGTAAAAACACTAGCCTCAACATTGTTCATTTTGATGTCAGTCCTTGCAGCAATAGCACTGAATTTGAGTGATTACATTTCTCCTGCCTCATCCGTCAGCTTTTTACTGAACCAGGGGTGGGGGGGGGCTTAATCATTTCTATTGCCAATGTGACAGTCAGGAGAGGACTGGAGGTGCATAGTTTGTCCAACTCTTGAAAGTTGACATAACATAGGACTCTACATTATTGGGCAAGTCAGTCGTCAACTACTACAAGCAGCCAAATTAAAAATGTGGCCTTTTGAAGATGGGAGAAATGAGAGCAGTGTTTGAAATTGAATTTAGGCTACAAGAAGTATGTCTATTTATCAAAGCCTTGTTCAATGTAATGGTTTAGGGAGGAAAACAGATCATCACATCTGTCCATTGTCTTCATCTCTTCCCAGGTCCCATGCTGATGTTGCTGTGGTTTCACTGGCAGTGGAGATCCTGACAGGGATTGGATTCTAGAATGTTGATTCATCAGCAACAATGGATTGGCTTCGAGAAGGACCATAATTCAGATCAGTGATCAGCAACATAAACCGTGTCTCCATTATGGTGCCTTGCTCTACTGCTTTATAATAAAACTGGAATGCAAAACCACAATGGATGGCATTCTAATATCACTTTACATCTAAAAAAAATAAATCTAAATTATTTTACTCTAAACTTGCACAAACGACACATTTGCCCCCCCCCCCCATGTAGCCTAACGATCTGAAAACTAGTCAGTTCCATAAACCACCAAGACAGAGCTGAAATTAAAGTCCATTTTTATTGTTTAGCCATGTCATGACCATGTCTCCAATAAGCACAGCAGGCTACAATAATTAGGGATTCTTTTCACCTCCTTGAACAGCTATCAACTAAAAGACATTTAAAAAAAGAAACTGCTGCCCTCCCCACAGACCCTTTGGAACAGTTGTGACACTACAAACAGTGCACACTTAAAGCAAGAAAATATTTGGACCATTTCCAATTCTTGGTTTTATACAAAAGCTACACAATGTTACACTTGATCAGAATACAATTCAACTGATTATTAGTGTTCTACACCATATCATTTTAATTGGAGCATTACCACTATAACTTAACACTACGAGAGACTTAAAATGGATACAAATGAGTGCAGAAAAGACAGGCGAGTATAATAACAAGCTATATCAGTACCATTACAGACTGAAGAATCATACAAAATAAAATGTAAAAAAATACAGACCAGGGTTTTAAATTCCATCTTTAGATCCACTCTTCAGCGTCATTTTCTTTGAGTAACCCACTCCAGGAATTCCTTTAACGCAGTTTTAACTCCCACAAAAGACCAGAACAAAGTTTCACTTCCACTCCACGTGTTCCCATAGGAAACTCAGCTTTCAGTAGTGTGTCAGGCACTTTCTGAGATACTAGCCCACTTTCAAAAACCTCCCAGCAACTTCTCCAGCCAAATCACAATGTAGGTTCATTCAGATCAGACGATACACCTGGAGGAGAGGAGAGGCACCGGCATTACTATGGGACCACAGAGCATGAAGACAAGCTAGAAGAGCAGAGTTAGAAACTTCAGCCACAGTAGTAGAAGTCCAAGCATGCACCAGCCTGTCACTGCCAAACACAGCCGTGGTGCCTAGTCTTAACACAGCTCCTTACCTAAAAAGTAGTCTATTTACAGGTCAGTATCAAACCAAGCCAACTGATTGCTGTCGCCTGGGGGAAGACCATCGATCAGGTCTTGGGCGTGGCCCAGGTCGGGCAGCCCGTCGACTGGGTATTCAGGGCCGGGGTGGTGGGCACCCATGTCATGGTCCATCATGGAGTCCATACCCATGGAGTCCTGCCCATATCCCCCAGAGTGGAAGGAGCGATAGCTAGGGTCTGCCAATGGAAGTGATGAGGGAGGGAGCACACACACTTGTTAGAGCTTATTAACACAAGCACCACACAGTAGTAGGATCAAAACAACCAATCATAATTCTCAGCCAATCACAGTACCAATCCAGACAAAGCCACTACAAATCCAAACTACTTGGTCTCCAAGCTAAAGTGGACAGTTGTGCTGCTAACCAGTTGCAAGCTTTAGCTAGCTAGCACAGTGGGGCCGGGGGAGTTAGTGTCAGGGGGTTGCTGCTGGAGGAGCCCAGGTGCTGGGCTGTTATGTGAGCAGCAGTTTGAGAGCTGCACACCAGGACAAGGCACCATGAGACAGTGCTTACCTTCTTGACGGTAGCCCAGGGCATCTCCCTGAGCGCCGATGTCCAGGCCCAGATCTCCTGTCTAGAGAGAGAAGGACCAGAGAACACAACATCAGGAACGAGGGTCACGTCAGACAGTAATCACTAACAGCCCTGAGGTGTTCTGCCCAGAAGTTGTGTCATGGGCCATGAACACAAGACACTTCCTTAGTAAATACAGAGCTCCTGGCTCCAGATCCAAGCACATCTAATACTTTAAAGTTCTTTTAAAGTATGACACTTCACGTAATTTGGCATGTCTCCCAGGCTGCTTCCCAATTGGCACCCTATTCCCTTTATAGTGCACGACTTCCGACCAGGGCCCATAAGCCGCGTGCCATTTGAGATGCAGCAGACAGAAGTGACTAAACAGCAGCGCACCTCGTTCCAGGTCATAGGCTCCGTCCTGAACAGGGAGCTGGTGAGCTCCACAGACAGACGCTTCTTATAGTCCTGGGGCTTGTCTTCAGACATACGGAACAGAACAGCAGCAGCATAGGTGGCTGAGGAGAGAACAAACAGGGTTGAGTCGTCTCACTTAACCATCTATAGAACGTAATGCACCAACAGCCAGCTAGACAGATCCTTCTGGACAGAGGCCTAAACCATAGATATTCTAGAATTCCCATGACTGACAGACCTGCATAGCTCTAGAATGGCAGCCATTTGCATTTATTTGTGGGCTAAACAATCATAAGAGTTCTGAGGCGCCAACAGAGCTGGTTGTGGACCGAGGCCTGTTAACTCACCCACGCCCTCGTTTCTGGAGTGAAGCAGCTCTGTGAGGGGGGCGGTGGCGCCCTCAGCCTCGATGGCCTCCGCTGCCTCCTTGTCCTGGGCCAACTCACACAGAACTCCTGCAGCCACACGCTGAATGTTCTCAATTGGAGAATACAACAGCTGCAGCAACAAGAGAAGAGGAAGGTACAGGAGTTGCAAAGATCAGATTAGTTATATATGTTTTAATATATTAAGTTGTGTAGTTCAAATTGGAAAGAAAAAGATCCAAATTCTGTAGTTGTGAGGAGCAATACATTTAAGTTGCTTAGAGGTCTTACCTGAACAAAGAGTGGAATGGTGTTGAGTCCTCTGATGACGATTCTGTTGTGGACGTCTCTAGCCAGGATGTGCAGAGCTCCAGTACAGCCCTCCACGATCTCCTCCATACGAACTCCCTCCTGTGGTGCAGGACAACCATTAGTTCAGAGACTACAGAGAGCATTGAGGAAACTATGCACTTATTGGGAGACAGATGCACTGTGTGGAGGTGTATGTTACACACAAGCGTGTCTTACCACAAACTGCTGCTGGGTGCCTCCCATGGAGGTGCGTCTCTGGGTGTCCTGGTGGGCTCTGACCAGCAGCTGCACCAGTCTGGGGATGGCCCCCTGCTCACGCAGAGGGGCATGGTTGGCTGGACATAGAGCCAGGTTACGGATTAGGCCCACAGTGGCCTGGAAGGAAGAGATCACATTTAAACCATTTCATTTAAATAAACAAGTACTCATTTCCAAGTCAGGGAACTAAGTCTACAGATGAAGGTTCTGCTACTAACTTACACCGATGTGGAAACAAATGTTGATTGGCCACATCCCATTTTCATAAAACAAACATTACCTTGATGAGGGGCCAGTGGGAGGGGGGATGCAGCAGCTTGACCACCACAGGCAGGCCGTAGTGAAGCCGCACAGCATTCTGGGCCATCTCAGCATCCTGGTGGCGGCTGGTGAGGTGGCGCAGGGCGCAGATGGCCGGCTCAGTGATGTCCTCGCGGTCTCCGGCACGCAGCACGGTACGGACCAGCGCCTCAATCCCCCCAACCTGACACACCATCATCTTGTTCTTGTAGTTGTTGCAGGTGAGGTTGGACAGTATGCCGGCAGCACACGTCACCACGTTGATGTCATCAGAGCCCAGGAGCTGGACCAGGGTCCCCAGCAGACCTTCCATACCCTCCTGTTAGAGGAAAGGAATACACCGGCATGTCTCATCCAGACCAACACAGCTAAACACCAGACAGCCTTACACTGACCGCTTCTTCTCAGAGAGATGCTTACACTAATTCCTCTTCTTCAGGTGGGTTTAACGCTTTACTCTAATGAGCCTTTAGTAAGTCAGCTGAACTGTAAGGGTACGATGAGCTGGGCTGTAGATGAAGTGGGCTCTGACTAGCCACAGCTCCAACACAGAAAGGCAGGAAGGACTACTTTTACCTGCATCACATCTACTTCAGCTAAGGTCGTCTTCTCCATGGAAAAAGGCAGGGAGACAGAAAGAGAGCTCTTATGTAGGAAGAATTCAGGAAGGAAAGGTGTAGGAAAGAGGAACAGAGGTGAGCCGTCCCCCACTAGCACCTCACCTGTTTGGTGGCAGCATCTGACAGGTTCCTGAGGGTCCACAGGCAGTTCTGGACTAGTCTCTGACTGGGGTCTGTGAGGTGAAGCCCAAGAGCCTGCATACCACCTGGAGAAACACACAGCCTTTAGCCCAGCTCACTGTGAGTATCAGTGGAGAGCCAACTGAACTAAGTTGAGCAAGAGCCCACTCTGCTATCTATCTATATATATATATATATATATATATAACTTTTTTTTTTTTTTAACTGAGGCAGAATCAATAAGGTCCATAAAAGGTAGTACGTACCAGCCTCTACGATGGCAGGCTTGTTGCTGGAGCAGACAGAGAGCACTTTGAGAACTCTACTGGTAGTCCACAACAGCTTTTCATATGTGTACGTCCTCATGATGTTGACCAGGGCCTGGGGCCCACCGCTGGCCAGGATGATAAGCTGGGAATGGGTAGCATCAAAGACGTTTAAAATACACCAAGATGGATCACAATTAATGCCTGAATTAAGGGACAGAGCGAAGCATCAAAGATGTTTAAAACCAAGAGATCAGTAAATGAAACTGATTTTAATTTAAATTCCTTACCTTGCTTTCTTGGTTGCCGTAGGCAAGAATCTGAAGGCAATCTGTTGTGATGGCGAGGAATTTGACGTTTGTCTTGTTGAGCAAGGCCACCATTTTCTGCAGGCCCCCGGCCAGACGCACGGCCATCTTGGCACCCTCCTGGTGGAGCAGCAGGTTGTGTAGGGTGGTGATGGCGTAGAACAGCACTGAGTCCACTGGGGACCTGAGGAGACAGTTTTAGGTTGGAAGGTACCAAAGGCTAACTGAACACAGGAAGGTAACTACATGGAAAGAAACTAGCTAACTGTAACTGTTCCCCCCTGTTTGAGGGGAGAACAGTTATAGCAGCATTTCCCCCAACTCAGTCCATTTTGGTTTTTGCCTTAACACGACAGCTGATAAAATAATCAAAGCTTGACGTGTTGGTTCTCTGACTCAGCTGTGAAGCGCTAGAGCAAAAAAAAAAAAGGGGGGGGGGGGGGTCAGTTTGGGAAATACTGAGTTAGAGCAAGACGTTGCACACAACCTCTAATCTTGACCACATAATGAACAGTTAGTGAGATGCAGGGGGACTTGTAGATCAGTGATTCTGTGCAGTTCATCTTAAAACAACTTCCTTAGAAACTCAAGAGACCGGTCAGGTTACAGTCCAGGGGCTGACAGACATACCCAAGCATTTTGACAAGGGCGGGGATGCCCCCGGACTTGAAGATGGCCAGCAGACCCTCTCTGTGGTGGGACAGGTTGTGCAGGGTGCCGGCGGTGCAGCGGGCTGTCTCCACATCGTTGGTGTTCTGCATGGTGCGCACGATTGCCGACACCATCTGGGGGGAGCGCATGATGGCGTGGCGGCTAGCCTCCTTCTTGGACAACTGGTGCACCATCACTGCAGCCTTGTTCACCACCACCTGGAAGAATAAAGACAGAAGAGGTCAGGACTCTATACAACCTAACACCATTAAGTCAGGTGCATTTCTTAGTTGGTTGGGGACCAAAGCGGGCCAGTTGTGGTTAGCTGTACGCACCTGGTCCTCGTCGTTGAGTAGTTTGGTCAGCTCGGGGATGGCACGCGTGGCCAGCTCGGCATCATCCTGATAGTTGATGAGGTTCACCACAGCATGCTTCAGCATCTGAGAGGGCTCAGCCAGCCGCTGCACATTGGTGGGGTGTGCCCCATCAAACTGGGTGGAGGGGAGCTGCATGCCCTCATCCAGGGTCTCTGGAAACATGGCCGCACGCACCCTCTGGGCTCTGGTCATGGCATACTGCCCGTCAATGTCTGGAGAGAGGTTAGGTCAGAGCCACTTCTCTAAGATGGTGGCCAGATTCCTCTAAAGCTGAGGTTTGTCAGTAGAATAAAGTACTAACTACTATCCATTAACTTCACACCATGTGACATGTTCAAAATCCCAGTCAAGCATTCCCATGGTATTGTAGTGTATTTTTTTTTACCTGACACTTGGTCTTGTGTGAAGGACTGAGAGAAGCCCTGCTCCCACTCGTACAGCACCTGGTTATCCACATCCTCCTCCTCTGGGTTGCCCTTCCCACTCAGGGAGGGGGCGGTGGTGGTAGCCCCTGAGTGGATACCAGAGTCCAGGTACGACTGCTGCTGCCAGTGGCTCACTGCAGCCTTCCGGTCAGGCTCCATGGCCATGTCCAGCTCCATCAGATCAGCTAGACATTAGATAACAACCAGCGTTAGGTTACTTGGAGGCAGTTCAACCAGAGGGGAAGACCGTTGAATTAAAAATCAGTGGCAGCAATGTTTAAGTTATTCTAAAAAGCTGAATACTTACACTGGGAAGCCATGTTACTTTCAAAACCCACAGCCTGCACAGCTTCCAGATCTGAAAGTAACAGAACAGCAAAGTTCATTCATAGTCGTTTCCACCTCAGCTCATGCCAAAACAAATAGCACAAAGCAACCTTTTCATTGGACCAGCTAAATTCCAGCAGAGGGAAAAAAACAGAATCAGGGCTGCATTACCTAGACATCAAATGAACTGCTAACTTGGTGGCTAAATGTATGAAGCATTAACTTGGCAGCTAAACTAATGGAGGCCAAATAAAAACAGTGGGGAATGGGGGCTTCAAAGACAGCAACAAAAAAAATGAGTCTTCATTTGAGGATGTGCTACCAATCTGTTAAATACAGTCCCTTGGATTAATAAACAAGAATACCAAAGAGAGTTCTGTTAGACCCTATATTCTGGGTTCTAGAAGAGCAAATCAAGCTTCATTTATACACCACATTTCAGACAACTCAAAATAAAAGCTGAAATATTTACTACAAACACATGTTTAAATAAGACAAACTGAACTAAAAAGCACTGTAGGGAATATGGCGCTATCAAAATCCTTTAGCTTCACAAGTGACAGTGATGTAAAAACAAATCTATGAACGTCACATGATCCCTCAGACAGGTCCAATGCAAAACACTAGGGCCATAAGGATACCAGTATCACCATACAAGTATCGTGGCAAGGAAACTAAATATGAAGCGGATTTAATATTTAGGAAATCAGCCATAATGTTGGAAACAAATGTCACCCAAAGTCTAAATGTATTTTCCAAGCTATAGCACATAATATTTTACGTACTTTTAAGGACTGAAACTTATTTGAAATTAACTTTTTTATTTTGCGACACTGCCCAACAAAACACCTTGCTGTAGCATTAGCAGAGATACCATCACAACTGTGTTTTAGTTTATACGAGAAGGTAATGAAATCCATTCAAGTTAAGTCATTACCACTATAGTACCCCCCCCCCCCCCCCACACAACAAAAAAAACAGGATCTCCCAGCATCACCAGACCCTCTGGTGGACAAGTTAAAACCCACATGCAGAGCCGTAGCTACACTGACAGAGTCAGATGGGAAAACAGCTTTGCTCACTACCCAATTTGGGTCATTATCAGAACCCAGCAGCAGACAATAAGTTTAATAAACTGCAGCAAACCAATCAATATCCAAAACCATCCCTGGCAATTGCTTCAATTTAAACTGTAAAGAGCAGTATGATTCACAGATTAGGAGGCTGCACTTTAAGGGGCTATGATGGGATACTTGTCCTCATACCCATGTTTAATAGTCACTCACAGTTTCTATGGAGATTATTCAGCACATCTGCTTGCAATGCATGCACTAAGAGGCTATTAGTCAAAACAGCAGACATCTGTGGTGGAGGGAGTCTGACTGAAAACACTACCATATTGCCCTGGGCTAAAGACACGGACCTAATAGGCTGTTTCAAGGGACATGGATTCCTAGAGCACCAGAAGAGCGATAGTTTGAGGAACATAGATGAATTTGCAAAGGTTGCCTATCTAGGATACAACCAAGCCTACCGACATAATGGTAAACATATGGAAAGCAATTGAGAAATTCAGAGGAGATCATAAACAAATGAACATTTCCAAGCGGTATAATCTTCAGTTCCCTAACCATATGTCTGTTTAAAAAGAAAACCGCCAAGTTAAATGGAGGTTAAACGTAGCAACATGTGAACGTGGCTGTCAGAGAAACTACCAGAGAAAGCTTGGTAGCTGCTTTATTGTGAGCTGAATTTGAGACCACAATCGCTCCCCCTCAGAGCAATGCGCACGGTCAGCAGTCACAACTACTAATTCCTGGTCCACAGTTTGGCCTACTGTGCATACTACCATGGCCAAATTATTTTAGATTGTAACTAACCACCCATCAATAAAGATGATTTTAAAGAAAATTACATGACAATGTCAAACAAGAACATTATCTCAGCAAACAAGTATTGTTTACTGTATTAGGCTACTACTCGTCATTGACTGTAGTAAAAATCCAAGGTTACTTATTAACAACGCTAGACATGAAACCAATCATGAATCATACCCTTGCTTTCTGCAACTTTTACAGCATTAGTCTTCTGTAAAAGTTAAAAGTACGGCACCAAATTCTAAAACATCAATTTCATTCTCAGAAACAATTAATTCACAGAGGTATGTGTCATACCTTGCAAGACCGAAGTTTCGATAACTTACTGTGATTTAGTAAACCACCAACCCTCCGGGAAAGTATGCAAATGTTAGTGGTAGATGAATCACGGCAATATATCCGTGGCAACGTTATTGTATTGTCAATATTTTGTAGGCTAACAAACAATAAGATACGTTACAATGTCCAAGGACAAAGACATTATGCACGTTTCTTCCAAATATCAAGATGAGATGATCCCGATTAAACAACGTTGGGTTCTTTAAGGGGTATTTCCGGAGTAGTTCCGCTGTGTTTCACTAGAAATTGGTGGCAAGAGCAGAAAAATCTTCCACCAGCGAGCTAGCTCCCCACCCCCACATACAACCAAGTCCACTTCAGTCTGCCCGAATTTCCGATGAGCAACAACGACTCAAATTTCAGTCAAGCTCCTCCTCAACTTCCTCTCAAATCACAACGGCTAAGGAATTTGTCGGTCTTTGTTTAACTAGACATCCAGTAAAACAGTTTTACCCAGTTGCTAAAACAAAACTTGATTTATTGACAGCTATCACGTTTGACGAAATTAAACAATATTAGTTGACTTTGATAATGTTAGCTAACAAATCCACTTAGTTACAATGGGCATCTTACATTGAAATGTTAATTTATTTACAATCAAATCAGTTGATTAATTTAAAGTTAGTGTTGGACGTGGGATAGTGTTTGCGCTATTGCCATCAATTTCGACGTAGCTAGTGACACTAGCAAAAATGGAACCTCTTACTATTATCTAGCTAGCCAGCCAACGTTAGCTGCTTGATTGAAAAATTATCTCCATCATTAGTCTTAACTAGCTTGCTAACGTTACTTAAATGTCTCCCAGTTCAAGCCAATTGAAAAGTAACAGGGCAAAACGTTCCAGTCAGCTGTATCAATAGTTGCTAACTAGACAGTTGTTTCTCACGACCACTAACATGAGTCAAAGCGCCGGAATGTTGACCTAGCTAGCAAATCACCTCGTTTACGGCAGCTAGCAAACGCTAGCTAGCGGGGAGTGTCCGGGCCATGGCGCAGCCTGCTACCACCATGGCTAGCTGGCTAAAAATGAATTCAATTCGTTTCTGATAAAACTGTATTTGTGAATTCCAATCAATTCTGTACGACTCCAGTTGTCGTGATCACGACGCGCTGATATTCAGATTGCTTGCCACCGCCTTTGGACTGCGGGAAACATTTACCTACAAACTAGCTAACTTAGCTAGCTACCAACCAAATACAACGCAATACATTCGATGTCAAATCCAAATAAAATATATATAAAACAATTTACGAAGATGCATACCCTTGTCAAAAGCCACAAATCGGTCTCCTCGCGTTTAGGTGGATAAAACCAACGCCTCGTGGGGAGAAAAAAAAATAAAAAAATACGTTAAAATTACAATCACAAGCGAGTCCTTCGACTAGCCCCTCAGCAGTCAAGGAACAACTTGGTTACTGCTGTTGAATCATTGGGTTTAAGATGGCGTCGCACTGTAATAGACCGAATTACAATTATGTGGCAACTCTATCCTTCCGCATGTAGGAATAAAATAGATACCATATCATGGTCTTTATCAAATTATCGAAGTGAAGTCCGTTATATATATATGTATATTAGAAACAATCTTAAAACAACTTCATACAACTATAATGTATTGTATTTTATAAAAGGAAAGAACAAATCCTGATCATAAAATCGGCGTATGAATCCAGATGGTATGAAGTTCCGGCAGTGTACCTTTTCCATAAATTAGGATGAAGACCAGGAATGCATCTATGGATTGGACTGAAAAATTCTTCAATGGACATCACATAATTATCAAAAAAATTGCAGTACTTCGGTTCGGAATCCTAAAACGGGCAGCTTATTGTTTCAACTGAATTTACTAAAGAGACATTTACAATGGTATACTGAAAACGTTCTCAGAGGAATTTAGTTCTACTGCATGTCTGAAAATGGCTTATCTCTAGCCTAGGCACTGCTCAGAATATACTAAGGGTATTTGGAATGTAGTGTGTGTAGGAACTGTTTATTTTTTTCAAAACGATTCACCTGATTCCATATAATGTTGCGACAGTCATGACTCAAGATACATGATGGTTTTATGATCACCTTGATTTCTTTTCTATATTTTCCACAACATTGTGTCATGTTTATCTAGTACTGAATACTTCATCATACAAATTTGTATTGGTCATATACACATGGTTAGCAGATCATGTAAGTGTAGCGAAATGCTTGTGCTTCTAGTTCCGACAGTGCAGTAATATCTAACAACTACCTAATACACACAAATCTAAAGGGGTGAATGAGAATGTGTACATATAAATATATGGATGAGCGATGGCTGAGTGGCATAGTCAAGGTGCTATAGATGCTATAAAATACAGTATATACATATGATATGAGTAATGTAAGATACGTAAACATGATTAAAGTAGCATTATTTAATGTGGCATTGTTTAAAGTGACTATTGATCCATTTATTAAAGTGGCCAGTGATTGGGTCTCAATGTCGGCAGCAGCCTCTCTGAGTTAGGAATTGCTGTTTAGCAGTCTGATGGCATTGAGATAGATTTAGTATACCTGAATATCCCTTTGTGAATAACATCCTAGAAGATTAATATTCCCCACAAGGAAGCTGCAATCAGAAAAAAATGTGTCAGTGCAATAAATACTGAACAAAAATATAAACACAACCATTTAAAATATTTTACTGAAGCTGCAATCAGAAAAAAAATGTGTTACAGTTTATAAAAGGAAATCAGTCAATTAAAATAAACAAATTACGCCCTAATCTATGGATTTCACATGACTGGGCAGGGGCACAGCCATGGGTGGGCCTGGGAGGGTATAGGTGGCCTTTTATTGTCCCCAGCACAAGGTGCACCTGTGTCATGATCATGCCGTTAAATCAGCTTCTTGATATGTCACACCTGTCAGGTAGATGGATTATTTTGGCAAACGAGAAATGCTCACTAACAGGGATGAGAACAAATTTGTGCACAACGTTTGAGACAAATATGTTTTTTGTACGTAGGGAAAATTTCTGGGATCTTTTATTTCAGCTCATGAAAAATGGGTTTAATCATGGATGTTTTACAGGGTTGGTGTCAATTCCATTTCAATGCAATCAATTCTAGTCTAACGTAAAAAATAAAATAAAAATAGACTCATATCTGAAATGATTTAAAAAAAATGGACAATAAAATAAATAAATGTGTATAGTTGTTACTGTACATACTTTTAGTTTCTCATGCGATTAACAACTCATTCCTTGTGTGATGTGACCCCAAATGTTATGCCTTTGTCAGTACTTTATTAAGTGTAGTACTCACCTGACCAAAAAACTCTCTCTTATAGATAACCTTCAGGTGACATTATTATGTGGACACAGAGATTCGTTTCACATCTTTATTTACAATATTGTTTTTAAGGGAATTGTATTGGCGGGAATATCTAATGAACACTAGGCCTAGATGTGACATGCCAACGATCGTTTATACAAAAATATTACTAGAATTACATCAGTGATAAATTACATTTGTCCCCCAAAAAATCCTGTAGATTTGTTTTGACCCCAATACGTTCTGATGAACAGTCAGGGTGTAAACATTTAGACATTATATGCAATACCCAAGTCAATATGCACGGTCTGAATGGATAACAGTACAGTATTGTAAATGTAGATTCCAAGGCAAAACAATTATATTGAAGGCCCAATGCAGCCATTTTTAAATCAATATCAAATCATTTCTGGGTAACAATTTAAGTACCTTATTGTAATAGATTTCCATTCAAATGGACCAAAACAGGTTTTAGCAAAAAACAATTTCTCAAGCAAGAAATTTGCTAGGACTGTCTGGGAGTGGTCTGAGTGAGGAAGGGAAAACAGAAAACTAGATGTTATTGACAGAGGTTTGGAACTCTCTTTGTTATTGGTCTATTAACTAATTTACCGCATGGTGACTTCACTGGGCCTTACAGAAAATAATTACATTTAATTTAGAAATAAAACAATTCAAAATACTGTTACTGTGAAACCCATAAATAGATAAATAGACAAAGTGCACATAGTATATTTAAATGACTATGATAATAAGTGCATAACACATAGATCTTCAGATCCACAATAGGAATCTTCAGAAATGTACATATTTCTGAAAACAGTAGCTCTTCGAGAGAGAAAAAAAGAAGGTGCATACTATGATTATTGATCAAATGATCCAATGACAAAAGAGGCAATGTCAAGCCGTCAATTGGTTCTATATGTTTTGTGGGAGTTACTTTGACAAAACACTCATAATGGAGGATAGAATTTCAGAGAAATACCACTGACACTAGTCTGATTTGAATTGTTTGTGTTGAAAACTAAGGCGATGATGTGGGAAAATATTCAGAGTGTAATCTGTGTAATAAAAAATATACAGTAACATAATGATACTTGTTGGGCAAGATTCAATCATGACCATGTTGCATATTGTGAGAAACGTGCACTATGGGAAGAAATATAACTATTGTTCCTGCACCCTTTCTTTTTGTTAAAATTATCTATATTTGTATTACCATATTATCAGGAGTACTTGAAATGTGCTTTTCAATTCTACATGAATACTGAGATATTTCATTTGAATCCCTTCCCACAATAGTTAGATTGTCATTACAGTACATTGGTATAAATCACACACACACACATGCTCACACGCACGCATGAACGCACGCACCCACGCACGCACGCACGCACGCACGCACGCACGCACGCACGCACGCACGCACACACACACACGCACACACACACACACACACACACACACACACACACACACACAGTGCAGATTCACCAGGCCTTTTGCGTGGTTGGGAATCACTACGCCTCATTTTAAGCACACATTCTCCCCGCTGAAGGAAAGAGTCTATGCACCAAAAATAAACATAGAGACAAGGATTACATGTGCAAAGCCTATTCTCTCCCAATGGGTTCACGTGTACTGGGGAAGTCACAGGTCTCAGTCACTGCCAGGAGGGCTTACGAAAGGCTGGGGTTACTCATGGAGCTCTGTTGTGATTGGTTACATTAGGCTGTGTGTGAGTGTCTGTGAGAAAGTGAGAGAGAGCAAGAGAGCGAGAGGAACAGCACCCGGATGCAAGAGAAAGAACTTGGTCCCTTGGGAAGCTGCTGGAATTGATGCTATATGCTGAGGGGAGGGTCTCTTTTCTTCTGCTGTGAAAGGAGGGGGCACTTTAAACCCACTTGTATGCACATAGGATTGTGTCCCCTGACCTCTACTCAGCCAAAGGGCCTGATCCTACATCCTTGCAGAGACAATAGTAGTAGGTGCAAGGCAAGGTGAGCCACCAGGGTCCTGGGTTCCTCTGTAACATGTAGACATTAGAGGGATACAATGCATTTCTACCTCAAATTAAAAAACAAATTACATTTTGTTTGTCCCATTTGCCGAATACAACAGGTACCTTACAGTGAATTTCTTACTTACAAGCCCTTAACCAACAATGCAGTTTTAAGAAAAATAAGTGTTAAGAAAGTATTTACTAAAATAAACTGAAGTAAAAAATAAAGAAATGCCTGTCCTTACTCCTATAATGTTGAAATAAGTGTTCACATTCAACAAATACAGCAAATATCATTACAATCCACCAGGGCCCTGGATCCCTCTGTTCACAGTGGTAATAGACAGACATAGGGAGGGCCCTGGGTCCCTCTGTTCACAGTGGTAATAGACAGACATAGGGAGGGCCCTGGATCCCTCTGTTCACAGTGGTAATAGACAGACATAGGGAGGGCCCTGGGTCCCTCTGTTCACAGTGGTAATAGACAGACATAGGGAGGGCCCTGGGCCCCTCTGTTCACAGTGGTAATAGACAGACATAGGGAGGGCCCTGGATCCCTCTGTTCACAGTGGTAATAGACAGACATAGGGAGGGCCCTGGATCCCTCTGTTCACAGTGGTAATAGACAGACATAGGGAGGGCCCTGGATCCCTCTGTTCACAGTGGTAATAGACAGACATAGGGAGGGCCCTGGATCCCTCTGTTCACAGTGGTAATAGACAGACATAGGGAGGGCCCTGGATCCCTCTGTTCACAGTGGTAATAGACAGACATAGGGAGGGCCCTGGGTCCCTCTGTTCACAGTGGTAATAGACAGACATAGGGAGGGCCCTGGATCCCTCTGTTCACAGTGGTAATAGACAGACATAGGGAGGGCCCTGGATCCCTCTGTTCACAGTGGTAATAGACAGACATAGGGAGGGCCCTGGATCCCTCTGTTCACAGTGGTAATAGACAGACATAGGGAGGGCCCTGGGTCCCTCTGTTCACAGTGGTAATAGACAGACATAGGGAGGGCCCTGGGCCCCTCTGTTCACAGTGGTAATAGACAGACATAGGGAGGGCACTGGCAGTAAGTATTGTACACTTCTTTCTATCTGTCCTGTTGCAGGGTTGAAATATAAGGGGATTCTATCTCCTAGTTGAGAACAATGGGTCAAGCACAACAAATACAGCATCTAACATTACAATCCATTAACGTCTTCGTTGTACTGCACTGCCGACCTACAATTCCAATTCCAATTCCATCCAAAACATGGATGACAATAAAACAAAATAAATACTGCTAGCAATGGGTAGTTACTGTTTATCATAGTATGAAGTTCCACTGGGTGAAATAATTCAATGTATAAATCTTTAATAGAGGTGAGAATCAGTGGAAAGGTCATTGGGTAAACTTGCCAGGAACCCCTCAGTGACATCTACAAAAAAAGAGTGAGGAAGAAGGGGGAACAAATAGCCTTTGACTTAACACACTGAATGACTAGCATAGCCCCCTACCCTCCAGTCACAGCTATGCAGCTCTCCTATATAAACCTAAGCAGCTTCTAGTTTGGTGCCAACGTCTATCAAACTGCTCAACTCTTGAAGTATTTATTTATTTTATATTTATATTTATATTTATTTCATTTGTTCTATTGGAAATATGCATATATATATATATATATATAAATGTTGCCATGATAAATAAATAATGTTGCCATGATAAATAAAGGTAAAATATATATATATATATATATCCTATGATTGCATATAACGCTTCTAATCCTTTATACTGTACATGTTTTGTGTTCTATGTTGTTATGTTGTTATGTCTTGCATGTAGCAATCCGTCACCACACATGACGTTCCCTCTCAGGAAATAAAAGTCCATTTAAATTTGACTTTGTGTAATAAGATTTATATAGGGCCTCCAATGTCATAAAGTAGAGTACCTAAGTGCAGTATGTCTTTATGAAATGTAGAAATATTTACACTACCTACTGGAGGTGTACGTCATTACACTCACGCTACAATTAATGACTTCAACCACCCAGTTACTCAACCCTGCACCTTAGAGGCTGCTGCCCTATGTACGTAGACATGGAATCATGGGTCACTTTAATAATGGAACACTAGTCACTTAATAATAGTCATGTTAATAATGTTTATATACTGCTTTACTCGTCTCATATGTATATACTGTATGCTATTGTACTGTATTTTAGTCTAAGGCACTCCAATGTCGCTCGTCCTAATATTTATATATTTCTTAATTCCATTCTCTTACTTTTAGATTTAATGTATTGTTGCATTGAGCTATAGCTAGTCACTACTAGATACTACTGCACTGTTGGAGTTAGGTACACAAGCATTTCACTACACCCGCAATAACATCTGCTAAGTATGTGCATGTGACCCATAAAATTAGATTTGATTTTAATAATAGAGCTATGTTCAGGAAATACATGTTATTTTTGACTTCCTACTTCTGGAGACAGAAATACTGAGGGCTCAATTGAATCGAACCTGTGTAGTTATTTTTCCCAATGGTCAAATAAAAACACAGAATGGTTTAGAGTGACTAGCTCTACCTCCTCTCACTCCCTCCTCTAAGGAGCATTGACACAAATACCCCTAAAATATGTAGGGGGAAATAGTTAAGTAGATATTTGATTACACAGACTATTCTTGTGATTTCGTCTATTGTTCTAAATCTGATGAAAATAAAATGACTTCAACAACAGTATTAGCAAGCCATATATACCATGTAACTGCCTGTACCTACAGTAAACACCTGTCACTGTTAATAAATAGTAATATTCACTTGTACTATATAATTCTGCCTGTGTAAGTATAAATACAAGCAACATATTCAAGGTCATCAACATAATATCAAATACAGTTAAATAGGATGTAATTCTTCTGACTAGCCAACCCTTTTCAGAGTTGGTGTTTTACAATACTGCCAGCGCACAGTGTCACTTCTGACAACTCAGATGCAAAAGTCTCTACAAATATCCTTTCTTTGTAAAGCTGCTTAGACAACAATGTCAGACTAGCCGACGGCCCCTTTTGTGTATTCAACCTTATTGTTAGGCTCAACACCACGGCTTAAAGTGTTGGTCATCCAGCCCTACAACATGAGTCTGTTCCATTGTTGGACCGACTGACGCCCTGCAAAGACTCAATAACAAACACATTTCTGCACAAATATCTTAACCTGTGAAGAATGACATTTTCATGAGATGAGAGATAGTTCATCACACCAGCCTCAACTCTACAGTATGTACCAGAATACTCTAAAGATATTGATAACTGTAGGTATTCTTAGAAATGGAAATGCAATGAAACGGCCATGTTGCTCTGTCTTTATCACATTAGATCAACCCTGAAACGGCCATGTTGCTCTGTCTTTATCACATTAGATCAACCCTGAAACGGCCATGTTGCTCTGTCTTTATCACATTAGATCAACCCTGAAACAGCCATGTTGCTCTGTCTTTATCACATTAGATCAACCCTGAAACGGCCATGTTGCTCTGTCTTTATCACATTAGATCAACCCTGAAACAGCCATGTTGCTCTGTCTTTATCACATTAGATCAACCCTGAAACGACCATGTTGCTCTGTCTTTATCACATTAGATCAACCCTGAAACGGCCATGTTGCTCTGTCTTTATCACAATAGATCAACCCTGAAACAGCCATGTTGCTCTGTCTTTATCACATTAGATCAACCCTGAAACAGCCATGTTGCTCTGTCTTTATCACATTAGATCAACCCTGAAACGACCATGTTGCTCTGTCTTTATCACATTAGATCAACCCTGAAACAGCCATGTTGCTCTGTCTTTATCACATTAGATCAACCCTGAAACGACCATGTTGCTCTGTCTTTATCACATTAGATCAACCCTGAAACAGCCATGTTGCTCTGTCTTTATCACATTAGATCAACCCTGAAACAGCCATGTTGCTCTGTCTTTATCACATTAGATCAACCCTGAAACGACCATGTTGCTCTGTCTTTATCACATTAGATCAACCCTGAAACGGCCATGTTGCTCTGTCTTTATCACATTAGATCAACCCTGAAACGACCATGTTGCTCTGTCTTTATCACATTAGATCAACCCTGAAACGACCATGTTGCTCTGTCTTTATCACATTAGATCAACCCTGAAATGGCCATGTTGCTCTGTCTTTATCACATTAGATCAACCCTGAAACGACCATGTTGCTCTGTCTTTATCACATTAGATCAACCCTGAAAATAGAAAGAAAAAGCATAACAAATGTACCTGTTATAGACAAAGATATCTAACATGAATCTTTCGATCCATTATCAGAATTAAAGAGGAGAAATGTTAAGATAACAAAAATGTAAATACATATATCTGTGTGTAAAATAACAACTATTCATTTGTAGTATTTTACTGTGTAGACTTTGACTTTTTAGATCAAATATATTAGTTAAATGGCACTCAAATGACCAAATATCAATGTTTCTATTAATGCAAGGTTAAGCAGTGGAAAGTAATAAGGTCTGATGCTGAAATGGATGATATTTTCAGTATTGACATGAATTAACATAGCAGAATTTGCAATGCAAGACATGTATTCTACAGATCTCTCTGTCTAACATATTATTATGACAACAAAATATAATAAGAAATAAACAATTGGTAAACAAAGGGATTCAATCGAACACACTTTGCATCGTTCAGTCAGTAGCTCTTTTTCCCATTGTGAAATAAAAATCACAATGATTTTGGTTGCTGTGAAAACCTATCACCAGGTCACAGTATATATGATTCTCTATTTCAGATAAATGAGTGTAGATATGGCTAATAGTATAGAAACAAAGACTATGTGTACACATTGCAATGGTGGGTTTCATTCAATTCCAGCTGTGGTAAAAGTGGAAGTATATTACATTTTGTAATTGTGGCGTTGAAAAATGATACATTTTCATATCTCCTAAAAGCACATTCTAAGTGTATTCCCTGTAAAGTGTAACATTGAATTTCCTCTAAAGCAACAACAATTCAATATCGCATTTCCCTTACTATTGTTATTTGGATATGCCTATCTCTCTGACTGAAAAATGACCCATACTCTGAGACACAATCACTAGACAATGGCATATTTAACAGATATGCCTATCTCTCTGACTGAAAAATGACCCATACTCTGAGACACAATCACTAGACAATGGCATATTTAACAGATATGCCTATCTCTCTGACTGAAAAATTACCCATACTCTGAGACACAATCACTAGACAATGGCATATTTAACAGATATGCCTATCTCTCTGACTGAAAAATGACCCATACTCTGAGACACAATCACTAGACAATGGCATATTTAACAGATATGCAGAACTAAGATATTTATCCTGTTTAGTAAACCGGTGATCAATGATATTCAGACCCCTAACTCCATTGAGCATCAATCAACAGTTCTGTTGTCTATAACAGAAGTTACAAGGCCATCTCACTGCCTGGGCTGTTTCAGATCTGTTGGAAACGTAGTAAGGTAACTTTTGTACGATATGTACTCCTGGCTGAGGTTAAAATGAAGCGCCCACATGAACAATGGTTGGATTTAGGTGCTCTTGTCTGTCTGGACAGTTTTTTAATCCATTTAGGGGACAAAGACTGGCCATGATCTATTTCAAGTCGTCTTCTGCAGTGTTTTAGTCAGACACAGAATATCATTATTTTCTAATCAAAGATAAATAGCCTATACTCTAAGAAGGGTTCTTCCTTCGTTTGAAGCTCTATATTTGGGTGCAATCTATCGTCATGTAGAATTCTAGAATATTAAATCACATTTTATTGGTCACATAAACATATTTAGCAGATGTAATATACAGACGTTCTGAGAAATCCAGCTAGCGCAGTCTGAGAAATCCAATCCTCTTCATCGAATTTATCGTCGTCCTCCTCCACTGACAATAACCTTAACAAAACATTCACAAGGCTGTAGATTTCGAAAGAGAAGGAACAAAATGGCTGAGTGATGCAGAACATCCATTGTTTAGTTCTTTTATGTTGGAGCTAATCACTATACACTGCAATTTGCAAACAAATTGGCCAATGACTGAAACATATTGTCCTATACACAACATATATATTGTGTTTGAAATATTAAGTTGATTGGTTCTAAGAGTTTTGAGCTTCAAAACATGACTCATTTCCTTTATATCTCAGTCTAAAGCGAACAAGAGATTTACCTCACAATATGTAGGTTAGTGGTATTCTATTGGAAATGGGCAAGCATTGGTATGGCACATTCTGGGACTGCAGATGGAGACTGCAGCAAAACATTTCACAGCACCTTGATCTTGATTTTCTACCCCACTGACTTCTGTACATAAACAAGATTTTGAAGGAAATGCTTTCATTCAACATGAATGACTTTCATAAAAATTGCTTGTATTTTATTTCTTAGTGGTGACTTGCTAATAAGCCCATTGTCCCAATCCAAATGCCACATTATTTTTGCTGTAAATTTAGCTGTGAATAAGCTATATTGTTGTCTCTACCGTCTTGCCCTTTGTGCTGTTGTCTGTGCCCAATAATGTTTGTACCATGTTTGGTGCTGCTGCCATGTTGTTGCTACCATGCTGTGTTGATACCATGCTGTGTTGTCATGTGTCGCTGCCATGCTATGTTGTTGTCTTAGGTCTCTCTTTGTGTAGTGTTGTGTTGTCTCTCTTGTCGGGATGTGTGTTTTGTCCTGTATTTATATTGAATGTATTTATATTTTGAATCCCAGCCCCCGTCCCCACAGGAGGCCTTTTACCTTCTGGTAGGCCGTCATTGTAAATAAGAATGTGTTCTTAACTGACTTGCCTAGTTAAATAAAGGTTAAATAAACACCAATAAAAAGATAATGTGCTAGTACTGTTACAGCAGACTGTTTGACTACTGATGAACAAAGTGTATCTTCTCCTTCCTGTAGCAGCAGCCAGAAATCCCAGTACATGACAGAAGCAGTAAAACAGTGAATTAGTGCTCTGTAGTGGCACGGCATCCAAACATGTATCAAAGCAGGACGGGGGGATGGAAAAATCACCCGGGACGTTGGTGAAAAACAGAAATGCAGTTTTTGTGTTTAGAGAGAAAGAGAAAACGGCGAGGTGTAAAGAGAGACGGGGGGAATATAATCTCATCATGCAGGGTCCATGGTGCCTATTTACCCAAAATGCAAAGAGGCCAAGGTCTTTAGAACATCCCGCTGTGTCGATTGAAAAGCAGGAACAAATCAAAGACACAACTCATCTGTGTTTATATTTCTCACACAATGACAAAACCCACCCCTTTATATGCCGTCTCTTTATTTATATCCCTGGATCGGAAAATGCACAGCGTTTCCCATCAACTCTTCCCTGTTCTCTTCTCTGTTCTCTTCCCTGTTCTCTTCTCTGTTCTCTTCCCTGTTCTCTTCCCTGTTCTCTTCTCTGTTCTCTTCTCTGTTCTCTTCCCTGTTCTCTTCCCTGTTCTCTTCTCTGTTCTCTTCCCTGTTCTCTTCCCTGTTCTCCACCAATACTATTTGAGCTTATTTATGTATTTTTAATTTTCTAAATTGTAGATTGTCCTACTTGAAGGAGCGTGACTCCATGCTTTGTGTGGGGCTCATCTCCATGTTATATGACCACTGTGTGGTTACTCCTCCTTCTTGTTCTGTCTATTGCATGAATTAGTTTGGTACAAATTACCTCTACTCTGTGTCTGTCAGGCTCTTCATGGGGAGCAAAACAAAGAACAGCTGAGACTGTGGAGAGGTAAACAGAGGTCCCCCCACCTCTACTGTCACACACACACACACACACACACACACACACACACACACACACACACACACACACACACACACACACACAGAAAAAGCTTTGCTAACAAAATGGAGAATGTCTTCGATACAAAGTGGAGAAAGTGATAATCATATTTCAGTTTAAAAAGTAAAATAATGCTTTAGTTTTGGGCCACTAAAGTCGTTTCAGCAACGCCTGATTTCTCGCTTCAAAATTACACCCATTTTCAGACAGGCAGACAAAGAGACACATAGCAGAGGGTGAAAGCCGACTGATGTGTCTCCCAGGCTCACTGTGTATGTATGTTAAGGGATGGGGATGGGGGAGGAGGGTTTCTCTGTCTCTCTCTGCCAGCTGTAAGGTTCTGGTTCTCAGCATCCCCTTGTTTCACCTCCCTCCCTGCTTAAACCACAATACGCTAAGAGACATTCAGCTAGTTCCAGAATAAGAACGTTCTGGAGAGAATTTTAATGATTGTTTTCCATTCCTGCACACCAATAGTTATATTAGACACACTGTCTTTGAACAGGCTGGCAGTCAACGGCATGGCACAGGAAAGGATCCACAGACAGGCTCAAAATTGACAAGCCATCTTCTCTTCTTGAAATCCTTTGAAAATATAATTCCCACTGTTTTGATTAGAATATAAGTAGCTTCAATGTAATGCAGCATTGCTGATCCCTTTGTATAGCTCCCACATAGGCTATAGGGCATTTAGTAGAGCAGTAGCAAGCAGCCTATTCAGGATTGTGAGATATGTTAGAATGATTAGAAAGGAAAAATGATGCTCACCTTCTTCAGGATGTTACCAGCCAGTGAGATTACCCACTGTTCAAGCACTAAGTGGAAACAAGGCCTACAAAACCTCAGCATTAACGCCAACATAGACACAAAAAAATATTAAAATGTAAAAAAATACATCTAATAAAATAAGATTGAAGAAAGAAAATATTCTGCCATGTTTGTGTTGAAACAGAGAGGAGCTGAGGAGACACATCTTATCCCATGTGTGATCAACTTTCATGTACATGACAACAGCAAGCAACAGATGCGGGTTTAAGGTTTTGGGGGCTTTTGGGGGAGGCTACACCCCAAAATTTCAAGCCCCAATTTCTATGGTTTTTATTTATCCACAATCCTCTTGATGCCAACTGGTGCTGGGAGCAGCAGGGAGCAGGACGCTTGTCTCAGCAGGGGCCATTAGACATGGTGTGGTGGCCGACATAAAAGAGTTCACAGCACCCCGACACGGAGGGGTTGGGGGGTGAGGGGAGTGAGAGGGGGGGGGGGGGGGGGGGGGGGGGGGACAAGGGCCTGAAACTTTCTCTTTTCTATTTTATTCCCAAAGTACAGAAAGAGCCATTAAACAACCACTACACTCTATATCCTTTGTGCTAACTCAACATCTGATGCATTTTTGAAAAGCTATTAGAGATACTATCAATATTTAATTCTCTGAACTATATGGTACTTATAGTAATATATAGATTAACTCTTAGATAGTGCTCAAGGACAGCACTACCTAGACTGGGTAGCTATTTCACATGTTAAGACCTGGGAAGATTAGGGAGACCTGGGCCTGTATCCAGAGTGTCTCAGAGTAGGAGTGCTGATCTAGGATCTGTTTATATAATAGTATTAATTATGATAAATGGTAAACTAGAAGGCAACTGACCCTAGATCAACATTTTCTCTGAGATGCTTTGTGGATACGTTTAATTACGTTTCATGTTATGTTTCATGTTTTCCTTATTGTGCGAAATTGGGGTGAATTCTGCCTATCTATTAAACTGACCTGACTCATGGCTCAATATGAAACACAATGTTTAGCATGTGAATGTAAAGGATAAATGAATGGAATGTGAAAACTAAATAGGTAATAATATGATTTCCTGATTTCCCCCTCTGCCACAGACATTCATTTGAACTCCTCTGTGACAAATATTATTTGCAGAGAGAACAAGTGGGGAGTGATTGTGTATTGAGTATAACTAATTAAATCTCGCAAATTGCAAATGCCACAGCTTTATTTCTCTCCATACAGCTGACTTTCAACATTATGAAACATGATTGTAAGAAATTGCAGCGAGGAACAGCAGCTGAAAATGAGGAGAAAATGACTTTAATTATATGATGGAAGATACTGGCTGTGAATTGAGTGTATGGGTTCTGTCCGTGGCAACATTTGTGTCAGCAGATAGACACATCGATCGTCTTTTTATAAAGAAGCTGTGGAGGTATACTGACATTGTTCTTAGTCTTAAATACAACATTTACTTCAATATGTCCTCTCACTGTGTTTTACAGCCCCAGAGAAAAGATATGACCTTCACCTATTCCACAGAGAATGTCAGGATACTGTAATAATGACATTTCCTTACAATGTTGTGATTGACAGACATACAAGATTTTTTTGAAACGATGTACTACTGACAAAGTTAAGTAGTAAATAGTAAATTGTTAGAAGTGAGTAGGAAGGATGGGTAAAAGAGCCCACATCATTTATATTCATCCAGGTGAGTCTCATTTAAATACAACGGATATCTCTTTTACATTGTAATACTATGGATATCTATTTTACATTTAAATACTATGGATATCTCTTTGACATTTAAATACAACGGATATCTCTTTTACATTGTAATACTATGGATATCTATTTTACATTTAAATACTATGGATATCTATTTTACATTTAAATACTATGGATATCTCTTTTACATTTAAATACTACAGATATCTCTTTGACATTTAAATACAACGGATATCTCTTCTACATTTAAATACTACAGATATCTCTTTGACATTTAAATACTATGGATATCTCTTCTACATTTAAATACTATGGATATCTATTTTACATTTAAATACTATGGATATCTCTTTTACATTTAAATACTACAGATATCTCTTCTACATTTAAATACTATGGATATCTCTTTTACATTGTAATACTATGGATATCTCTTCTACATTTAAATACTACAGATATCTCTTTTACATTTAAATACTATGGATATCTCTTTTACATTTAAATACTATGGATATCTATTTTACATTGTACTACTATGGATATCTATTTTACATTGAAATACTATGGATATCTATTTTACATTTAAATACTATGGATATCTCTTTTACATTTAAATACTACAGATATCTCTTCTACATTTAAATACTATGGATATCTCTTTTACATTTAAATACTATGGATATCTATTTTACATTGTACTACTATGGATATCTATTTTACATTGAAATACTATGGATATCTATTTTACATTTAAATACTATGGATATCTCTTTTACATTTAAATACTACAGATATCTCTTCTACATTTAAATACTATGGATATCTCTTTTACATTTAAATACTACAGATATCTCTTTTACATTTAAATACTATGGATATCTCTTTTACATTGTAATACTATGGATATCTATTTTACATTGTAATACTATGGATATCTATTTTACATTGTAATACTATGGATATCTATTTTACATTTAAATACTATGGATATCTCTTCTACATTGTAACACTATGGATATCTCTTTGACATTGTAATACTATGGATATCTCTTTGACATTCTAATACTATGGATATCTATTTTACATTTAAATACTATGGATATCTATTTTACATTGTAATACTATGGATATCTACTTTACATTTAAATACTATGGATATCTCTTTGACATTGAAATACTATGGATATCTCTTTGACATTTAAATACTATGGATATCTACTTTACATTTAAATACTATGGATATCTCTTTTACATTGTAATACTATGGATATCTCTTTTACATTGTAATACTATGAATATCTCTTTTACATTGTAATACTATGGATATCTACTTTACATTTAAAACTATGGATATCTACTTTACATTGAAATACTATGGATATCTACTTTACATTGAAATACTATGGATATCTCTTCTACATTTAAATACTATGGATATCTCTTCTACATTTAAATACTATGGATATCTCTTTTACATTTAAATACTATGGATACCTATTTTACATTTAAATACTACAGATATCTCTTTGACATTTAAATACTATGGATATCTCTTTTACATTGTAGTACTATGGATTCTACTTTACATTTAAATACTATGGATATCTCTTTTACATTTAAATACTACAGATATCTCTTTGACATTTAAATACTATGGATATCTCTTTTACATTGTAGTACTATGGATATCTACTTTACATTTAAATACTATGGATATCTCTTTGACATTTAAATACTATGGATATCTATTTTACATTGTAATACTATGGATATCTCTTTTACATTATAATAATGTGGATATCTATTTTACGACATTCACCTTCACATCATACCCCCACACCCTTCACCTTCACCCTTCACCTTCATCATACCCCACACTCTTCAACCTTCACCTTCATCATACCCCCACACCCACACCCTTCACCTTCACCCTTAACCTTCATCATACCCCCACACCCTTCACCTTCATCATACCCCCACACCCTTCACCCTTCCCCTTCATCATACCCCCACACTCTTCACCCTTCACCTTCATCATACCCCCACACTCTTCACCCTTCACCTTCATCATACCCCCACACCCTTCACCTTCATCTTCATCATACCCCCACACTCTTCACCCTTCACCTTCATCATACCCCCACACTCTTCACCCTTCACCTTCATCATACCCCCACACCCTTCACCTCAATTAAAAGTAAGTTAATCACATATCACCTTGCTGTAAGCAGCTAGAAATGCACCATAGTAAAGCTCTCCAGCCTCTACACTTACAAATTATTTGTAGGTATGCAAAAACCTGGTAACTTTCTGCGAAAGATTCCCTCCTAATTCCGGATATCTTCCAACCAGGATTTCTGGAAAACCGGCGCAACTTTTTTTAAATGACTGTAATTTTGCAACCCAAGCACACGTTCTCTAACTTCTCCCTGATTCACAGAGGTTTTGCAACCCAAGCACACGTTCTCTAACTTCTCCCTGATTCACAGAGGTTTTGCAACCCAAGCACACGTTCTCTAACTTCTCCCTGATTCACAGAGGTTTTGCAACCCAAGCACACGTTCTCTAACTTCTCCCTGATTCACAGAGGTTTTGCAACCCAAGCACACGTTCTCTAACTTCTCCCTGATTCACAGAGGTTTTGCAACCCAAGCACACGTTCTCTAACTTCTCCCTGATTCACAGAGGTTTTGCAACCCAAGCACACGTTCTCTAACTTCTCCCTGATTCACAGAGGTTTTGCAACCCAAGCACACGTTCTCTAACTTCTCCCTGATTCACAGAGGTTTTGCAACCCAAGCACACGTTCTCTAACTTCTCCCTGATTCACAGAGGTTTTGCAACCCAAGCACACGTTCTCTAACTTCTCCCTGATTCACAGAGGTTTTGCAACCCAAGCACACGTTCTCTAACTTCTCCCTGATTCACAGAGGTTTTGCAACCCAAGCACACGTTCTCTAACTTCTCCCTGATTCACAGAGGTTTTGCAACCCAAGCACACGTTCTCTAACTTCTCCCTGATTCACAGAGGTTTTGCAATGAACATTACTTGTTTCTGTCATTGATGTACAGCAGACCGTCTGACTATTAGACAGCTGATTGTTTGTTTGAGTCTTTCATATATCTCAATCTTTGCAAGCATCATGTAATTGTTCGTGTCTGAAGCCCAATATGGCTGCCTGCACATCCATGTGTGGCTTTGTGCCTCCATCTTCTGTTCTGTCCCCAGCCGCACACACACAGCAGGGGGTTCCCAATTACCACCACCACTGATTAAAACACACTCATGGACAGAAATCTAATTGGCTTCCAGTGAGGAGAACTGGTCATTTAAGCTAGCTAGCTATAGTGATATGAAAGATAATTGTTAAGTTAAAACCAAGAACACTCCTGGTTTCCTTCATCCCTCCATCTCTCCATCCCTCCACCTCTCCATCCCTCCATCTCTCCATCTCTCCATCTCTCCATCCCTCCATCTCTCCATCCCTCCATCTCTCCATCCCTCCATCTCTCCATCTCTCCATCCCTCCATCTCTCCATCTCTCCATCCCTCCACCTCTCCATCCCTCCATCTCTCCATCACATCCGTCCCTCCATCTCTCCACCCCTCCATCTCTCCATCCCTCCATCTCTCCAGTCAACATTTCCTTATTCTAGCAATGGAAACAGATGGAATGAGCTTGGAGTTAACGATTGTTGTTACACTGCTAACTCTACCTGTTGTTGCCACCACAATCTTGGTCTTATGAGATAAGATAATGGGGGGAAGGAAGAGAGAATACATTTGAACATAACTACAGAGATTTCTTCTTCTCATTGAACCCAATTCACTGTGTTTAACTTATCGTCTCAACAGCTGTTTACAAGATACACACACATTCCCTCTATATCTCAGTTTTTTCTCTACTTGTTATTGTTGTTGTTGTTGTTGTTGTCCCCCTGTCTCTTTGCAGTAACACAGGTCTGATAAAGTTGATTGGTCAGGGCTAGGCGAGGAAGACGGGAGGAAAGGGGGAGGCAGAGGGAGACTGGGAGAGGCAGAGGGAGACTGGGGGAGGCAGAGGGAGACTGGGGGAGGCTTCAGGACTGATGACATTTGTCCATGGGTTTTGTAGAGGGACTCCCTGCTGTGTTCACACTAACCTCAAAGTGAGGCTGCTAGCAGCAGCTCCAACTGAACACTCAGTGCACCCAACCCCCATACTGCCTCCTCATATGAACTGATGCTAACTTTAACGTATACACACTTGGAAACACACACATGCACATGTACATGCAAACACGTGCAAACACACACACACACACACACACACACACACACACACACACACACACACACACACACACACACACACACACACACACACACACACACACACACACACACACACACACACACACACACACACAGCTAACTCGAAATGGCTGCTATTTAGTCATGATCATTAGGAGATCATAATTAGACATTATATTAGTCTTATAATGTATTATAACTGGATCATCAGCAAAGTGTTATATTCTAGCTACAGAACGATATTAGCGAACGAGGATAACAACAAATATTTTGGCACTGAAGAGAACGACTAGATGTATATGCTTACAGGAAGTGAAGGAAAATTCTAATTCAAATTGAAACCCAGACAGACTTTAATGCCTCAAGCCAATCAGCTACTTTCATACAGTCCTCTAAGAGAATTAGATGATATCTTCACAAAGTGACTTTGTAGTGGCAGGGGACAGAATATCAGCAGGGCTCAGTGCCTGGACCCCCTGCTGTTTTTAATCAATAACATTAGAATGCCTGGAACTGGTCACTCACAACTGTAATCTGCTTTCATTCTGCATGCTACCTTGGGATAAGAGGCCGTTACCCCCCCCACACACACACACCCCTTCTCAAACAAACATACAACCCCACTGCACAGTAACACACATACCCAAGTGCACACTCACACACTCACACGTGCATACACACTCATACATACAGTACAGTGTTGTGTGTTGGATAGCGTAGTTGTGCATCGCCACACATGAAGGGAGAAGGGTAGTAATTAATGCAGGCCCTCTGGGAGCTCTGTTGGCTAGATTCAGAATAGGAGAGTTAGTTTGTAGCCTACTGTATCGATTCACCATTCTGCCTCATGCCCCTGAAACAAAATGGAGGGAAGGAAGAGTAAAAGTAGAAAATGAAGAAGAGAAAGAGAGGGAGACAGCTAGGAAGAGAGGGAGACCATTATGAAGAGAGCGAGACAGGAAGAGAGGGAGACCATTAGGAAGAGAGCGAGACAGGAAGAGAGGGAGACCATTAGGAAGAGAGCGAGACAGGAAGAGAGGGAGACCATTAGGAAGAGATCGAGACAGGAAGACAGGGAGACCATTAGGAAGAGAGCGAGACAGGAAGAGAGGGAGACCATTAGGAAGAGAGCGAGACAGGAAGAGAGGGAGACCATTAGGAAGAGAGCGAGACAGGAAGAGAGGGAGACCATTAGGAAGAGAGCGAGACAGGAAGAGAGGGAGACCATTAGGAAGAGCGCAAGACAGGAAAAGAGGGAGACAGGAAGAGAGGGAGACAGGAAGAGAGGGAGACAGAAAGGGAGACAGGGTATGAGTGAGGTTAGGGAGACATAATGGGAGATGGTATGAGTGAGGTTAGGGAGACAGAATGGGAGACGGTATGAGTGAGGTTAGGGAGACAGAATGGGAGACGGTATGAGTGAGGTTAGGGAGACAGAATGGGAGACAGGGTATGAGTGAGGTTAGGGAGACAGAATGGGAGATGGTATGAGTGAGGTTAGGGAGACAGAATGGGAGACGGTATGAGTTAGGTTAGGGAGACAGAATAGGAGACATTGTATGAGTTAGGTTAGGGAGACAGAATAGGAGACGGTATGAGTTAGGTTAGGGAGACAGAATGGGAGATGGAATGAGTTAGGTTGGGGAGACAGAATAGGAGACAGGGTATGAGTTAGGTTAGGGAGACAGAATAGGAGACAGTATGAGTGAGGTTAGGGAGACAGAATAGGAGACGGTATGAGTGAGGTTAGGGAGACAGAATAGGAGACAGGGTATGAGTTAGGTTAGGGAGACAGAATAGGAGAGGTTAGGGAGACCGAATAGGAGACAGGGTATGAGTGAGGTTAGGGAGACCGAATAGGAGACAGGGTATGAGTTAGGTTAGGGAGACAGAATAGGAGACAGGGTATGAGTTAGGTTAGGGAGACAGAATAGGAGACAGGAAATGAGTTAGGTTAGGGAGACAGAATAGGAGACAGGATATGAGTTAGGTTAGGGAGACAGAATAGGAGACAGGGTATGAGTTAGGTTAGGGAGACAGAATAGGAGACAGGGTATGAGTTAGGTTAGGGACACAGAATAGGAGACGGTATGAGTTAGGTTAGGGAGACAGAATAGGAGACAGGGTATGAGTTAGGTTAGGGAGACAGAATAGGAGACAGGGTATGAGTTAGGTTAGGAAGACAGAATAGGAGACAGGGTATGAGTTAGGTTAGGGAGACAGAATAGGATACAGGGTATGAGTATGAGACAGGGTATGAGTTAGGACCATGCCCCAGGACTACCTGACATGATGACTCCTTGCTGTCCCCAGTCCACCTGACCGTGCTGCTGCTCCAGTTTCAACTGTTCTGCCTTATTATTATTCGACCATGCTGGTCATTTATGAACATTTGAACATCTTGGCCATGTTCTGTTATAATCTCCACCCGGCACAGCCAGAAGAGGATTGGCCACCCCACATAGCCTGGTTCCTCTCTAGGTTTCTTCCTAGATTTTGGCCTTTCTACTGAGTTTTTCCTAGCCACCGTGCTTCTACACCTGCATTGCTTGCTGTTTGGGATTTTAGGCTGGGTTTCTGTACAGCACTTTGAGATATCAGCTGATGTACGAAGGGCTATATAAATAAATGTGATTTTTTTTTAGATTTTTTTTTTTTAGTTATGTTAGGGAGACAGAATAGGAGACAGGGTATGAGTTAGGTTAGGGAGACAGGATAGGAGACAGGGTATGAGTTAGGTTAGGGATACAGAATAGGAGACAGGGTATGAGTTAGGTTAGGGAGACAGAATAGGAGACAGGGTATGAGTGAGGTTAGGGAGACAGTATAGGAGACAGGGTATGAGTTAGGTTAGGGAGACAGAATAGGAGACAGGGTATGAGTTAGGTTAGGGAGACAGAATAGGAGACAGGGTATGAGTTAGGTTAGGGAGACAGAATAGGAGACAGGGTATGAGTGAGGTTAGGGAGACAGTATAGGAGACAGGGTATGAGTTAGGTTAGGGAGACAGAATAGGAGACAGGGTATGAGTTAGGTTAGGGAGACAGAATAGGAGACAGGGTATGTGTGAGGTTAGGGAGACAGTATAGGAGACAGGGTATGAGTTAGGTTAGGGAGACAGAATAGGAGACAGGGTATGAGTTAGGTTAGGGAGACAGAATAGGAGACAGGGTATGAGTTAGGTTAGGGATACAGAATAGGAGACAGGGTATGAGTTAGGTTAGGGAGACAGAATAGGAGACAGGGTATGAGTGAGGTTAGGGAGACAGTATAGGAGACAGGGTATGAGTTAGGTTAGGGAGACAGAATAGGAGACAGGGTATGAGTTAGGTTAGGGAGACAGAATAGGAGACAGGGTATGTGTGAGGTTAGGGAGACAGTATAGGAGACAGGGTATGAGTTAGGTTAGGGAGACAGAATAGGAGACAGGGTATGAGTGAGGTTAGGGATACAGAATAGGAGACAGGGTATGAGTTAGGTTAGGGAGACAGAATAGGAGACAGGGTATGAGTGAGGTTAGGGAGACAGTATAGGAGACAGGGTATGAGTTAGGTTAGGGAGACAGAATAGGAGACAGGGTATGAGTTAGGTTAGGGAGACAGAATAGGAGACAGGGTATGAGTTAGGTTAGGGAGACAGAATAGGAGACAGGGTATGAGTGAGGTTAGGGAGACAGGATAGGAGACAGGGTATGAGTTAGGTTAGGGATACAGAATAGGAGACAGGGTATGAGTTAGGTTAGGGAGACAGAATAGGAGACAGGGTATGAGTGAGGTTAGGGAGACAGTATAGGAGACAGGGTATGAGTTAGGTTAGGGAGACAGAATAGGAGACAGGGTATGAGTTAGGTTAGGGAGACAGAATAGGAGACAGGGTATGAGTTAGGTTAGGGAGACAGAATAGGAGACAGGGTATGAGTGAGGTTAGGGAGACAGTATAGGAGACAGGGTATGAGTTAGGTTAGGGAGACAGAATAGGAGACAGGGTATGAGTTAGGTTAGGGAGACAGAATAGGAAACAGGGTATGTGTGAGGTTAGGGAGACAGTATAGGAGACAGGGTATGAGTTAGGTTAGGGAGACAGAATAGGAGACAGGGTATGAGTTAGGTTAGGGAGACAGGATAGGAGACAGGGTATGAGTTAGGTTAGGGATACAGAATAGGAGACAGGGTATGAGTTAGGTTAGGGAGACAGAATAGGAGACAGGGTATGAGTGAGGTTAGGGAGACAGTATAGGAGACAGGGTATGAGTTAGGTTAGGGAGACAGAATAGGAGACAGGGTATGAGTTAGGTTAGGGAGACAGAATAGGAGACAGGGTATGTGTGAGGTTAGGGAGACAGTATAGGAGACAGGGTATGAGTTAGGTTAGGGAGACAGAATAGGAGACAGGGTATGAGTGAGGTTAGGGAGACAGTATAGGAGACAGGGTATGAGTTAGGTTAGGGAGACAGAATAGGAGACAGGGTATGAGTGAGGTTAGGGAAAGCTTTTCTGGAATCATCATGCTACTGTTACTTCCTTTCATTTACCCGACTATAAACCTTTTAGTTGGAGTAATGTAACAGCCTGATGCACCTGTATTTCCCATGATTCATCAGTGTTCAAATCCATTTTCAACTGTTATATATATAAACCATGTATTTTCAATATTTCCATCTAAACATTTACATTAAGTGTTGAATTTCCGTTAAGTGTGCACAGTGGTATTGTAAAGATAAATAATATCAGTCCATTGGCAATGCACTTCACCATATAAGGTACCTTCAACTGTGCTGTTAATCACAGTAACAAAGACATTTAATGTGATTAATTAGGACATACTGCAGTTTTTAGTTACTAGTTAGTTACTGCAGTTATAAACAATTATAATTGTTTTTGTCAGCAAAAAATGTGAATCCTGATTGAATATCTAATGGCATATGTCAGTTTTAGTCAATATAGTTATCCTCCAATTAAATGATCTCATTTGGTAGGCCTACTTTGTATTATTGGCCCCCTTGACAGTTTGTTTACATTTCTTGTAGCTCTCACAGAAAATATATGTCTCAAATGATAATCTAGAATGTTCTGAATAATGTATAGCCCTGAGCTCCTGCTGCACTGCGATCTTTTTAATTCCTGTTCACGTACATTATTTGGTGGGGTATGTATGTAATTCAATAAGAAAATAAAAAATACTAAACTACATTTCTAATTTAATGCAGCGATGTTATAGCCGATTGATTGTTGTATCCTATTTCATGGGCCACATATTGGGGAAAACAGCACTTAACCTCGGCAAATGACTATAGGTCACATGTCACATATCTGGTGAAATGCTGCAGCTTGAACGTCTGAAAAGGAACAGCTAGGCTGCATGCATCCATCTTCACATGTGAAAAGGATTAGAATCCAGACAGAACTAGTCAGGCATGCAGGTTAGGATAGATGCATTAGGAATAGACAGCTACATCATTGAGCCTGGCTGGTGTTGGAAATGTCACAGACTGCCAGTGCTGAGTAGCCCAGTGAAAAGTCAGCTTTATTCAGGTTTTCAAATGGCACAGAGGCTTAAAGAAAAATGGCTTAATTAAAGACATCAATCAAATCAAATCTTTTAAAAAGGTTGTTACCTTAGTTCTGAACCATTGTTTTTCGCAGGTTACTTCACACAATGTATTGGTCCCAAAACATCTATTTAGCCATATTAAATAGAAGTATACAGCCAGTAAATGAGCAGTAGTCTATCTGACCCCTGTGTGTGTGTCTACTTCTACTCAAATCCTGTTCAGCATATTATATACACAATATTCTTAAGATAACATCAAGTATACATCTTGTATATCCCATTAATATATTATTACAGTAATGGGGACAAATGTAAAGAGATTGTTAAAGTCATTTTATTCACTACTCCCCGACTGAGATATGGAGGTGAATGGCATTTCATTGACACAGCAGTACACCTCTGTACATTATGACATGGATTCTGGGTCCCTATGTAGGGCAGACAGATACTGATGGCCTCTCCATAGAAACATAACCCCTCCATAGAAACATAACCTCTCCATAGAAACATAACCTCTCCATAGAAACATAACCCCTCCATAGAAACATAACCTCTCCATAGAAACATAACCTCTCCATAGAAACATAACCTCTCCATAGAAACATAACCTCTCCATAGAAACATAACCTCTCCATAGAAACATAACCTCTCCATAGAAACATAACCCCTCCATAGAAACATAACCTCTCCATAGAAACATAACCCCTCCATAGAAACATAACCTCTCCATAGAAACATAACCTCTCCATAGAAACATAACCCCTCCATAGAAACATAACCTCTCCATAGAAACATAACCTCTCCATAGAAACATAACCTCTCCATAGAAACATAACCTCTCCATAGAAACATAACCCCTCCATAGAAACATAACCTCTCCATAGAAACATAACCTCTCCATAGAAACATAACCTCTCCATAGAAATATAACCTCTCCATAGAAACATAACCTCTCCATAGAAACATAACCTCTCCATAGAAACATAACCCCTCCATAGAAACATAACCTCTCCATAGAAACATAACCTCTCCATAGAAACATAACCTCTCCATAGAAACATAACCTCTCCATAGAAACATAACCTCTCCATAGAAACATAACCTCTCCATAGAAATATAACCTCTCCATAGAAACATAACCTCTCCATAGAAACATAACCCCTCCATAGAAACATAACCTCTCCATAGAAACATAACCTCTCCATAGAAACATAACCTCTCCATAGAAACATTACCTCTCCATAGAAACATAACCTCTCCATAGAAACATTACCTCTCCATAGAAACATAACCTCTCCATAGAAACATAACCCCTCCATAGAAACATAACCTCTCCATAGAAACATAACCTCTCCATAGAAACATAACCTCTCCATAGAAACATAACCTCTCCATAGAAACATAACCTCTCCATAGAAACATAACCTCTCCACAGAAACATAACCTCTCCATAGAAACATAACCTCTCCATAGAAACATAACCTCGCCATAGAAACATAACCTCTCCATAGAAACATAACCTCTCCATAGAAACATAACCTCTCCATAGAAACATAACCTCTCCATAGAAACATAACCTCTCCATAGAAACATAACCTCTCCATAGAAACATAACCTCTCCATAGAAACATAACCCCTCCATAGAAACATAACCCCTCCATAGAAATATAACCTCTCCATAGAAACATAACCTCTCCATAGAAACATAACCTCTCCATAGAAACATAACCTCTCCATAGAAACATAACCTCTCCATAGAAACATAACCTCTCCATAGAAACATAACCCCTCCATAGAAACATAACCTCTCCATAGAAACATAACCTCTCCATAGAAACATAACCTCTCCATAGAAACATAACCTCTCCATAGAAACATAACCTCTCCATAGAAACATAACCTCTCCATAGAAACATAACCTCTCCATAGAAACATAACCTCTCCATAGAAACATAACCTATCCACAGAAACATAACCTCTCCATAGAAACATAACCTCTCCATAGAAACATAACCTCTCCATAGAAACATAACCTCTCCATAGAAACATAACCTCTCCATAGAAACATAACCTCTCCATAGAAACATAACCTCTCCATAGAAACATAACCCCTCCATAGAAACATAACCTCTCCATAGAAACATAACCTCTCCACAGAAACATAACCTCTCCATAGAAACATAACCTCTCCATAGAAACATAACCTCTCCATAGAAACATAACCTCGCCATAGAAACATAACCTCTCCATAGAAACATAACCCCTCCATAGAAACATAACCTCTCCATAGAAACATAACCTCTCCATAGAAACATAACCTCTCCATAGAAACATAACCTCTCCATAGAAACATAACCTCGCCATAGAAACATAACCTCTCCATAGAAACATAACCCCTCCATAGAAACATAACCTCTCCATAGAAACATAACCTCTCCATAGAAACATAAACTATCCACAGAAACATAACCTATCCACAGAAACATAACCTCTCCATAGAAAAATAATATATTTACAAGAGGGGAGGGAACTACTTGGACTATTGGCAGTGCAGTCAAATTCAAATTGATGTCACCTTTAAATACATGAACTGTTTGATGTGATGGAGAATATAGTGCATCTTTCAATAAGACACTGTATTTGGATACAGTAAATCATAGACCATAATGATATATATGTTATTGACAAGGACTACAGAGGCTTAATAGAGAAACAAACAGAAAACACTTCAAACATGTATGAGGAATCAATGGTCATAGATAATTGTACATTCATGGAATCCAGATGATGGTTATTTTCTGTTCAATAAATGTGTCTGTTCCACCAATAACTATGAACATTTCCAGAGCCTTACAGGTTATGAAATAGCACACATTAAACTGTGTATAATGAAATGATTCAACATGTAGAATGTGATTAAAGATAATTCTGTTTATTGTAAAAAATCTGAATTTCATTTTACCGTTACATTGTCAAGTTTTCTTCCCTAAAATACAATGTTTGTGCAATTTGTTTATTTTTGTTTTGCAACTTGCGTACCAATAATAAAGAAAATAAATAATAATAATAATTGTCAAGTGTATCCAGGCTTGTTTGAGGAAGTGCATTATGCATGAAAATCCTGTTTTCTCATTTGGCCGTCAGAAGTATGCCACAGTAGTAATCTATCTGCCTCTAAACAGCCATGACAGAGGTTCACCTAGCAGCTGATGAGAAAACAGCTGTTAATGCTTCCGTCTCACCCGACCAAAATAAGACACACAGAACAGGGCTAATGAGACACCATTAGTTTTAGCCTGGCGTGTCACCTTGGCAGGTGAAATTGTCATGACATTCATATAATTGGGTACTCAGTATGTAAGAGCCGTTGTACTCACGCCCACCATGGACACATTTAGCATTATTTAGAGAGAGAAAGGGAAGACACAGTAAGGTAACAATCCCCATCAGCTACAACTGATCTGGAGCCTGCTTAAGTACAGCCAAGATTCTCACTGCACTAATTATTTGACACCAGTCATTGTTTCCCATCCTATCCTGTCCAATGCGAGCAGCAGGAAATAACTATGGCCCACTGGGTTCAGCAATACTCCACGGTGCTAAGGCAAGTAATGAAGCCATCTCCTAAATGAACCTTCTCCCCTACAACGAGTGTAAAATAAAGGTTCAATAAAATACAATAAAACATTATAATAAGTGTGTATTACTGACAGACTGGGAGAAAGAGAGAGATAGAGAGAGAGAGAGAGAGAGAGCAAGAAAGATAGATTGTTTATTTCACTTTTGTTTATTGTCTATTTCACTTGCTTTGGCAATGTAAACATATGTTTCCCATGCCAATAAAGCCATTTGAATTGAATTGAGACAGAGAGTAGAGAGAGGACAGATCTAGGCTGGCCTCAATAGCCTCAGGTCTCAGGGTTCCCACATGCAAAGCACAATAAGATGAAGACCTGCACAAACCTGTCCATATGACATGAGGACTGAATCTGGTGAAAGGCTATAATCACATCCTCAGGTTTTGTTGAGTACGTTAAAGTAAACACTCACTGTAACTATAGCAACCTCGGGTCAGAGACTTTACCATACAATTCCCAGTTGTAGGCTACAATGGCGTAAGTCATGTCCAAGCAAGCACACAGCACAGTGTTACCCTGCCTGCAGTCAAAGCCTGATTCTCTGTCACTATGTGTTGCGTTAGATGGATAGATGGATAGGTAGAGCACATTATTTTCAGCAATATCAAAATAAGTCATTCTTTCAACATACCCAGCGCTGCTGTACTCTCACTAAAGACCCAGGACACCAAACTGTGAGGCCGACTCAGCTCAGCTCTGATCCCAAATCCAACATGTCTGCCAGCCCATACTGAGTGAAGGAGGAAAGAATTGTCTCCATTTTCTCTCCGCTGAAATGGTACTCACTCAGGTAAGAAAATGGTAAATCATCAAGCGAGAGGTTCAGGAGAGGAATATTGGGTGTCTGGTAGTGTGCCCTTGTGATATTTCTGAGCCAGCGCATTGAAGATGCAGCTTTTCTTTCCTAATTCTGTCGACTTGGAGCTTTGATGCCCCCCAACTGTGCACAGTATGGTCTTTGAACCAGGGAAGAAACTCTCTTAGATGAAAATGTTTAAACAATCCAAACTAACACTACACACAGGCACACATAATACTGTTCTCTTCTACTGCTATTTACTTCACCTTTAGATACCTTCCACAAAATATACAATGTTTTGTTGTGAATCACTGATACTCCCCCTCGTCTGGTTGTTATTTAGACACATTCATACCAAAGCCTATTGTGCTGATACATAATTAGCGTATTCATGAACAACGTTGACCTATCAAAACAGTTTTATTCAGTTTCTGATATTATTGAGAGGATATATTTGATTTAATAAAATGTATATCTATAGTGGTGTATTTTCTCATTACTGAACAGCAACGAAATAAATGCAAAAATACTCACCATGTAGTAGGGTATTTCAGTAGGTTTTTAATCCAAACAGGCTGTTATGAAAGGATGTGAAATTAAAATAGAAGATCAGAATGAATCTCCTCTACATATACAGACTTTTCAATTGTGTTTTCTAGTTCAGATCATTTCCATTGAAATGCCTGGATGCAACTGGGTCAATTTGTGGTTGAGTTCAGATAAACTGGGTATCAAAACAAGGCTAAAATGTGTGACCTTGTTTCTGTTATAAAGTTTTATAGTAGTGCCAAAACAAAAGGCAGTAAAACCTGGACAATTGGTTTCATGTGCTTGGTTAGCACTTGATTAAAAAAAAACACACACACACACACAGAACATGTAAAGTAAAGCACATCTTTTCCATCCGACATTTGGGGGCTGGTGCACATCTACACACAGCATCCCCTGCTGTCACTGAAATAGCCATAGAGCCCAACTCACTTCAATGCCCCTATAGAACTCAGCCATCTTAAAAAAGACAAAAACCTACAACCACATTGACGTTTAGATGCTTTCTTCTGTGTGCGATACCAAAGCTACACGAGACCTGGTGAGAAACTAAACCAATAAGAGCATAATGCACTTTGTTGGAAAGTCTTAATGTTATGCAAATTGCCTCAGGCCGAGAGGCTCTGAGTATTTTTCTGGCTGAGGCGCCCATAACCTCCATTACTAGTGGATTAGGCAAATGTTGATGTTCTAGGGCTCCTTGGACACTAGTCCTCCGCCTTTAACTCTAATCCTGTGATCACGTCTCCTCATCAGAAATGTTTCTCCACCAAAGGTCTGAGACGGTCTGAGACACTGATTTCTTTCTCTTTTATTTTGTTTCTTCCAGCAAATGGAGACATTTGTTAAAAACCTTTGGTTTCACTTTTCCCTGGCATAGCATACTCTCTCTCTCTCTCTCTCTCTCTCTCTCTCTCTCTCTCTCTCTCTCTCTCTCCTTCCCAAATACCTTCAGCACAATGTGGTTAGCAAACATTCCTCAAAGTCCCTTGTTACTAAGTGTATTTATCTGTTCATAGATTTTCTGGTGTGTATGCAGATATTTCTCTGCTAGGGCATTGATTTTCTGGTGTGTATGCAGATATTTCTCTGCTAGGGCATTGATTTTCTGGTGTGTATGCAGATATTTCTCTGCTAGGGCATTGATTTTCTGGTGTGTATGCAGATGTTTCTCTGCTAGGGCATTGATTTTCTGGTGTGTATGCAGATATTTCTCTGCTAGGGCATTGATTTTCTGGTGTGTATGCAGATATTTCTCTGCTAGGGCATTGATTTTCTGGTGTGTATGCAGATGTTTCTCTGCTAGGGCATTGATTTTCTGGTGTGTATGCAGATATTTCTCTGCTAGAGCATTGATTTTCTGGTGTGTATGCAGATGTTTCTCTGCTAGGGCATTGATTTTCTGGTGTGTATGCAGGTACTTCTCTGGTAGGGCATTGCTTTTCTGGTGTGTATGCAGATATTTCTCTGCTAGGGCATTGATTTTCTGGTGTGTATGCAGATGTTTCTCTGCTAGGGCATTGATTTTCTGGTGTGTATGCAGATATTTCTCTGCTAGAGCATTGATTTTCTGGTGTGTATGCAGATGTTTCTCTGCTAGGGCATTGATTTTCTGGTGTGTATGCAGGTACTTCTCTGGTAGGGCATTGCTTTTCTGGTGTGTATGCAGATATTTCTCTGCTAGGGCATTGATTTTCTGGTGTGTATGCAGATGTTTCTCTGCTAGGGCATTGATTTTCTGGTGTGTATGCAGATATTTCTCTGCTAGAGCATTGATTTTCTGGTGTGTATGCAGATGTTTCTCTGCTAGGGCATTGATTTTCTGGTGTGTATGCAGATATTTCTCTGCTAGGGCATTGATTTTCTGGTGTGTATGCAGATATTTCTCTGCTAGGGCATTGCTTTTCTGGTGTGTATGCAGATATTTCTCTGCTAGGGCATTGATTTTCTGGTGTGTATGCAGATATTTCTCTACTAGGGCATTGATTTTCTGGTGTGTATGCAGATATTTCTCTGCTAGGGCATTGATTTTCTGGTGTGTATGCAGATATTTCTCTGCTAGGGCATTGCTTTTCTGGTGTGTATGCAGATATTTCTCTGCTAGGGCATTGATTTTCTGGTGTGTATGCAGATATTTCTCTACTAGGGCATTGATTTTCTGGTGTGTATGCAGATATTTCTCTGCTAGGGCATTGATTTTCTGGTGTGTATGCAGATATTTCTCTGCTAGGGCATTGATTTTCTGGTGTGTATGCAGATATTTCTCTGCTAGGGCATTGATTTTCTGGTGTGTATGCAGATATTTCTCTGCTAGGGCATTGATTTGTGTAACTGTTAGAAATCGGAGTTCTTCACGTTCAGTTGTTTTTGTATTTTCTCTATCCTGGGTTTGTTTGTAATGTCACATGTCCTGTTCTGTGTGCCTGTACAAGCTTCAGAGTTTTTTCAGGCCTTCCATATTTGAAGACAAATATTCTGCATTCAACGGAACATTGTTTAAGTCTAGCTCTGGGCCGTTAGTGTACCTAGATCTGGGATCAGTTTTTCTATTAGAGCAGTGAAAAATGAGGTGATTACTTTCTCATTATAGCCAGTTAGTTTCTGTCTCGACTCAGTGGGTGGTTTTAACTTGTATGAATTTACATTATGTGAGAGGACAGATTATAGTTGGATGTTTCCTTGAAAAACTAGCTGGCTGCATGGTCAGGGTTTTGGCATGCATATTACAAAGCTGGGATTACAAAGCTGTGACTCTTAGCAACGGCATTTATTTATCAACTATCATTTAGAGTTGATAAACACATGTCATGGCTAAGAATCACTGTGTTGTAATATACTCATCATAACTAGTTCAGCACAAATATTGCAGAAGTGCAGTATTTTAATTGTTATTTTTATTGCTGATAATAAATGAACAATTTGTTATCAAAAGATACACGTGTTAAAATATGTAACATATAACTGAGGTAGTTTCTGGACATCTGAGGGGTTGAAGTTAAGGTTAGACTCTACCGTAGACCTGAGAGAAAATAGCTGTAACTAGCAGAAGAAGACGTATTGTTGTCCGTTAGTTTACTCCAACCAGGGCAGGGGTGGTAGGGTTGGATAAAATAAATACTAAATAAATAAATAAGTGGGATTAGAAATGATGCGAACAATTCATTTGATAGAATCCAAAATATATATATTTTTTAAAATTATATGTCACCATTGATTTAAATAATATATTGGAAATGTAATATGCTCACTGATCATCAAATATAAGCTTACGAGACCTTTTGTTGAGGAAAAATAGAAACAAATGAATGAGCCATATGAACCTGCATATGAGGATGAGAACACATAATTAGAATGAGAATGTATTCATTCTATTTCTATGGAGGATAATCCTGGGACTGAGAGCTCTGCCGCTACTGTGCTGCAGTGTGTAACCTAGATGGCCTCTCTGTTGCCAGCCAGGTCCTCACACATACTCTCCCTGGAGCTGATAATGTGATAATTGAGATTCCTAGCCTTTCAGTGACTGTGTCAGCACTCAGGCCTTTCCCACCCAGCCACAGCCAGCTATACAGTACAGCCTCTCTCAGCCTGCTGTTTACCAGACAGACCAACACTGACAGGGGGAAGGTCTGGAGAATGACATTGAGACTAAGGACAACATTTCCCCTCTGAAAAACTGCACATAACTCTGCATAAAACATTCAATACTCACAATATTGTCGTGGCAATTATTTTTTGTAATTGGTGGCAATTGTATGTGTTTAAATTAAACCTAAACTGTGGGAAAATGCAAGAAAAAAATGTAAAAACTGTACATATTTTGTAAGTAGTTCAGCGCAGTGTTACGGAGGTAAAATGTCACCCTTGGTCTCAATGTCATTGAGATAGAATATTGTGGAGTTTGTTCACCCTTGGTCTCAATGTCATTGAGATAGAATATTGTGGAGTTTGGTCACCCTTGGTCTCAATGTCATTGAGATAGAATATTGTGGAGTTTGTTCACCCTTGGTCTCAATGTCATTGAGATAGAATATTGTGGAGTTTGGTCACCCTTGGTCTCAATGTCATTGAGATAGAATATTGTGGAGTTTGTTCACCTGCGGAGAGAAACGGCCATGTTCACGAGTTCCTTTAGCTACAACATAAACATAGTAACATGATGCAAACAACAACAACATCTCCAGGACTAATGTGGGGGGGGGGGGGGAAATAAAAATGGAAGTGACATGATGTGTCACCCTGGTAGTGGTCTGAAATGACTGATCCTCAATTTACAGCTATTAGTCTGTCTAGACTGGACCCAGCATCTTAGCCAGCCAAAGACAACCCTGCCAGAGGTGTTACTCCGGGACACACTGTGCACTTTAATGTTGCTAGAAACAGACTCATCACAGACCCATTGGGTTGACTGGGAATGTATGTTCTAGTAAATCTATTTCTACTTCTATTCTCCTCTCAAACAAGTCCCAGCGGTGCCTCCATTTAAGACACATTTTCAATTACACTATACCTGAATCCTATATTCTTGGGAGCTTTAAAGAACTATTCAAGACATAGGCCTACAGTATAGGCTAATTACTCACTACCCCACAGAACCTATTCTGAATTACGACATGAGAGTGGTGTTATGGACGGGGCCTGCTCAGTGTCAGAATGCAACATTCCTCTTCTGAGAGCCTCTCTGCCCCATCTCTCGCCTCATATCTCTTATAGTCTCCCTGACCTGTCCTATCCTCTCATATCCTGTCATATCATGTCCTGTTCTATCGTATCCTGTCCTATCCTGACCTGACCTGTCCTATCCTCTCATATCCTGTCATATCATGTTCTATCCTATCATGTCCTGTCCTGACCTATCCTATCATGTTCTATCCTATCATGTCCTGTCCTAGCCCGACCTATCCTATCATGTTCTATCCTATCCTATCCTATCCTGTCCAGTCCTATCCTGTCCTATCCTGTTCTATCCTATCTTGTCCTACCCTGTCATGTCCTATCATGTTCTATCTTGTCCTGTCCTATCCTGTTCTATCCTGTCATGTCCTGTCGTATCCTGTTCTGTCCTGTTCTATCCTATTATGCCCTGTCCTGTCCTGTTCTGTCCTGTTCTATCCTATTATGCCCTGTCCTGTCCTGTTCTGTTCTGTCCTGTTCTATCCTATTCTGCCCTATCCTGTCAATCAATCAATCAAATGTATTTTATATAGCCCTTCGTACATCAGCTGATATCTCAAAGTGCTGTACAGAAACCCAGCCTAAAACCCCAAACAGCAAGCAATGCAGGTGAAGAAGCACGGTGGCTAGGAAAAACTCCCTAGAAAGGCCAAAACCTAGGAAGAAACCTAGAGAGGAACCAGGCTATGTGGGGTGGCCAGTCCTCTTCTGGCTGTGCCGGGTGGAGATTATAACAAAACATGGTCAAGATGTTCAAATGTTCATAAATGACCAGCATGGTCGAATAATAATAAGGCAGAATAGTTTAAACTGGAGCAGCAGCACAGTCAGGTGGACTGGGGACAGCAAGGAGCCATCATGTCAGGCACTCCCGGGGCATGGTCCCAGGGCTCAGGTCCTCCGAGAGAGAGAAAGAAAGAGAGAATTAGAGAGAGCATATGTGGGATGGCCAGTCCTCTTCTGGCTGTGCCGGGTGGAGATTATAACAGAACATGGCCAAGATGTTCAAATGTTCATAAATGATCAGCATGGTTGAATAATAATAAGGCAGAACAGTTGAAACTGGAGCAGCAGCACAGCCAGGTGGACTGGGGACAGCAAGGAGTCATCATGTCAGGTAGTCCTGGGGCATGGTCCTAGGGCTCAGGTCCTCCGAGAGAGAGAAAGAGAGAAGGAGAGAATTAGAGAACGCACACTTAGATTCACACAGGACACCGAATAGGACAGGAGAAGTACTCCAGATATAACAAACTGACCCTAGCCCCCCGACACATAAACTACTGCAGCATAAATACTGGAGGCTGAGACAGGAGGGGTCAGGAGACACTGTGGCCCACTCCGAGGACACCCCCGGACAGGGCCAAACAGGAAGGATATAACCCCACCCACTTTGCCAAAGCACAGCCCCCACACCACTAGAGGGATATCTTCAACCACCAACATACCATCCTGAGACAAGGCTGAGTATAGCCCACAAAGACCTCCGCCACGGCACAACTTAAGGGGGGGGGGGGGCGCCAACCCAGACAGGATGACCACATCAGTGACTCAACCCACTCAGGTGACGCACCCCCTCCAGGGACGGCATGAGAGAGCCCCAGTAAAGCCAGTGACTCAGCCCCTGTAATAGGGTTAGAGGCAGGTCCTGTCCTGTTCTGTCCTGTTATATCCTGCCCTATCCTGCCCTATCCTGACCTATCCTGACCTATCCTGACCTATCCTGACCTATCCTGCCCTATCCTGACCTATCCGGACCTATCCTGACCTATCCTGACCTATCCTGCCCTATCCTGACCTATCCTATCCCAGGCCTTCACTGATAGCTACCGAAAGCCAAAGTGCCAATGGAGCCATGCAGCATTCCAGCACTCCATCTCAGAACACAGTGACCGTGACATCAGACAGCACTTAGAACCCCCAAAGCCCCATAATGCACCAGCACTCAAGATCAGGATAACTGACTGACTCAGTCATGTTTCCAGGGTTACAGAATACAAGTGGGCAATAGACAGATACATGTATTAGATCAACATGTAGATAATACGATGATTATATTTTAGCCCTCACAGTGGAGATGAGTGAATACATGCATAAAAATTCATCAGGAATTCATTAAGAATTGTTTTACTTCCACCATTCCAGTAATGAGTTCCTTTGCATTTAATGTAGTAGTACTAGTTACATGTAAAAACCTGATGAAAATAAAGACTCGGTCTGGCTACTAAAGCATGATGACAGCAAGTAGCAGCCATGCACCAGAAAAAGACTAGACTGCTTCACTGGCTTTAAATAGTCCCACAGTCACAGAGACACATCTGTTTATAACAAGCCACCAGGCTCGCTCAGTGTTAGCCCATGTTTAGATGGGATGCCTGTGGCTGCTGCACCACACACAGGGGAAGCCGTCACCAGAGTGTTGGATTTCAGATGTATGTTATAATAGCAGGATATTCTACACTATTGTACCCCTAGGAGAGGTGGCACTATTGTAACCTCTAGGAGAGATAGCACTATTGTAACCCCCTAGGGACAAGTGGCAGTATTGTAACCCCTAGGAGAGGTGACACTACTGTAATCCCCTAGGAGAGGTGGCAGTATTGTAACCCCTAGGAGAGATAGCACTATTGTAACCCCCTAAGGACAGGTGGCAGTATTGTAACCCCTAGGAGAGGTGACACTACTGTATTCCCCTAGGAGAGGTGGCAGTATTGTAACCCCTAGGAGAGGTGACACTACTGTAACCCCCTAGGAGAGGTATACTATACTACACTATACTAAACTACGCTATACTACATTACACTACACTATACCACACTATACTATGCCGCACTACACTATACTACACTGGCTATACTATTCCACACTATACCTCACTACACTACACTACACTGTACGAAGCTACTATACTGCACTATACTATTACTATACTACACTACACTACACTGCGTGTCCTTTGGACTTACTGTACTAAACCACAGAGACGATCATTTACAGCACATATTAATGAGAGGGAAATCATTCAGACTAGCTTTCATCCTTTATCCAATTAGTCAATTAATAAACAATGTAAGTGATGTGGATATATTGGATGATAGTCAACATCTCTGTTCATTATGCTGTATGTACCATGGTCAACATCTCTGTACATTATGCTGTATGTACCATAGTCAACATCTCTGTACATTATACTGTATGTACCATAGTCAACATCTCTGTTCATTATGCTGTATGTACCATAGTCAACATATCTGTTCATTATAATGTATGTACCATAGTCAACATCTCTGTTCATTATACTGTATGTACCATAGTCAACATCTCTGTTCATTATGCTGTATGTACCATGGTCAACATCTCTGTTCATTATACAGTATGTACCATAGTCAACATCCCTGTTCATTATGCTGTATGTACCATAGTCAACATCTCTGTTCATTATGCTGTATGTACCATAGTCAACATATCTGTTCATTATACTGTATGTACCATAGTCAACATCTCTGTTCATTATGCTGTATGTACCATAGTCAACATCTCTGTTCATTATACTGTATGTACCATAGTCAACATCTCTGTTCATTATACTGTATGTACCATAGTCAACATCTCTGTGCATTATACTGTATGTATCATAGTCAACATCTCTGTTCATTATACTGTATGTACCATAGTCAACATCTCTGTTCATTATGCCGTATGTACCATAGTCAACATCTCTGTTCATTATACTGTATGTACCATAGTCAACATCTCTGTTCATTATGCTGTATGTACCATAGTCAACATCCCTGTTCATTATGCTGTATGTACCATAGTCAACATCTCTGTTCATTATACTGTATGTACCATAGTCAACATCCCTGTTCATTATGCTGTATGTACCATAGTCAACATCTCTGTTCATTATACTGTATGTACCATAGTCAACATCCCTGTTCATTATGCTGTATGTACCATAGTCAACATCTCTGTTCATTATACTGTATGTACCATAGTCAACATCTCTGTTCATTATACTGTATGTACCATAGTCAACATCCCTGTTCATTATGCTGTATGTACCATAGTCAACATCTCTGTTCATTATACTGTATGTACCATAGTCAACATCTCTGTTCATTATGCTGTATGTACCATAGTCAACATCTCTGTTCATTATACTGTATGTGCCATAGTCAACATCTCTGTTCATTATACTGTATGTATCATAGTCAACATCTCTGTTCATTATACTGTATGTACCATAGTCAACATCTCTTGTCACGATCCTCCTCCTGGAAATGATTGGACCAAAGCGCAGCGTGATGAGCGTACATTTATTTTTTTAGCGGAAATGAATGTTGCCAACAAAACAAGGAAACGACCATGATGCTTAACTTGGGCAATAGTGCCACTAACAAAGATAACTACCCACAAATGTGAAAGGAAAAAAGGCTGCCTAAGTATGATTCCCAATCAAAGACAACGATAGACAGCTGCTTCTGATTGAGAACCACACCCGGCCAAACACAAAGGAATAGAAAACATAGAAATAAAGAAACTAGAATGCCCACCCTAGTCACACCGTGACTAGGCGTGACATCTCTGTTCATTATACTGTATGTACCATGCAGACACAGTAATGTCAGAAGTTGAGTCAATAACATAACAAGGTGTAAATATATCACACAGTATTTGTGTTCAGCTTGTCAATACCCAACATGGAAAGATGTTAGCATGCATTGGGAGACCTTGTTCTTTTTTAAATCAGAATTGTTTCCCTGTATGATTTTATGCAAATCATCTGAATGTTTTTAGACCTCACTTGACTGTGCAGTCTTTATCCTGCAGGTCTGTGCCAAGCTTTCAACCATATATGCCTGTAGACCAGAGAGCTATACTCCGCCCCAAGAGCTACAGGGTTTTCACATTGCACATTACCAATGGGAAACACATTGGGATTAATCACAAATATAGATTGAATGAACTATATCCTGTCGTTTGTACCTCAGAGTTCACAAGTAGGAATCTGAAAGTATCTCTGCCAATATGTATTTGTTGGTTGTGTGTGTGTGTGTGTGTGTGTGTGTGTGTGTGTGTGTGTGTGTGTGTGTGTGTGTGTGTGTGTGTGTGTGTGTGTGTGTGTGTGTGTGTGTGTGTGTGTGTGTGTGTGTGCATGCATGCGCACAAGTGACCATTGGAGTGTGGAGAGGAGGTCAATATAAATATGCATTAAACAGATTTGCAATGCCCCGTAAGGTTGAAACAAACTAAATTGGAATATGGTCAATGTTGACTCCTCCAGCCCTCCTGTCCCTCCTCTGCAGCTCTTATGAATAGTGGAAGAGACTAATTAGTTTGGTGCAGATTTTAATTTACACACGGTTTCTTTCAGGCTGATAAATCAGGCCACAGGAGATAAGACCCTTTTAATTGAATAGCTGCCCAGAGACATGGAATGCTTACTCTGGAACATTCAGAAAAGTTTTCCAGGGAAAATATTGATGCTGGGTCGAAAGTGAGAGAGCAGAGTGAACAATCTAACCCCCCGCTCGCCCGAGTGTGCATGTGGTGGTAGAGGTGGTGGAGGTGGTGGTAGTGGTGGTGGTGGCAGTGGTGGTAGTGATAGTGAGGGTGGTAGTAGTGGTGGTAGTAGTAATGGTGGTAGTGGTGGTGGAGGTGGTGGTAGTAGTGGTGGTAGTCGTGGTGGTGGTGGTGGTGGTAGTGGTGGTGGTGGTAGTGGTAGTGATGGTGGTAGTGGTGGTGGTAGTGGTGGTGGTGGCAGTGAGAGGGGTGATGGTAGTGATGGTGGTGGTAGTGGTGGTGGTGGTAGTGGTAGTGCTGGTGGTAGTGGTGACAGTGAGAGGTGATGATGGTAGTGATGGTAGTGGTAGTGGTGGTAGTGGTGGTGGTAGTGATAGTGCTGGTGGTAGTGGTGGTGGTGGCAGTGAGAGGTGATGATGGTAGTGATTTATGGTAGTGGTGATGGTGGTGGTAGTGATAGTGGTTGTGGTGGTGGTGGTGGTAGTGATAGTGATGGTGGTGGTAGTGGTAGTGATAGTGGTGGTGGTGGTAGTGGCAGTGAGAGGTGGAAGTGGTGGTGACTATGGTAGTGATGTTAGTGGTAGTGGTGGTGGTAGTGGTAGTGGTAGTGGTAGTGGTTGTGATAGTGGTAGTGGTAGTGGTGGTGGTGGTGGTGGTGGTAGTGTCGGTGGTGGTGGGAATGGTGATGGTGGTAGTGGTGGTAGTGTTATTGGTGGTGATGTTAGTGAAGGGGATGGTAGTGGAGGTGGTGATGGTGGTGGTAGTAGTAGTGGTGGGGTAGTAGAGGAGGTTGGGATGGTGGTGGTAGTGGTGGTGGTAGAGGAGGTTGTGATGATGGTGTTGGTTGTGGTGGTGGTGGTGTTGTCGTTAGTGGAGGTGGTGGTAGTGGTGGAGGTAATAGTGGTGGTGGTAGTGATGGTGGTGGTAGAGGAGGTTGTGATGGTGGTGGTAGTTGTGGTGATTGTGGTGTTGTTGTTAGTGTAGGTGGTGGTAGTTGTAGTGGTAGTGGAGGTAGTAGTGGTGGTGGTAGTGATGGTGGTGGTGGTGGTGGAGGTAGTGGTGATGATGGTAGTGATGGTTGTTGTAGTGGAGGTAGTAGTGGTAGTGGTAGTAGTAGTGGTGGTGATAGTAGAGGTAGTGGTGGTGGGGGTAGTGATGATGGTGGTAGAGGAGGTTGTGATGGTGGTGGTAGTGGTGGTGGTAGTGGTGTTGTCGTTAGTGGAGGTGGTGGTGGTAGTAGTGGTGGTGGTGGAGGTGGTAGGGATGGTGGTAGTGATTGTGGTGGTAGTGGAGGTAGTAGGGAATGGTGGTAGTGAATGTGGTTGTAGTGGAGATGGTAGTGGTGGTGGTAGTGATGGTGGTGGTAGAGGAGGTGGTGATGGTGGTGGTAGTGGAGGTGGTGATGGTGGTGGTACAGGAGGTAGTAGTAGAGGTAGTGGTGTTAGTGATGGTGGTGGACTGGCCACCCCTCATAGCCTGGTTCCTCTCTAAGTTTCTTCCTAGGTTCTGGCCTTTCTAGGGAGTTTTTCCTAGCCACCGTGCTTCTACACCTGCATTGCTTGCTGTTTGGCGTTTAAGGCTGGGTTTCTGTACAACACTTTGTGGCATCAGCTGATGTAAGAAGGGTTTTATAAATACATTTGATTGTAGTTGTAGTGGTGGTGGTAGTAATAGTAGTTGTGGAAGTAGTGCTGGTAGTGGAGGTGGTAGTAGTGGTGGTAGTAGTGGTGGTAGTGGTGGTGGTAGAGTTAGTGGTGGTGGTGGTGGTGATGGTAGTAGTAGTGGTGGTGATGGTTGTGGTGGTAGTAGTAGTAGTGGTAGTGATGGTTAGCTCAGGCCTAGTTTGTCATAGGCTAAAGGATGATTTAGTGTGTGAGAGATAGGCGGTACCCTATCAATACCCGTACATGTCACATGGGTGTGTCCCAACTGACACCCTATTCCCTATATTGTGTACTACTACAGAAGGGCCCTTGTCAAAAGTAATACAGTGCATTATATAGGGAAGAGGTAATAGGTTGCCATTTAGGGCACATCCATGGTGGAACTACTAGGGCTAGTAGTGATCATTGAATCAGGATTGAGTGAAGAAGCTTGAAGGGGATGATTTTGAGGTGAGAATGATATGAAGTGCAATGGGTATAACAAATATCATGACAGGAATCCAAAGGATATGAGTTATTATTTCATGTGCAATGAGTCATTAACCATCAACCATAGATTGATGATATCACAATAGTCCGCTAAGACAATCTTCTTTTACCAGATGATTGGATTATCACATCTGGACTTCAGTGCTCACTCACACTTATCACCAGTGCTGGACACTCCAACACTCAGACATCATTTACAAACAAAGCATGTGTGTTTAGTGAGTCTGTCAGATCAGAGGCAGTAGGGATGACCAGGGATGTTCTCTTGATAAGTGTGTGAATTGGACCATTTTCCTGTCCTGCTAAGCATTCAAAATGTGCTAAGCATTCAAAATGAGTACTTTTGGGTGTCAGGGAAAATGTATAGAGTAAAAAGTACATGATTATCTTTAGGAATGTAGTGGAGTAAAACTAAAAGTTTTAAAAGTCAAGAAATATAAATAGTAAAGTATTTTTACTCAAGTACTTTCCTCCACTGCTTATCACAGCACACATTAACAGAACACTATAATAGAGTTTTAAAGGTAATTCACGGATGAGCCGGAATGCGGAATGCGCAGCATCAATCATTATCAATCTCAGAATGCGATCTGAGAACGTTTTGGAAAATGGTTTTAAAGGCCATCGTCAGCTGCCCTATAGCACGCCTTTGATTGGGGCGGCAGGGTAGCCTAGTGGTTAGAGCATTGGACTAGTAACCGTAAATTCAAATCCCTGAGCTGACAAGGTACAAATCTGTCGTTCTGCACCTGAACAGGCCACTGTTCTTAAGCTGTCTTTGAAAATAAGAATTTGTTCTTAACTGACTTGCCTAGTTAAATAAAGGTAAAATAAAATATGTATAAAAAAAGATTGAATCCTGGCCTTTCAATCTTTAACCTTGCTGGCCTGAGTTTATTTTCTCCCTGAGTGCTGTTAAGACAATGGTCTGGTCTAGCGGTGCAATGGTCTGTTCACAGAGCCTAATTGGCCACAGCTTTGTTTGTACTGCAGTTGTTGAGAATTCATTTGGTGCATCGTGTATCCTCTCTCTCCCTGGTTGCTGACAATCTGCAGGGCTGCAGACAGTCCCACGCTCTAATCTCCTTAGAAGTACTCAGCAGAATGCAGCTAGCTAGCGCCCTAGTGCATATTCAGCTAGGGCAGTACTGCTGTGTGGAAAGCAAGCTAGCTAGCTCACAGCCTGCCTGCTGCCAGTTTTTAACCGCTTTGTTCCAACCTCGGGGAAACTCCAGTGGTTAGGTGACTGTAGGCAGGTCTCTCATGTGGAAACATTAAACAGAGTTAAAAAAACAGTTTCCTCCTTAAATATTTGTGCTCTTCTCCTTCCTTGTTAGTGTTTCATCTTCCTTTCCAGAATTACTCTTGGACTACTTTAGAAGTGGATACATATGATACTCATTCATCTAACACAGATTATGTCCTTTTATGTACAGATGTAGGACCATAATTTGACCTATGTCTTATATTATTTGACCAAAATAATCCTGCAGCAACAGAACACTTGAACGTTTAGTCCATAATGTTGCTTGATCGGTGCTAAGGCTATTAGCTGGACATAAGTAGGTGCAATGCTGTTAATATAAAAAGTGCAATACAGTTAATAAAACCATGTGTTAGTGTGGGTTTTCAGTGAATTTATGTAAATCACAAAGCTCATCTGCATTTCCTGTGGTACAGGAACATTCTCAGCAACAAAAGAGTGATCAAATGAAGATCCTACAGCTGTACAACACTCTGATGTTTGTGACATGGTATGCGCGACCTAAGGCAATAGCTTCTTTATCTACAGTGTATGCTGAATATCTCTAATGAAAGTAGTGGCTAATATGATAGGGACGTGACCGGTCATTTGATAGCAACATGCATAGCAACCAGACCCTGAAGACAAGCAAAACAAAACTGTCAAATGTATTGTATATTTTCTCCTCTAATTAGTTAGTGATGTACATACTGTAGGAATAGCAAAGGTGTCTCCATTGACGTCACAATGTCAACAGATGTGTTTCTCACAGATCACAGTGTTGGTGTAAATGACTTGATTTAAAGGAAAGTAGAAGAGAGGACTCTGTCCTTTCAGCAGCAGTAGTTCACCCATCCAACTTTTATGGTGGATTTTCTTGGTTTTAGTTTTAAGAGAGTACCATCTGGGATGTGATTTCCCTGAATCCAAGCCAAAGCCAGGCCGGGCCCGGCAGTCTAAAAGAAGCCCTGTAATTACTACAAACTGGTTAGCCACCCTCTACCACAGCTCCTCACAGGACCACCATTTACTGGAAATCCAGCCCCAAGCACCAAGCAGCCCCAGCCCACAACTTCAGCCTCAGCCCCAGCTACAGCTCCCCAGGCCCGGCCCCAGCTACAGCTCCCCAGCCCCAGCTACAGCTCCCCAGCCCCAGCTACAGCTCCCCAGCCCCAGCTACAGCTCCCCAGCCCCAGCTACAGCTCCCCAGCCCCGGCCCCAGCTACAGCTCCCCAGCCTTAGCCCCAGCCCCAGCTACGGCTCCCCAGCCCCAGCTACAGCTCCCCAGCTCCAGCTACAGCTCCCCAGCCCCAGCCCCAGCTACAGCTCCCCAGCCTTAGCCCCAGCCCCAGCTATGGCTCCCCAGCCCCAGCTACAGCTCCCCAGCCCCAGCTACAGCTCCCCAGCCCCGGCCCCAGCTACAGCTCCCCAGCCCCAGCTACAGCTCCCCAGCCCCAGCTACAGCTCCCCAGCCCCGGCCCCAGCTACAGCTCCCCAGCCTTAGCCCCAGCCCCAGCTACGGCTCCCCAGTCCCAGCTACAGCTCCCCAGCCCCAGCTACAGCTCCCCAGCCCCGGCCCCAGCTACAGCTTCCCAGCCTTAGCCCCAGCCCCAGCTACGGCTCCCCAGCCCCAGCTACAGCTCCCCAGCTCCAGCTCCCCAGCCTTAGCCCCAGCCCCAGCTACAACTCCCCAGACCCAGCTACAGCTCACCAACCCCAGCTACAGCTCCCCATCCTTATCCCCAGCTCCAGCTCCAGCTCCCCAGCCTCAGCTACAGCTCCCCAGCCCCAGCTACAGCTCCCCAGCCCCAGCTACAGGTTCCCAGCCCCAGCTACAGGTCCCCAGCCCCAGCTACAGCCCCAGCTACAGCTCCCCAGCCCCAGCTACAACTCCCCAGCCTTAGCCCCAGCCCCAGCTACAGCTCCCCAGCCCCAGTTACAGCTCCCCAGCCTTAGCCCCAGACCCAGCCACAGCTCCCCAGCCTCAGCCCCAGCTACAGCCCCACAGCTTCTGCCCCAGCCCCATGCAGTCCCGGCCCAGCACCAAGCCCCAGCCCAGGCTGATTTGGTAGGCCAGACCCCTGGTGACGGCAAGGCAAGGCAAGGCTCCAACCTCCAACCGTGGACTTAACATGACCTGCCTGGCCTGCTAGAACGCTAGGATAGCTCCTCCTCCTCTTCCTCCTCCTGATCCCAAGGAAGAAAACAAAATGAGCCATGCCACTGCAAGAAACTGGATTCAAACATCATTGTCAGACAAAGGAAAGTGAACGACTGTTTCCAATACATATTTGCAGTAGATTCAATTACCAATCATTTGTTTCCCTCTGTCTCTGTCTTTCACAGATGGCAATGCTGTCGTGTAGGAGAGGTAGATTGTATTAGCAACAGGGAGAGATTTGACAGTGTGTGCACTGACTGCTCATGGACTGGATTCTGTGCCAGAAGGCTTGATTTATCCTCCTGGATCCCAAATTCAAAACATAACACTTCAGCCTGCCAGCATATAAACCGGGAGTGGAAATTAAGGCCATGCTTAAAAAATCATGGGAAACCATCACTCAAGTAAACAAGAAATCTGTAAACAAGGAGAGATATAATTCCAGTTTATTATGACAATATTTAGTCACATTATAATCTAGAATACTGTATAATAGGCAGTTCATTTGTAAGGATTTATCAGTTAATCTTTCAAGGATTTATATATACAGCTATCTAACATTTTAAGAAGATTAAACTTTTCATTTCATACAGTTTTAAATGAAACATCCCAATTGAGACCAAATTCATTCACCCATCATTTGATCTCAAAACCAAATGAAATGCCAGTACTGTGTATGATACAATGAAGGGACTTCCCAGCGTAGACTATGTCGGACGAGGCCTCAGTAACAGCAGACAGAACTAACCTAAAGAGGCCATCTGTTGACCTGAGCCTAGCTACTCAGTTCATATATAAACAAACCTGTCTTGTGCTCTGATGGAGTCCTCCACACCAGACCTGGGTTCAAATAGCATTTATTTTCTTTCAAGTACTTTGAGAGTTTGATTGAGGCTGCCTGATGTGCCAGCCAGGTGGGCGGGGTTCACAGTTTTGTGACTATTCCATTTGTTCCTTTGCACCATCCATTGAAGCTCAATTTAAATCAAGCACAAGCTAAAGAGAGAGACAGTGGAAACTTAGGTAGCAGCAGACAGACAGAGACCTACAGTACAGTATAGATACCCAGGTAGCAACAGACAGACAGAGACCTACAGTACAGTATAGATACCCAGGTAGCAACAGACAGACAGAGACCTACAGAACAGTATAGATACCCAGGTAGCAACAGACAGGCAGTGACCTACAGTACAGTATAGATACCCAGGTAGCAACAGACAGACAGTGACCTACAGTACAGTATAGATACCCAAGTAGAAACAGACAGACAGTGACCTACAGTACAGTATAGATACCCAAGTAGAAACAGACAGACAGTGACCTACAGTACAGTATAGATACCCAGGGAACAGCAGACCTCTAATCCTAACAGATGGGTCACGATGAGCCCCATACGTCTAGCTAATAGCTTCCCTCTGACGTCAACCTAACCTGCAGTACCTCAGCCTGCTGCCTTTTCCCACTCCCCAGCACCTCACCTGGAAGGTTTCCATCCATCTCCGAAACAGAACCTGGGGAACCGTCAACCATCTGATCCTGGGGCCCCCTATATCCCAGGTTTGGCAATGCTTGGATAGGTCAGGTCAGGTCAGGTTGGGGGGAGGTGGGCATGTTGTAGAGGCACCTGGGTAGTGACAGAGGCACCGGAGCGTGGCATATTGTCAGCCTGTGTGGCGTGGTCAGGGGACGTGGCGGCGCAGGGTCAGGTGTGTGCCATGCCATGCCAGCCTAAACCATGGCCCTCAGATGAAGGACCTCTTGGATAGAAAATGGAACCCCTGAGGAGTGTCTGTTCATTTTGTTTTGATGTTGCTTTACCTTGAGCAAGACTGAAATATGATGAACGCATCTTGAATGCTCAGGGAGACATGATCTCTAAAGGGATTATCACGATCACTTTTAGAGTTACAAAATAAACACATTTTCCACTCAAGTTTGGAGAAATATAGTTTAAATCTATATCCTAGCCAATCCTAGATCCCTACGACAGCAATAGGGAACACAAATCACCATTGTGTCCAGAACTGGGAGAATATCTCTGATATTCACCTCTCATCCTCAACAGACCAGGTTTCGGCCCAAAGGCACCCTATTCCCTATACAGGGCATTCTGAAAGTTTTAAGAACCCTTGACTTTTTTCACAGTTTGTTACTTTACAGCCCTATTCTAAAATGAAAATGTATTGAAAAATATAAAATAGTTTTTTCCCCCCTCATCAATCTACACACAATACCCCATAATGACGAAGCAAAAATATGGTTTTAGAAATGTTTGCTAATGTATATTTAAAAAAACTGAAATATCACATTTACATAAGTATTCAGACCCTTTACTCAGTGCTTTGTTGAAGCACCTTTGGCAGTGATTACAGCCTCGAGTCTTCTTGGGTATGACACTACAAGCTTGGCACACCTGTATTTGGGGAGTTTCTCCGATTCTTCATGGTAGATCCTCTCAAGCTCTGTCAGGTTGGGTGGGGAGCTTCACTGCACAGCTATTTTTCGGTCTCTCCAGAGACGTTCGATCGGGTTCAAGTCCGGGCTCTGGCTGGGCCACTCAAGGACATTGAGAGACTTGTTCTGAAGCCACTCCTGCGTTGTCTTGGCTGTGTTCTTAGGGTCGTTGTCCTGTTGGAAGGTGAACCTTCGCACCAGTCTGAGGTCCTGAGCGTTTTGGAGAAGGTTTTCATCAAGGATCTCTCTGTACTTTGCTCTGTTCATTTCCCCTCAATCATGACTGGTCTCCCAGTCCCTGCCACTGAAAAATATCCCCACAGCACGCTTCACTGTAGGGATGGTGGCAGACATTCCTCCAGGCTTGACGCCTGGCATCAGGCCAAAGAGTTCAATCAAGTTGTAGAAACATCTCAAGGATGATCAATGGAAACAGGATGCAGCTCAATTTCAAGTCTTCTAGCAAAGGGTCTGAATACTTATGTCAACAAAATATTTCTGTTTTTTATTTTGAATATATTTGCAAAAATGTCTAAAAACCTGTTTTCGCTTTGTCATTATGGGTTATTGTGTGTGTAGATCGAGGAGGGATTTTTTAAAAATCCATTTGAGAATAAGGCTGTAACCTAACAAAATGGAAAGAGGGAAAAAGTCTGAATACTTTCCGAATGCGCTGTATAGTGCACTACTTTTGACCAGAGTCCTATGGGCCCTGGTTCTATGGGCCCTGGTTCTATGGGCCCTGGTCCTATGGGTCCTATGGACCCTGATACTATGGACCCTGATACTATGGACCCTGGTTCTATGGGTCCTGGTCCTATGGGTCCTATGGACCCTGATACTATGGACCCTGATTCTATGGACCCTGGTTCTATGGGTCCTGGTCCTATGGGTCCTGGTCCTATGGGTCCTATGGGTCCTGGTCCTATGTGCCCTGGTTCTATGGGTCCTGGTCCTATGGGCCCTGGTCCTATGGGTCCTATGGACCCTGATACTATGGACCCTGATACTATGGGTCCTGGTTCTATGGGTCCTGGACCTATGGGTCCTGGTCCTATGGGCCCTGGTCCTATGGGTCCTGGTCCTATGTGCCCTGGTCCTATGGGTCCTAGTCCTATGGGTCCTGGTCCTATGGGTCCTATGGGTCCTGGTCCGATGGGCCCTGGTCCTATGTGCCCTGGCCCTATGGGCTCTGGTTCTATGGGTCCTGGTCCTATGGGTCCTGGTCCTATGGGCCCTGGTCAACAGTAGTGCACTATATACAGTTGAAGTCAGAAGTTTACATACACATAGGTTGGAGTCTCGCTTTTCAACCACTCCACAAATTTCTTGTTAACAAACTATAGTTTTGGCAAGTAAGGACATCTACTTAGGACATCTACTTAGTGCATGACACAAGTAATTTTTCCAACATCTGTTTACAGATAGATTATTTCACTTATAATTCACTGTATCACAATTCCAGTGGGTCAGAAGTTTACACACACTAAGTTGACTGTGTCTTTAAACAGCTTGGAAAATTCCAGAAAATGATGTCCTGGCTTTAGAAGCTTCGGATAGGCTAATTGACATGATTTGAGTCAATTGGAGGTGTACCTGTGGATGTATTTCAAGGCCTACCTTCAAACTCAGTGGGAAAAAGGGAAAATCAAAATAAATCAGCCAAGACCTCAGAAAACAATAGTAGACCTCCACAAGTCTGGTTCATCCTTGGGAGCAATTTCCAAACGCCTGAAGGTACCACGTTCATCTGTACAAACAATAGTATGCAAGTATAAACACCATGGGATCACGCAGCCGTCATACCACTCAGGAAGTAGACATGTGCTGTCTCCTAGAGATGAACATACTTTGGTGCAAAAAGTTCAAATCAATCCCAGAACAACAGCAAAGGATCTTGTGAAGATGCTGGAGGAAACAGGTACAAAAATAGCCATATCCACAGTAAAACGAGTCCTATATCGACATAACCTGAAAGGCTGCTCAGCAAGGAAGAAGTCACTGCTCCAAAACCGCCATAAAAAAGCTGGACTACGGTTTGCAACTGCACATGGGAACAAAGATCGTACTTTTTTGGAGAAATGTCCTCTGGTTTGATGAAACAAATATAGAACTGTTTGGCCATAATGAACATCATTCTGTTCGGAGGAAAAAGGGGGAGGCTTGCAAGCCGAAGAACACCATCCCAGCCGTGAAGCACGGGGGTGGCAGCATCAAGTTGTGGGGGTGCTTTGCTGCAGGAGGGACTGGTGCACTTCACAAAATAGATGGCTTCATGAGGAAGAAAAATTATGTGGATATATTGAAGCAAGACATCAGGTTAAAGCTTGGTCGCAAATGGGTCTTCCAAATGGACAATGACCCCAAGCATACTTCCAAAGCTGTGGCAAAATGGCTTAAGACAACAAAGTTAAGGTATTGGAGTGGCCATCACAAAGCCCTGACCTCAATCCTATAGAATATTTGTGGGCAGAACTGAAAAAGTGTGTGCGAGCAAGGAGGCCTACAAACCTGTGACAAATTGTGAAAAACTGAGTTTAAATGTATTTGGCTAAGGTGTATGTAAACTTCCGACTTCAACTGTAGGAAGTAGGGTGACATTTGAGACAGACTCATATTGTGATTCAGGGAGACAGTGAGGCGGAAAGGCAGGGAAGCAGTGAGACAGTGAGGCAGGGAGGCAGGGAAGCAGTGAGACAGTGAGGCAGGGAGGCAGTGAGGCAGTGAGGCAGGGAGGCAGGGAAGCAGTGAGACAGTGAGGCAGGGAGGCAGTGAGGCAGTGAGGCAGGGAGGCAGTGAGGCAGTGAGGCAGCCCTTATGGCTGCTACATTCAGGATAACAATCAGTGCTCCTCTTCCCCTTCACTTTTGTTTGACTCCTCCGTTTGCACGCAAACCTGAAGCTCACGCCTCCCTGTTCTAGATGGGCAGGCCTGATAAGGCACCGACACAGTGGGCCTATCAGATCTGCCCTGCTCTGCTCTGCACTGAGGTAATAATGTGGATGAACCATAGGGCAGATATGAGCTCCACCATCAGATGCCAGTGCGTCATAAATAAGATTTTGTTCTCTGCCTGACTTCTCTGGATAAGTTAAATAAATAAATAAAATCAGGGGACGTTCCTTGACGATTCAGGAGGTCATGCGATACACAGTGAACAAATTGGACAAATAGGAAGAAAGTCTTACTCGACACTGTATAGGGCTATTCACCACCACATGTTGTCCATACCAATACACTGTCCATACCATTACACTGTCCACGCCAATACACTGTCCACGCCAATACACTGTCTATACCAATACACTGTCCACGCCAATACACTGTCCATACCAATACACTGTCCACACCAATACACTGTCCACACCAATACACTGTCCACGCCAATACACTGTCCACACCAATACACTGTCCACGCCAATACACTGTCCATACCAATACACTGTCCATACCAATACACTGTCCACACCAATAGACTGTCCATACCAATACACTGTCCACGCCAATACACTGTCTATACCAATACACTGTCCATACCAATACACTGTCCATACCAATACACTGTCCACACCAATAGACTGTCCATACCAATACACTGTCCACGACAATACACTGTCCATACCAATACACTGTCCACACCAATACACTGTCCACACCAATAGACTGTCCATACCAATACACTGTCCACGACAATACACTGTCCATACCAATACACTGTCCACGCCAATACACTGTCCATACCAATACACTGTCCATACCAATACACTGTCCACACCAATAGACTGTCCATACCAATACACTGTCCATACCAATACACTGTCCACGCCAATACACTGTCCATACCAATACACTGTCCATACCAATACACTGTCCACACCAATAGACTGTCCATACCAACACACTGTCCATACCAATACACTGTCCACACCAATAGACTGTCCATACCAATACACTGTCCACGCCAATACACTGTCTATACCAATACACTGTCCACGACAATACACTGTCCATACCAATACACTGTCCACGCCAATACACTGTCCATACCAATACACTGTCCACGCCAATACACTGTCCATACCAATACACTGTCCACGCCAATACACTGTCTATACCAATACACTGTCCATACCAATACACTGTCCACACCAATACACTGTCCACGCCAATACACTGTCCATACCAATACACTGTCCATACCAATACACTGTCCACACCAATAGACTGTCCATACCAATACACTGTCCACGCCAATACACTGTCTATACCAATACACTGTCCACGACAATACACTGTCCATACCAATACACTGTCCACGCCAATACACTGTCCATACCAATACACTGTCCACGCCAATACACTGTCTATACCAATACACTGTCCATACCAATACACTGTCCACACCAATACACTGTCCACGCCAATACACTGTCCATACCAATACACTGTCCATACCAATACACTGTCCACACCAATAGACTGTCCATACCAATACACTGTCCACGCCAATACACTGTCTATACCAATACACTGTCCATACCAATACACTGTCTATACCAATACACTGTCCACGCCAATACACTGTCTAAACCAATACACTGTCCACGCCAATACACTGTCCATACCAATACACTGTCCACGCCAATACACTGTCTATACCAATACACTGTCTATACCAACACACTGTCCACGCCAATACACTGTCCACGTCAATACACTGTCCACACCAATACACTGTCCACGCCAATACACTGTCCACACCAATACACTGTCCATACCAATACACTGTCCATACCAACACACTGTCCACACCAATACACTGTCCACGCCAATACACTGTCTATACCAATACACTGTCCATACCAATATACTGTCCATACCAATACACTGTCCACGCCAATACACTGTCCACGCCAATACACTGTCCATATCAATACACTGTCCACACCAATACACTGTCCACACCAATACACTGTCTATACCAATACACTGTCCATACCAATACACTGTCCATACCAATACACTGTCCACACCAATACACTGTCTATACCAATACACTGTCCACGCCAATACACTGTCTATACCAATACACTGTCCATACCAATACACTGTCCACGCCAATACACTGTCCATACCAATACACTGTCCATACCAATACACTGTCCATACCAATACACTGTCCATGCCAATACACTGTCCACGCCAATACACTGTCCACGCCAATACACTGTCTATACCAATACACTGTCCATACCAATACACTGTCCATACCAATACACTGTCCATACCAATACACTGTCCATACCAATACACTGTCCATGCCAATACACTGTCCACGCCAATACACTGTCCACGCCAATACACTGTCTATACCAATACACTGTCCACACCAATACACTGTCTATACCAATACACTGTCCATACCAATACACTGTCCATACCAATACACTGTCCACACCAATACACTGTCCACACCAATACACTGTCTATACCAATACACTGTCCACGCCAATACACTGTCCACGCCAATACACTGTCCACACCAATACACTGTCTATACCAATACACTGTCTTTACCAATACACTGTCCACGCCAATACACTGTCCATACCAATACACTGTCTATACCAATACACTGTCCATACCAATACACTGTCCACACCAATACACTGTCCACGCCAATACACTGTCCATATCAATACACTGTCTATACCAATACACACACTGTCCACACCAATATACTGTCCACACCAATAGACTGTCCATACCAATACACTGTCTATACCAATACACTGTCCACACCAATACACTGTCCACACCAATACTCTGTCCACACCAATACACTGTCCACACCAATACACTGTCTATACCAATACATTGTCCCTACCAATACACTGTCCATACCAATACACTGTCCATACCAATACACTGTCTATACCAATACACTGTCTATACCAATACACTGTCCATACCAATACACTGTCCATACCAATACATGTCAATACTCTGTCAGGACCAACAACATTAATGGGGAAGTCTATGGAAAATTTAGGGTGCATCCCACATGACACCAAATTCCAATAATAGTGGATTACTTTTCACTAAAGTAGGAATAGGGTGCCATTTTGACTCAGATTTCTATGGACGGTGAGCCAAGCTGGTCAGGGCTGTCATTTGCTGATAGCAGTGGTGAGAAAGGTCATGTTCCTGATAGACATCTAACCTGAGGCAGTAGCTGATTGAGGTTGGCATGTTGCTCTAATTGGTCCACTGAAGGACAGACACTATGCTCTTAAGGACATTGTATCAACAATGAGAGCGTCCCAAATGGTACCCCATTCCATTTATAGTGCACTACTGTTGACCAGAGTAAGGCACTATAGAGGGACTAGGGCGGCTTTGGAAACGTAACCGACATTTGACCAGGATGACTCATATCTGCTTGTGATTGGTAGAGCTAGAGTGAGATGTGTGCCATTCTGTCAGTGTTAAGCTCTTTAATCTGATTGTATTGACACTTAGTGGCGCTGTCCGCTGAATGACAATCCTGAGAGCGAGCACATCCGGAGAGGCTAAAATAAATAAAAAACAATTACATTTACGTGGATCAATGCAACAGACGTTTTCATTTGAATTGTATTATCTTATCATTTAAAGGTTGCTATGGAGATAAAACAACGTTTCCTGGTACATAAATGCCACTTTCAGTAAAGGGGATCTAACATCTACTGTGGGTAGACATTAAAGCATCATTGCTATTCTGGGGAGTAGTTTTTCAAGATGGTATGTCTGGTGTAGCCTGGCTATAATCATTGAAACGCTGGTCACATTTCACAGCCCATAAACTGTACATGTATTCACTGCCTGTTTACATGTTCTGCCTGCTGCTCCCTGACCTTCTACCGTCGACACACACACACACACACACACACACACACACACACACACACACACACACACACACACACACACACACACACACACACACACACACACACACACACACACACACACACACACACACACACACACACACAGCACGTCTGACACATCTGAATTCTCTCTCATACGTGGTAAGGGACTCAACGTTGATTTACTCCAGGAATGGTTAAGGAATTTGAATCAGGTTTGTGTGAGACTAGTACTGTGAGTAGGCTATCTTGGCTATAGGGACTTAGTTCCCTGCAGTCACAGGTGCAGTGGGTCCAGTGTGGCTGCCGCCGGCGACCCTGGTCTGCCGCTCCTCTCTGGGGAGAGAGCACAGGTGGCTGGGAGCTGTGCCGAAGCGTAGGGCAGCGCTGTTGCATGTGGCAACGGGCCAACCGCTCACAGAGCATATGCCAGGCCAGGGCCTAGGAGGAGAGACACACCGCACCGGCACTCTGTGCCAGGCACAAACAAACTAGTGATGGAGAGAGAGAGAGAGAGGTTTTTCATATGTAAAAATAGCCACACAAGCACAGGTCCTTTGGAAGGGAGCATATGCTGCTAGTTGTTTTAGTATTTGTTGTTGATTTTGCTTGGCAGGATATTCCATGTACAGTATGTGTGTGTGTGACCAAATTGAATGACCAAATAATTGGATATATTTGGATCTCAATCTGATTAAGATAGTGTTATACGTTTGAATAAGTGTCTTATTTGCTGAATATTCCAAAACAAATTAATTCAAAGATCCTGTGAGACCTCAATTATATTAAAGAAGTCGAAAAGTAATGTTATTCCAGAAGACCAAGGTTCCTTAACTGGGCTTATACAACATGGACCCAAGTATCTAGATAACTGTGTATTTCAACCCAGAAAGCAGAGTGAGCGCCAGCTTGTGTTAATATCAAATTTCATCAGTTATGTAAATGACGTCCTGCTGTTAGAGAAGTGGAACAGGGCTGTGTTCAGGTTCCACCCCAAAATGCATGGAAATGAGCTAGCCGCAGGGCAGTGGATGACCTCCGCCTCGCCTCGCCCGTCGATGATGGGAGCTCTGCTCCCCCGTGCCTCCTTCTACAACCCTCTCTATTCTTGCCTGACAGAGCACTGCCGAGGGGGAGACGTAGCTACACTGCCTCTGTTCTGTTTGGATACAAAAGATGGATTTGGCCAAGTTGTTTATCTGGAAACGTGTTAAAAAAGTCCTCCTTAGTGAACTTAGCAATCCTCTCATTGTGCATCAGCCCTTCAAAGCCAAGCCGCTCAGTACTCACGCAAGTCCATCTGCTGTACGTGTTTCTATCTATTTTTACAACATGGCTGCTGAGGTTTAAATAGTTCAAACCCCCCCAAAATGTTTATTCAATGAGGGAGAGTGTAATAAATGTTTATTCAATGAGGGAGAGCATAATAAATGTTTATCCAATGATGGAGAGTGTAATACATGTTTATTCAATGAGGGAGAGTGTAATAAATGTTTATTCAATGAGGGAGAGTGTAAAACATGTTTATCCAATGATGGAGAGTGTAATAAATGTTTATTCAACGAGGGAGAGTGTAAAAAATGTTTATTCAATGAGGGAGAGCATAATAAATGTTTATCCAATGATGGAGAGTGTAATACATGTTTATTCAATGAAGGAGAGCATAATAAATGTCTATTCAATGAGGGAGAGCATAATAAATGTTTATCCAATGATGGAGAGTGTAATAAATGTTTATTCAATGAGGGAGAGTGTAATAAATGTTTATTCAACGAGGGAGAGTATAATACATGTTTATTCAATGAGGGAGAGCATAATAAATGTTTATCCAATGATGGAGAGTGTAATACATGTTTATTCAATGAGGGAGAGTGTAATAAATGTTTATTCAATGAGGGAGAGTGTAAAATTTGTTTATCCAATGATGGAGAGTGTAATAAATGTTTATTCAATGAGGGAGAGTGTAATAAATGTTTATTCAATGAGGGAGAGTGTAATAAATGTTTATTCAATGAGAGAGAGTGTAATAAATGTTTATTCAATGAGAGAGAGTGTAATAAATGTTTATTCAACGAGGGAGAGTGTAATAAATGTTTATTCAATGAGGGAGAGTGTAAAAAATGTTTATTCAATGAGGGAGAGCATAATAAATGTTTATCCAATGATGGAGAGTGTAATAAATGTTTATTCAATGAGGGAGAGTGTAATAAATGTTTATTCAATGAGAGAGTGTAATAAATGTTTATTCAACGAGGGAAAGTGTAATACATGTTTATTCAACGAGGGAGAGTGTAATAAATGTTTATTCAACGAGGGAAAGTGTAATACATGTTTATTCAACGAGGGAGAGTGTAATAAATGTTTATTCAACGAGGGAGAGTGTAATAAATGCAAGTCAATAAACAAACTGGAGATGCATTGTTGTATGACTGGCGTGGAAGGGTTTGGTTTGGAGTGGGGGGGTGGGTGGGTGGGGTTGTCAGAATCCACACCGGTGTTGTATTTTTCCATTTCCACTCTTTTTCTCTCCATCGTATCTCACTGAGCCTGTGATGAGGCTGTGGTAGACACCGCCCAAGTCCCAAATAGTACCCTATTCCCTATTTAGTGCACTACTTCTGACCAGATCGAGTAAAAAGTAGAACACCATGGGAGATAGGGTGCAATTTGGTACACAGCACTGACAGCTCCTCTCTGAGGAAACCTAGTTGTCCAGGTGAGAAACATCCACTGACAGCTCCTCTCTGAGGAAACCTAGTTGTCCAGGTGAGACACATCCACTGACAGCTCCTCTCTGAGGAAATCTAGTTGTCCAGGTGAGACACATCCACTGACAGCTCTTCTCTGAGGAAACCTAGTTGTCCAGGTGAGACACATCCACTGACAGCTCCTCTCTGAGGAAACCTAGTTGTCCAGGTGAGACACATCCACTGACAGCTCTTCTCTGAGGAAATCTAGTTGTCCAGGTGAGACACATCCACTGACAGCTCCTCTCTGAGGAAACCTAGTTGTCCAGGTGAGACACATCCACTGACAGCTCCTCTCTGAGGAAACCTAGTTGTCCAGGTGAGACACATCCACTGACAGCTCCTCTCTGAGGAAACCTAGTTGTCCAGGTGAGACACATCCACTGACAGCTCTTCTCTGAGGAAACCTAGTTGTCCAGGTGAGACACATCCACTGACAGCTCTTCTCTGAGGAAACCTAGTTGTCCAGGTGAGACACATCCACTGACAGCTCTTCTTCTGAGGAAACCTAGTTGTCCAGGTGAGACACATCCACTGACAGCTCCTCTCTGAGGAAACCTAGTTGTCCAGGTGAGACACATCCACTGACAGCTCTTCTTCTGAGGAAACCTAGTTGTCCAGGTGAGACACATCCACTGACAGTTCTTCTTCTGAGGAAATCTAGTTGTCCAGGTGAGACACATCCACTGACAGCTCTTCTTCTGAGGAAATCTAGTTGTCCAGGTGAGACACATCCACTGACCGCTCCTCTCTGAGAAAACCTAGTTGTCCAGGTGAGACACATCCACTGACAGCTCCTCTCTGAGGAAACCTAGTTGTCCAGGTGAGAGTGAGACACATCCACTGACAGCTCCTCTCTGAGGAAACCTAGTTGTCCAGGTGAGAGTGAGACACATTCATTATGACAGATCCCTCTTAAGGAGCGTGGCATGTTTAGCATTTCAAATGTCTGTCTAATCAACACATCAGTGCTATCTTGTTAGTTATTAATAATGTCTATGGCTTGAAACACAGTGCCTCTTGCTGACGACCAGCTGATTGGTTCCTTGCAAACAGGCTGGTTGGTGTCACGTCCTGACCTTAGTTCCTTTTTTATGTCTCTGTTTTAGTTTGGTCAGGGCGTGAGTTGGGGTGGGCATTCTATGTTTTTGTTCTAGGTTTTGTACTTCTATGTGTTTGGCCTGGTATGGTTCCCAATCAGAGGCAGCTGTCAATCGTTGTCTCTGATTGAGAACCATACTTAGGTAGCCTGCGTTCCCACTATGATTTGTGAGTAGTTGTTTTCTGTTTAGTGTATTCACCTGACAGAACTGTTTTGTTTCTTCCATTCACTTTGTTATTCAAGTATGATACAAAAGGATGCATCATGTGATTTCCTAATTAACCTTCAACTGTTTATCCTTCCGGTTAGTTGAAGTAAATGCCCCAAAAACAAGCACGATAAAGCTACACTCATTTAATCTCAGATTTATAGTCCAACAATTTTAGTTTAGTATAGTTGTTTTCTCTTGCTAAACATTAGCCTTGTGGATATTGTCCATTGATGTTCCTAATGCCATAAGATAAACTCCAAGGTCAATGACAGGGAGACAGTTCTAATCCCTTTAACTCCTCTACAAGGTCAATGACAGGGAGACAGTTCTAATCCCTTTAACTCCTCTACAAGGTCAATGACAGGGAGACAGTTCTAATCCCTTTAACTCCTCTACAAGGTCAATGACAGGGAGACAGTTCTAATCCCTTTAACTCCTCTACAAGGTCAATGACAGGGAGACAGTTCTAATCCCTTTAACTCCTCTACAAGGTCAATGACAGGGAGACCGTTCTAATCCCTTTAACCCCTCTACAAGGTCAATGACAGGGAGATAGTTCTAATCCCTTTAACTCCTCTACAAGGTCAATGACAGGGAGACAGTTCTAATCCCTTTAACTCCTCTACAAGGTCAATGACAGGGAGACAGTTCTAATCCCTTTAACTCCTCTACAAGGTCAATGACAGGGAGACAGTTCTAATCCCTTTAACTCCTCTACAAGGTCAATGACAGGGAGACAGTTCTAATCCCTTTAACTCCTCTACAAGGTCAATGACAGGGAGACAGTTCTAATCCCTTTAACTCCTCTACAAGGTCAATGACAGGGAGACAGTTCTAATCCCTTTAACTCCTCTACAAGGTCAATGACAGGGAGACAGTTCTAATCCCTTTAACTCCTCTACAAGGTCAATGACAGGGAGACAGTTCTAATCCCTTTAACTCCTCTACAAGGTCAATGACAGGGAGACAGTTCTAATCCCTTTAACTCCTCTACAAGGTCAATGACAGGGAGACAGTTCTAATCCCTTTAACTCCTCTACAAGGTCAATGACAGGGAGACAGTTCTAATCCCTTTAACTCCTCTACAAGGTCAATGACAGGGAGACAGTTCTAATCCCTTTAACTCCTCTACAAGGTCAATGACAGGGAGACAGTTCTAATCCCTTTAACTCCTCTACAAGGTCAATGACAGGGAGACAGTTCTAATCACTGTTCCTTTCTCCATGTTGATGAATCAGATCACACTTCAACGACAACACAAAGGACATGGTGTTCTTGTTTGGAATAGAAATCCCTGGAAAATGGCTTCCGGACGTCTTTTCCAATGAGCATGTGTCCCAGTCATCGAAGTCTCATTAGAGAGAGACTATGGAGTAGTTAGAGGCCCTGAAAGGAATGGAAGAGTCAGGACTTTCACTAAATGTAATCTCCCATCAGGCTCAACTGTTCCCCCTCACTCTGACTGATAGATACACATCGACGACAAGAGATAAGATTACAAATGGCGGCAGGCAGAGAGAGAAACAATGTGCCTGCCTATACGGTCGCACATCTTATAATGAAGTGGTAAAATGTGAATCATCTTTGTTTTAAAGTGGAACAAGGAAAACGTCTTCTGGTTGCATCAGCACAGTTTGACTGAGACTACATACTGTAGAATGAGATGTCTTCCTCCATGATGATGAGCAGTTCATTTTGCAATGCCTTGAGAATGTCATCAGGGCCTGCTGAATCATATTTGCTGAGGCAAAGACCTATTCATCATCATTGATGAGAACTGATGTCAGTGTTTTTTATTTGGAGTGCTCACGAGAAGGCATGTATATGTCCTTGTTGACTGGAAGGGTTGTGAGGAAGGAGAAAACTCCCTCTCTGTCCAGGGGAAATGTCAATACAACACAAAGTGCAAATATGTCGTTATTAAGCAATAAGGCATGGGGGGTTGTGGTATATGGCCAATATACCACGGCTAAGGGCTATTCTTAGACACGAGGCATCGTTGAGTGCCAGGATACAGCCGTTAGCAGTGGTATATTGGCCATATACCATAAACTCCAGAGGTGCCTTATTGCTATTATAAACAGGTTACCAATGTAAGTAGAACAGTAAAAATACATGTTTTGTCATACCTGTGGTATACAGTCTGATATACCATGGCTGTCAGCCAAACAGCATTCAGGGCTGGAACTACCCAGTTTACAATACAGTATATATATTGAGTAAGACAAATAAAACACAAAATACAGGCTTATGAGAGACTTTCCAACAGGTGCCTCCGAAAAGCATGTTTTGATTGAAACAACCTCATTAAAATCAAATCAAATCAAATCAAATTGATTTATATAGCCCTTCGTACATCAGCTGATATCTCAAAGTGCTGTACAGAAACCCAGCCTAAAACCCCAAACAGCAAGCAATGCAGGTGTAGAAGCACGGTGGCTAGGAAAAACTCCCTAGAAAGGCCAAAACCTAGAGAGGAACCAGGCTATGGAGGGTGGCCAGTCCTCTTCTGGTTGTGCCGGGTGGAGATTATAACAGAACATGGCCAAGATGTTCAAATGTTCATAAATTACCAGCATGGTCAAATAATAATTATCACAGTAGTTGTCGAGGGTGCAGCAAGTCAGCACCTCAGGAGTAAATGTCAGGTGGCTTTTCATAGCCGATCATTAAGAGTATCTCTACCACTCCTGCTGTCTCTAGAGAGTTGAAAACAGCAGGTCTGGGACAGGTAGCACGTCCGGTGAACAGGTCAGGATTCCATAGCCGCAGGCAGAACAGCTGAAACTGGAGCAGCAGCACGGCCAGGTGGACTGGGGACAGCAAGGATTCATCATGCCAGGTATGGTCCTAGGGCTCAGGTCCTCCGAGAGAGAGAAAGAAAGAGAGAAAGAGAGAGCATAGTTAGATTCACACAGGACACTGGATAAGACAGGAGAAGTACTCCAGATATAATAAACTGACCCTAGCCCCCCGCCACATAAACTACTGCAGCATAAATACTGGAGGCTGAGACAGGAGGGGTCAGGAGACACTGTGGCCCCATCTGATGATACCCCCAGACAGGGCCAAACAGGAAGGATATAACCCCACCCACTTTGCCAAAGCACAGCCCCCACACCACTAGAGTGCTATCATCAACCACCAACTTACCATCCTGAGACAAGGCCAAGTATAGCCCACAAAAATCTCCGCCACGGCACAACCCAAGGGGGGCGCCAACACAGACAGCAAGATCACATCAGTGACTCAACCCACTCAAGTGACGCACCCCTTCTAGGGATGGCATGAAAGAGCACCAGTAAGCCAGTGACTCAGCCCCTGTAATAGGGTTAGAGGCAGAGAATCCCAGTGGAAAGAGGGGAACCGGCCAGGCAGAGACAGCAAGGGCGGTTCGTTGCTCCAGAGCCTTTCCGTTCACCTTCACACTCCTGTGCCAGACTACACTCAATCATATGACCCACTGAAGAGATGAGTCTTCAGTAAAGACTTAAAGGTTGAGACCGAGTCTGCGTCTCTCACATGGGTAGGCAGACCATTCCATAAAAATTGAGCTCTATAGGAGAAAGTCCTGCCTCCAGCTGTTTGCTTAAAAATTCTAGGTACAATTAGGAGGCCTGCGTCTTGTGACCGTAGCGTACGTGTAGGTATGTACGGCAGGACCAAATCAGAGAGATAGGTAGGAGCAAGCCCATGTAATGCTTTGTAGGTTAGCAGTAAAACCTTGAAATCAGCCCTTGCTTTGACAGGAAGCCAGTGTAGGGAGGCTAGCACTGGAGTAATATGATCACATTTTTTGGTTCTAGTCAGGATTCTAGCAGCCGTATTTAGCACTAACTGAAGTTTATTTAGTGCTTTATCCGGGTAGCTGGAAAGTAGAGCATTGCAGTAATCTAACCTAGAAGATTCATTTTTCTGCATCATTTTTGGACAGAAAATTTCAGATTTTTGCAATGTTACGTTGATGGAAAAAAGCTGTCCTTGAAACAGTCTTGATGTGTTCGTCAAAAGAGAGATCAGGGTCCAGAGTAACGCAGAGGTCCTTCACAGTTTTATTTGAGACGACTGTACAGACATTAAGATTAATTGTCTGATTCAACAGAAGATCTCTTTGTTTCTTGGGACCTAGAACAAGCATCTCTGTTTTGTCCGAGTTTAAAAGTAGAAAGTTTGCAGCTATCCACTTCATTATGTCTGAAACACATGCTTCTAGTGAGGGCAATTTTGGGGCTTCACCATGTTTCATTGAAATGTACAGCTGTGTGTCATCTGCATAGCAGTGAAAGTTAACATTATGTTTTCATGACATCCCCAAGAGGTAAAATATATAGTGAAAACAACAGTGGTCCTAAAACGGAACCTTGAGGAACACCGAAATTTACAGTTGATTTGTCAGAAGGCAAACCGTTCACAGAGACAAACTGATATCTTTCCGACAGGTAAGATCTAAACCAGGCCAGAACTTGTCCTTGTAGACCAATTTGGGTTTCCAATCTCTCCAAAAGAATGTGGTGATCGATGGTATCAAAAGCAGCACTAAGGTCTAGGCGCACAAGGACAGATGCAGAGCCTCGGTCTGATGCCATTAAAAGGTCATTTACCACCTTCACAAGTGCAGAGAGAGAGAGCTGTTTATTATGTTCAACATAGGAGGGCCAAGCACAGGAAGCAGCTCTTTCAGTAGTTTAGTTGGAATAGGGTCCAGTATGCAGCTTGAAGGTTTAGAGGCCATGATTATTTTCATCATTGTGTCAAGAGATATAGTACTAAAACACTTGAGTGTTTCTGTTGATCCTAGGTCCTGGCAGAGTTGTGCACACTCAGGACAACTGAGCTTTGAAGGAATACGCAGATTTAAAGAGGAGTCCGTAATTTGCTTTCTAATAATCATGATATTTTCCTCAAAGAAGTTCATGAATTTATTACTGCTGAAGTGAAAGCCATCCTCACTTGGGGAATGCTGCTTTTTAGTTAGCTTTGCGAAAGTATAAAAAATACATTTGGGATTGTTCTTATTTTCCTCAATTAAGTTGGAAAAATAGGATGATCGAGCAGCATTAAGGGCTCTTCGGTACTGCACGGTACTGTCTTTCCAAGCTAGTCGTAAGACTTCCAGTTTGGTGTGGCGCCATTTCCGTTCCAATTTTCTGGAAGCTTGCTTCAGAGCTCGGGTATTTTCTGTATACCAGGGAGCTAGTTTCTTATGAGAAATGTTTTTAGTTTTTAGGGGTGCAACTGTATCTAGGGTATTGCGCAAGGTTTAATTGAGTTCCTCAGTTAGGTGGTTAACTGATTTTTAGTTATAAATCACAACAGAGAGAGAGAGAGAGAGGGAGAATAGAGCATAGCTAGTGATGACAGCTTCCTGTTGGTGTGAAGGGGAGAGGGCGGGAACCAATGGCTGTGCAGTAGCCTCAGAACACTGAACTGGAATCCCAAATGGCACCCTTTCCCTATATCGTGCACTACTATGTGCACTGGTCAAAAGTAGAGCACTATGTAGAGAATAGGGTGCCATTTGGGACAACTAAGAACTGTTATTTTCACATCACCACCCAGCAGGGAATCTGCTACACCGAACTGCCTTACTTTCCTCTGTCTTACCACACTATCAGCCTGGATGGGAAATGACCAGAACCTGGAGGATAATGACGCCTCACAGCCAGAGATGTATCTGCCAAATTTGTGACAACCGTTTATAAATATTCATACCAGTAATTTCAACAATTTCTTTCACAAAGCCCATAAAACTGGGAAAATGTAGTAATCACACAAGATTATTTGCTTAAATATCCACATTATTTCCTAAAAATCCACATAGTGACATTGAATCACATACCGTCTCTTAAATTACTATCTAGTTTTCAGTACTTGCTATACAAACCTGTCAGTACAGTGTTGTATTATAAATCAGACAGTCTATTTGTTAATATCCACCTACTTACCAAAGGCCCTATCATTAATGAATGATGACAACTCACACCCACTGGTTTACCCCAACCGCCCCCTCCTATCTGAGCCTCTGCCTCTACACAACACCCAAGGCCCAAGTGGCTTATTGAAATTCCAAAACTAAAACACACACTCGCACACAGTCTCCTGAGTTTGCCGCACATCGTTACACGAGCACAACCCGGCCCTCCCTCCTGCGACAGAGAGGAGCGAAGCTCTGGCATGGATACGGAGCCAGGCTCACACAGGGGAATGGACCCAGGGCCGGAAAAACTTGACAAGGAATGGCTAGGAGTACCACCTGTGTGGAACGCTTCTGTAACATTTTACTGCTCAGTGACAAGAGGAGGATCAGCAGTGGAGAGAGAGAGGAGACAAGAGGAGAGAGAGAGGAGACAAGATGAGGATCAGCTGTGGAGAGAGAGAGGAGACAATAGGAGAGAGAGAGGAGACAAGAGGAGAGAGAGGAGACAAGAGGAGGATCAGCTGTGGAGAGAGAGAGGAGACAAGAGGAGAGAGAGAGGAGACAAGAGGAGGATCAGCTGTGGAGAGAGAGAGGAGACAAGAGGAGAGAGAGAGGAGACAAGAGGAGAGAGAGAGGAGACAAGAGGAGAGAGAGAGGAGACAAGAGGAGGATCAGCTGTGGAGAGAGAGAGGAGACAAGAGGAGAGAGAGAGGAGACAAGAGGAGAGAGAGAGGAGACAAGAGGAGGATCAGCTGTGGAGAGAGAGAGGAGACAATAGGAGAGAGAGAGGAGACAAGAGGAGGATCAGCTGTGGAGAGAGAGAGGAGACAAGAGGAGGATCAGCTGTGGAGAGAGAGAGGAGACAAGAGGAGAGAGAGAGGAGACAAGAGGAGGATCAGCTGTGGAGAGAGAGAGGAGACAAGAGGAGGATCAGCTGTGGAGAGAGAGAGGAGACAAGAGGAGGATCAGCTGTGGAGAGAGAGAGGAGACAAGAGGAGAGAGAGAGGAGACAAGAGGAGGATCAGCTGTGGAGAGAGAGAGAAGACAAGAGGAGGATCAGCTGTGGAGAGAGAGAGGAGACAAGAGGAGGATCAGCTGTGGAGAGAGAGGAGACAAGAGGAGGATCAGCTGTGGAGAGAGAGAGGAGACAAGAGGAGGATCAGCTGTGGAGAGAGAGAGAAGACAAGAGGAGGATCAGCTGTGGAGAGAGAGAGGAGACAAGAGGAGGATCAGCTGTGGAGAGAGAGAGAGGAGACAAGAGGAGGATCAGCTGTGGAGAGAAAGGAGAAAAGAGGAGGATCAGCTGTGGAGAGAGAGAGGAGACAAGAGAAGAGAGAGAGGAGACAAGAGGAGGATCAGCTGTGGAGAGAGAGAGGAGACAAGAGGAGAGAGAGAGGAGACAAGAGGAGGCTCAGCTGTGGAGAGAGAGAGGAGACAAGAGGAGAGAGAGAGGAGACAAGAGGAGGATCAGCTGTGGAGAGAGAGAGGAGACAATAGGATGATCAGCTGTGGAGAGAGAGAGGAGACAAGAGGAGAGAGAGAGGAGACAAGAGGAGGATCAGCTGTGGAGAGAGAGAGAAGACAAGAGGAGGATCAGCTGTGGAGAGAGAGAGGAGACAAGAGGAGGATCAGCTGTGGAGAGAGAAGAGACAAGAGGAGGATCAGCTGTGGAGAGAGAGAGGAGACAAGAGGAGGATCAGCTGTGGAGAGAGAGAGGAGACAAGAGGAGGATCAGCTGTGGAGAGAGAGAGGAGACAAGAGGAGGATCAGCTGTGGAGAGAGAGAGGAGACAAGAGTAGGATCCGCTGTGGAGAGAGAGGAGACAAGAGGAGGATCAGCTGTGGAGAGAGAGAGGAGACAAGAGGAGGATCAGCTGTGGAGAGAGAGAGGAGACAAGAGGAGGAGCAGCTGTGGAGAGAGAGAGGAGACAAGAGGAGGATCAGCTGTGCAGGGCGATCTCTGCCTCTAACCCTCTCTCTTGCTCTCTCTAGTCCTCTCTCTCTCCCTAATCCTCTCTCTTTATCCTCCTCTAACCCTCTCGCTCTCTCCTACTCTAACCCTCTCTTTCTCCTCCTCTAACCCTCTCTCTTTCTCCTCCTCTAACCCTCTCTCTTCTCCTACTCTAACCCTCTCTCTTTCTCCTCTTCTAACCCTCTCTCTTTCTCCTCCTCTAACCCTCTCTCTTCTCCTACTCTAACCCTCTCTTTCTCCTCCTTTAACCCTCTCTCTTTCTCCTACTCTAACCCTCTCTCTTTCTCCTCCACTAACCCTCTCTCTTTCTCCTCCTCTAACCCTCTCTCTCTCTCCTACTCTAACCCTCTCTTTCTCCTCCTCTAACCCTCTCTCTTTCTCCTCCTCTAACCCTCTCTTTCTCCTCCTCTAGCCCTCTCTCTTTCTCCTCCTCTAACCCTCTCTCTTTCTCCTCCTCTAACCCTCTCTCTTTCTCCTCCTCTAACCCTCTCTTTTTCTCCTCCTCTAACCCTCTCTCTTTCTCCTCCTCTAACCCTCTCTTTCTCCTCCTCTAACCCTGGAGGAGATTATAACAGAACATTGCCAAGATGTTCAAATGTTCATAAATGACCAGCATGGTCGAATAATAATAATTATTATTATTATTTATTAAGGCAGAACAGTTGAAACTGGAGCAGCAGCACGGCCAGGTGGACTGGGGACAGACAGGAGTCATCATGTCAGGTAGTCCTGGGGCATGGTCCTAGGGCTCAGGTCCTCCGAGAGAGAGAAAGAGAGAAAGAGAGAATTAGAGAAAGCACACTTAAATTCACACAGGACACCGAATAGGACAGGAGAAGTACTCCAGATATAACAAACTGACCCTAGCCCCCCGCCACATAAACTACTGCAGCATAAATACTGGAGGCTGAGACAGGAGGGGTCAGGAGACACTGTGGCCCCATCCGAGGACATCCCCGGACAGGGCCAAACAGGAAGGATATAACCCCACCCACTTTGCCAAAGCACAGCCCCCACACCACTAGAGGGATATCTTCAACCACCAACTTACCATCCTGAGACAAGGCTGAGTATAGCCCACAAAGATCTCCGCCATGGCACAACCCAAGGGGGGGGGGGGGGGGCGCCAACCCAGACAGGATGACCACATCAGTGAATCAACCCACTCAGGTGACGCACCCCTTCCAGGGACGGCATGAGAGAGCCCCAGTAAGCCAGTGACTCAGCCCCTGTAATAGGGTTAGAGGCAGAGAATCCCAGTGGAAAGAGGGGAACCGGCCAGGCAGAGACAGCAAGGGCGGTTCGTTGCTCCAGAGCCTTTCCGTTCACCTTCCCACTCCTGGGCCAGACTACACTCAATCATAGGACCTACTGAAGAGATGAGTCTTCAGTAAAGACTTAAAGGTTGAGACCGAGTCTGCGTCTCTCACATGGGTAGGCAGACCGTTCCATAAAAATGGAGCTCTATAGGAGAAAGCCCTGCCTCCAGCTGTTTGCTTAGAAATTCTAGGGACAATTAGGAGGCCTGCGTCTTGTGACCGTAGCGTACGTGTAGGTATGTACGGCAGGACCAAATCAGAGAGATAGGTAGGAGCAAGCCCATGTAATGCTTTGTAGGTTAGCAGTAAAACTTCCCTGCTCCAATAGACTATTACAGCCTTAATTTCGAGTCTCACATTGGGATTTTAATAGATCAAAACAAGACAATATTCTAACTCCTCAGGTTAGTTGTTATGTACACTTATTTTGGTGAAGAAGAGGATTGACGTTGCGGATTCTGTTGTTGCCACAGTGTTCTATTTGAAATACACTCAGCTTTGAACTTTTCATTTTGTCTGTCGCAGTCAGGAAGTAAATTACAATGGGAGAGAGAAGGATTCACAATGGAAGGTGAACGGTTTACTTCAGAGTAATAGGGAAGGAGAAATGATATTTAACACCAGTGTAGGGACAGAGAAGTTATTACCCAGTGGTTATTTGATTTGCTGTGAGTGGACCTCTCAGTTTTGAAAAAGGTACCCCTTCATAAAAGAACTGCAAACATATCATTGAAGTTCAGTAAGCTCGTACCCTATAATCAGCTGGCTCCAGTTCATTACAGAGAATCTATCTAGACAGATAGACATAGATAGATATCTAGACAGTGACATTCCACCCACTCCTCCATGGAGCTCTTCTGAGCTCAACTTATTTACCAGTCTCTCCTTTTGATTGCAATCTATTAAGAATTACCTGCCTCTCAGCTCAGTCAGAACAATTACTTTGCTCTGCAGTCTGTATTGGAAATCGATAGCTACCTGGGTTCAATCAAGCCCAGGTGATAGTCCTCTTTAACCCAGAGACGCCAAAGGAGATTTCTATTGAAGGTGACGCCAATTGTCCCTCGGACTCAATCCAGCCCCCTGTCGTGAGACGGAGAGGGAGCGATCCGCCCGGCAGAAATGATTCCTCCACTTGAGTCGCTCCTCAGATCGATGGGAATCGTGTTGTGATTCTCCCGACTCCTCCCTAATTGCTACAGCAGGTGAATGAGGGAGACATTGATTCTGCATGTCTGCCTGGTGTGTTAAGACATCAACATCCCTGCTGTGGCTACTCCATTACCATGGCGTTTGAACACACAATAACTCATGTTAGCTCATCATGACTGAGAAGTGCATGATATTGTAAGGTAAGACAAGGCAAGACTAGTTATCCATACAGTAAACGATGAACTTGGTATATTTTGTGTTGTAATCTACTCCTCTGGGATGGCACATAATAAAGTCCTACGTCCCAAATGGTATCCTGTCCCCTGTGTAGTTCACTATAGTTCACTACTTTTGACCAGAGCCCTGTAGGCTTTTGACCAGAGCCCTGTAGGCTTTTGACCAGAGCCCTGTAGGCTTTTGACCAGAGCCCTGTAGGCTTTTGACCAGAGCCCTGTAGGCTTTTGACCAGAGCCCTGTAGGCTTTTGACCAGAGCCCTGTAGGCTTTTGACCAGAGCCCTGAATGCAAAACATAGGGAATAGGTTGCCATTTGGGACGCAACAATTGAAGTTCCTTGATTGACACAAGTTGTACTTGAGAAAAAGTCATTGTAAGGCAACGTGCAGCTGGACTCCAGATCCTAAACAAACTGGACAGGAGTATAGTCCCCTGAATTAAAAACAGATATATTTATAGACTGGTAAATCAATCCAACTCAACATCACAGTGAAGTAGAACAGCTAACAAGACAGCACTCAGCATGAGAGGAGAGGAGAGGGAGAGGGAGAAGGAGAGGGAGAGGGAGAGAGGGAGAGGGAGAAGGAGAGGGAGAGGGAGAGGGAGAGAGGGAGAGGGAGAGAAGGAGAGAGGGAGAGGGAGAGAAGGAGAGGGAGAGAAAGAGAGGGAGAAGAAGAGGGAGAGAGGGAGAGAAGGAGAGAAGGAGAGGGAGAGGGAGAGAGGGAGAGAGGGAGAGAGGGAGAAGGAGAGGGAGAGGGAGAGGGAGAGAGGGAGAGAGAGAGGGAGAGAGGGAGAGAGGGAGAGAGGGAGAGAGGGAGAAGGAGAGGGAGAGGGAGAGAGGGAGAAGGAGAGGGAGAGGGAGAGAGGGAGAAGGAGAGGGAGAGGGAGAGAGGGAGAAGGAGAGGGAGAGGGAGAGAGGGAGAAGGAGAGGGAGACGGAGAAGGAAAAGGAGAGGGAGAAGGAAAAGGAGGAGAGCAGCAACTTAGGTATCTAACCCAAGGTGGCCTTCCAGGTAAATGTTCACAGAGGATATTCTAATGCCTCTCCACAGCTTTGTAGTTTCAGGATCAGATTGGGTTTCTTTCTCACCGCGAGGGAAGGGGATTAAGCTGTCAGCATCACAACAACAAGCAATTACTAACAGCCTTTCAAAAGTGAATTCTGGCACTGATGACAACTCTCTGTGCCGTAGCAGTCATTGGTGGTGACAGTTCACACAAAGAAGCGCGCATGCACCACACCTGAAGTCAAGCGTGAGGGTCTCGCCTGTAAACACAATGCCATCCGTCTTCACACAGACCTCTGGGAATACTTGGCATTTAAAAAGTGGCTGTGTTTATCAGGACAGGTTAATGTGCCCGCTTTTCTTTCTTAAATACTACATGTTATTATGGAGCCTGTCTGGATGCAATTAAAATGCAGCAGTGGCAGAGGAGCAGTAATCAACTGCCTCATGAATGTGGCTGATGTGTTTACGTGTTCTCGTCAAGGTGAAGGGAAGAACTAGTCTGAAAATAAAGTAGCCTGGACTACAGACTTATTTTTCTTTTAAACAATTGAGGTTGATGCATTTTTGAATGTGTTTGATTTTAGTGCCGGCAGCTCGTTGAAAGGAGAAAGCATTATTGCTTTACCTTACTGAACTCTGGCCATGGCAAATTCATTTCATTTGACAAAAGCTTCACATCAGTGGTGAAGGAATGGGGAGGCATGCAGTCGACTTAAATAGTTGTTTTTCCCCAGTTCCCGGTGCCATAGTCTACTAGTGGACCGTCTGAGGGAAAATAACAAGACAAATACCTCTCTTAAAGGCCAAGTGCAGTCAGTTTTTCCTGTGTTTTATATCATTGTGTACAACAGATGATACTAACACCGTAAAAGAGTGATAAAATGTGATCAGTGTTATTTCCTGATAGTTGCTGGTTGAAAATACAATCTACACAGGACCTTCTAATCAGCAGGCTTGCATGGGCGGGAGTTTTGGCTATCCATGGTGACATCACAATGCAGTAAATTGGTTAATAGACCAATAACAAAGGAAGTTTTAAACTAGTTTTCACTCAGATCACTCACAACAGTTCTAGCAAAATTCTAGCTTGAGAAATAGTTTTTTGCTACAAAGACATTTTTGCCCATTTTAATGGAAATCTATTACAATAAGGTACTTAATTGTTACCCAGAATGAATTTGATATTGGTATATAAATGGCTGCATTGGCCCTTTAACAATTGTGATCACCATGGACTTTGCAGCGAAATGTTAAATCCAAAATCTTTCTCCAACTTAAGTATTTTCATTCTTACCAAAAACAGATCACAAAGGACTAGCCTAAAAAGCAAACATTTCTCACGTAAAATAAAGCGACAGAAACATTGTCAGTGAAATCAATAGAGGAATGTCATTGACGCCTGCGGGCACAATGACATCACCAGGCCCAGATTTATGTTAACACCAGAAGTCCTTCCCCCGTGGTAGAGGTTCGCTCTTCATGGCTCAGGTTCTGAATGGATGATAAATCCTATTGAGGGGCAGCTGAGCTGGCTCCTGCTATTGTGGCCTTTGTCAAAAACCATTACACAGAACTGCAAACAGGTTTTCTATGTGGTGTTACGGTCAGTATCAAATAACCAGCATAGTATAATGCCAGATGAAAACTTTTAGAAACAAAGGATTGGATTTAGCCTCTTTATTGTGGCGTCCAGTGCTTTCCTCGAACATTTAAAGGGAAAATAAGAATGGGAAAATGGGCAAATCAAAACAACAAATGACACACTGTATTTGTTCCAGCCAAAATTGGGATGAAATGCAATGTCAAAGCTCCAGCCTGTAGCCTTTTTTTTATTCAGAATCATTTGGAGGGAAAAAAATCTATATGTTTCTTCAAAGAAGTCAAATATAGAAATTGAGCCCATCAAAAACTAGTCTGGGAACTCGATTGATTCTAATCAGCGTTCACTTTACAAAGCGAGGGCGAGAGGTCAATAAAGAGTTTCATCTCAAATATGCTATGTAAATATTTTGTAGGCCAACCGGTCAATAACATCGTTATGAGATCTCAGAGAGAGAGAGAGAGAGAGAGAGAGAGAGAGAGAGAGAGAGAGAGAGAGAGAGAGAGAGAGAGAGAGAGAGAGAGAGAGAGAGAGAGAGAGAGAGAGAGAGAGAGAGAGAGAGAGAGAGAGAGAGAGAGAGGCAATCCTTACCAACCTTTTCACTTGACATTTATGTCTGTTAGAAACTGGAAATTGCAGTCAGGCTCCTGGCAGATTCACTCAATCTATGGTAATGATTTGGACCGATAGGTTGAATTACAATGTGCAGCAAGAATTAGTTCTCAAATGACACTCATATTTTATTCACATAATGATGGCCAATTCCTTACCAGATTATATGATTCCTGTGTCCCAGGCAAACACATCATCCACATCAAAAACACCAGGCTAAGAAAACCCACCATGCTCTGCCAACTGTTACACTATTTCATAACTACATGACCTTTATTCTACCATAAAGGTCACAATTATGTCTATTATCATCAGGAACCACTCCAAACAGGCTAGTTTACAGCCAGTTTGGGTCCCACCCTGAATAGATATGAAAAGTCCTATGTAAGAGAACAAGTCACATCATCAACACGTGTACACTATACACATCTGCTCTGAAATTAAAGCTATTCAACCTTTTCAACCTTTTCAAGTGGGTACTTTTCAGAACAACATTTACTGCGCATAGATAACAAATGAGAAGCACTGACCTTTTCAAAAGGGTCAAAAAAGAAGAGCCTGTCCATTAAATGAGTCTCTCTTTCAGACTCATGGCTGGGTCAGGAAGAGAAGAGTGCCCTCCGGCCTCAACGTGTGTGTGTGTGTGTGTGCATGCACAACCGTGTGTTTGTGTGTGTTCGTGTGTGTTCGTCTGTGGAGATCCATCATTCGACCCGCTCTGCTCCGCCTCAGTCCTGTGTATCTGATGTGTGTTATCTGTCCTGGGCAGATCCTGCAGCTCCATCAGGCTGTGTGATGGAGCAGGACAAGCCATTAGTCATAAAACACTGAGGCAGCCCATTATCCACACTTTGATCCACAGCACACTGCCTGTAAATACACACTGGCCTGTCAGACTGACACCTGGCCAGAGGAAAGGAGGAGAGACGACAGCCAGAGCACAGAGCAAGGTTATGTCCCAAATGACACCCCATTCCCTACATAATGCACAATGGTAGTGGGCTATTTGGGAATAGGGTGCATTTGGGACACAGCCTAGGTTTCTGGATGGACTCTACCATGCTCTGGTACGTTAACCACTTCCGCGGTTCCCCCTTCACGCCACTATAACTGACTGCATTGATGGAGGCAGATTTGGGCATGAATTTGTCTCGGGGGACAGGGAGGAGATTGTATGTATTGGCCCATTAGACGTTGATAATGAGAGATCCAGTTGGTTACTGCATCTAGAGGACTCATCTTTATCCTATACTCTCATGTTACACACACGCACATGTGCACACACACACACACACACAAGAAAGAAAGAGAGAATTAGAGAGAGCATTCTTAAATTCACACAGGACACCAGATAACAGACTGACCCTAGCCCCCCGACACATAAACTACTGCAGCATAAATACTGGAGGCTGAGACAGGGGGTGTTAGGATACACTGTGGCTCCATCTGATGATACCCCCGGACAGAGCCAAACAGGCAGGATATAACCCCACCCACTTTGCCAAAGCACAGCCTCCACACCACTAGAGGGATATCTTCAACCACCAATTTACCATCCTGAGGCAGTTAACCCACTGTTCCTAGGCCGTCATTGAAATAAGAATTTGTTCTTAACTGACTTGCCTAGTTAAATAAAGGTAATTATTTTTATTATCTGATATTATACACAATGTTCTAAATTTAACCATTGCACTGTGCACAGAGACCCAGAATCTTGATGTCTCTACAATCCCACCTGGCAATAACACAAGAGATGTTTCTACAATCTAACCTTGTAATAACACAAGAGATGTCTCTACAATCTAACCTTCGTAATAACACAAGAGACGTTTCTACAATTTAACCTTGTAATAACACAAGAGATGTCTCTACAATCTAACCTTGCAATAACACAAGAGATGTCTCTACAATCTAACCTTCGTAATAACACAAGAGATGTCTCTACAATCTAACCTTATAATAACACAAGAGATGTCTCTACAATCTAACCTTCGTAATAACACAAGAGACGTTTCTACAATCTAACCTTATAATAACACAAGAGATGTCTCTACAATCTAACCTTCGTAATAACACAAGAGATGTCTCTACAATCTAACCTTGTAATAACACAAGAGATGCCTCTACAATCTAACCTTGTAATAACACAAGAGATGCCTTTACAATCTAACCTTCGTAATAACACAAGAGATGTCTCTACAATCTAACCTTCGTAATAACACAAGAGATGTCTCTACAATCTAACCTTCGTAATAACACAAGAGACGTTTCTACAATCTAACCTTATAATAACACAAGAGATGTCTCTACAATCTAACCTTCGTAATAACACAAGAGATGTCTCTACAATCTAACCTTGTAATAACACAAGAGATGTCTCTACAATCTAACCTTGTAATAACACAAGAGATGCCTCTACAATCTAACCTTGTAATAACACAAGAGATGCCTCTTCAATCTAACCTTCGTAATAACACAAGAGATGCCTTTACAATCTAACCTTCGTAATAACACAAGAGATGTCTCTACAATCTAACCTTCGTAATAACACAAGAGATGTCTCTACAATCTAACCTTGTAATAACACAAGAGATGTCTCTACAATCTAACCTTGTAATAACACAAGAGATGTCTCTACAATCTAACCTTGCAATAACACAAGAGATGTCTCTACAATCTAACCTTCGTAATAACACAAGAGATGTCTCTACAATCTAACCTTGTAATAACACAAGAGATGTCTCTACAATCTAACCTTGTAATAACACAAGAGATGTCTCTACAATCTAACCTTGTAATAACACAAGAGATGCCTCTACAATCTAACCTTGTAATAACACAAGAGATGCCTCTACAATCTAACCTTGTAATAACACAAGAGATGCCTCTACAATCTAACCTTGCAATAACACAAGAGTTGTTCAATGTTTTTCCTCCAAACAAACAGCAATAAAAATGCTTTATGGGTCAACTTCATTATAATAATCATAAAACTGTCTCTCACCTAAATGGATGTCTACTCCCCGATGCCCAGGGGAGTCCCTGCCTGCCTCTCTCTGAAACAAACAAACAAACACATTAACAACCCAGCTTCTCCTTGTGAATTTTGGTCCACTACAGATGTATGCAATATATCCCACTAAATAGAACCACCATAAGGGTTTATGTGATTGGGTTGTGCTGAAAAGGACAAGAAGATATTAAATAGCATACGCTGACATTCTGCACTAAACACTTGATTTCCAGATAGGGATGATTGTTTATCCTCAATAACAGTTACAGTTATTGTAAATGAAATGGGATGGAATCACACCCCACACGTTCGCTTCTAGTGAAACAACAATCAATACAAAATACAATTCCAATGGACCTACAAGGTAAATGTATTTGCTGTGTAAGCTACAGTGGTATATTCTATTCTCTCCTTCTGACGCCTTTCCATAAAATGGACGCCTGGCTAGCAAGAGACAGTGAGTTTTCTGTGAGTCTGTCAGTCTCAGGTGGTGATTTGTAGCCATCAGTCCTGCTGACAGAAGACCTACAGCAGGGTTCCCCAACTGTCAGCCCAAGGGACACATTTGGTTTTATATATAAATATTGTAATTTTCATTATTGGACATAAAAGACTAAAACACCAGGAAATCAGCTCCAAACAATTTTAATTTTGTAAATCTGTTCCCAAGTACTCCCACGCATAATAGATACGTGATCGTATACAAATGTAAGCAAGGTTTTAAATGATTATGTTTCTATAGAAATATTACATGTGTTTGGGCTTCTTGCGGTCAATTTGCAGTCTACAAATGAATGGAGTTGATGATCGCTGGCCTACAGTATGAGGTAGAGATGACCTCGCCCTGCCAAACACATTTGACCACATCTTTACTGTGGCCTGCTGCTGACACATACAAACTGTTTTCTTATTCTTCTCACTTTAATTGCTGTCTGTATACCAAGCAAGCAGAACTAGCAGGTACGTTACCATTATCCAGTGAGGAAATGTATCGTAAAACCACACATTCACAACCTTTTTTAATTGATCACTTATTCTTAGTAATACATGGCCTGTGTTAGGTGTTAAAAGAGTCAAAAAGGGAATTGTTGCAATTTCAGTTTTATTTATTAAAATCTTTTTTTTTTTGGTGTTCAATTTTATTTTAATTTTATGTCTTGCAATTATTAGAAAACAACGATGGTTCAACCCTGGGCTTTATAATGAACTCTTTATGGACAGCCCACATTGGCTATATTTGGATCCAGTCTGCCTATATTCATTGTCTAACACGGAACATGGACTGTACCATCAAACAGAAGGAGGTGTGAATAAAAAGGCTATATACTGAAATATATTTGTTGTTGTTTTTATAATTTAAATTCAGGGGCCATTTCTCCGGCAGCTCCTCCAATTCATGGGATGCACTCGGTCTAGTTCTTATTCAGCCTGAGCTCCTCGTCTGAGCAGCGTATCGACTGAACCGACAGGAAAAGAGAGAGAGAGAGGGGAAGAGAAAGGAAATAGAGAGAGAGAGGGAGCGGGCTGCTGAAAAATTCATGCCTATGCCAGCTCACTCCATTCTCAGCTCAGCAGGGGCCTGGCTTTGATACTTCACACTCAGAGAAAAAATGCAAATGATTTTTCCTACATAACATGGAGAGAATATATCCCGTGAAAATGATCAAATCTCTGGCCAAACAATTAATAATATAGCTAGAATAGATTCCAATCTGAGGTGGTTCAGATTCTAGAACAATGTGTTTTATTTAAGGTTTGGACAACGTTGTTCCCACAGTCTATTTTTAAGATAAAGGTGCTAGATTTATGTTTCAATAAATTGTTCAACAAAATCTGTAAAAATAGATGATTCCAACATTGTAACAGAAACTAAATGAATTCCCAATCTAAAAACTAAAACAATACATATCTTAATAACTGTAGTAATTATTTTGGTAAAAAATGGATCCAAATCAAAACGATCATCTACCACTGTGAGACCAGAGGCAGAGTCTGAGTCCAATACGCCAATCATTCATGAATTACAAGTAAGGAGAGGAAAGGTGGCTTGAGGAAATATTGGCTTTGACAGGTAGCACAGTAGGGGGCCCTGCGCTGCAGTAAGACTACAGATCTATTTTTTCACTCAGACGCTATTTCAAGAATGCTGATGAGATATTCTCCTATGTTTAGAGCTCAGTCCCTCACCAAAGGAAAAGGTTGATTCAACTCTTCAACTCCAACGGACAAAATGAGCAGCGACGTATAAACACGGGTTTCTGAATTGTTATTATTATAGTGTTGTGATATAAAACTGGGTCCATTCCATGGAGAAGTCAGATCTGTTCTTCTAGATGTGATGTCAGTGGATTAGGTTAGTGGTGGGAGGGGTGGAGTTTGGCTGGGGTGTGTGTGTGTGTGTGTGTGTGTGTGTGTGTGTGTGTGTGTGTGTTTGTGTGTGTGTTTGTGTGTGTGTGTGTGTGTGTGTGTGTGTGTGTGTGTTTGTGTGTGTGTGTGTGTGTGTGTGTGTGTGTGTGTGTGTGTGTGTGTGTGTGTGTGTGTGTGTGTGTGTGTGTGTGTGTGTGTAGAATGGTTGGTGGAGGTTGTGGAGGGTTCGTGGTTTGTGGCTGGTAGGGGTGGAGTATGGCATATGTGTGTTTGTATGTGTATGTGTGCATGGGCGTATGTGCCTGTGTACGTGTGTACATGCATGCACTGGAGTGTGTGTGCGCATGTGTGTGTGTGTCTGTATAGGGGGGTTGTGGAGGCTGGGTTGGGGTGAGTTAGGGGAGCTCTGCTCATAATAATGTCTTCTCCACAGCAGGATGCCCCAACAACCAATTACAGCACAGCATCTGGGCTGGCCGACAAGTGACCGTCGTCGCAGGCGGAGAGGATCTGTGCTTTGTTCCGTGGCAGCGGGGCGGCATTTAGGGGAACAGATATGGATTCTGAATGCACAGCAGGATTGGGCAACGGAGAAGTGAAGGGGACGAGAGGTGATGCAGGCGGTGTCACTACACACTCATACACAACAGACACATTATAATATAGTACTGTACACATCCATACACAACAGACACATTATAATATGATACTGTACACATCCATACACAACAGACACATTATAATATAGTACTGTACACATCCATACACAACAGACACATTATAATATAGTACTGTACACATCCATACACAACAGACACATTATAATATAGTACTGTACACATCCATACACAACAGACACATTCTAATATGGTACTGTACACATCCATACACAACAGACACATTCTAATATGTTACTCAACACAAACACCCATAGTTGTAAGGCTAAAACAGTCCAGTGAGGGGTGTGGTTAGTGTAGCTGTATGACGCTGGAAGCAGCGAGGAAGGCGGAGGCAGCGAGAAAGAGGGCCCAGAATTACACAGGGTCACGGCTGGCACTAAGGACCGGGAGGCCACTCCAAAGTTTTTTTGGGGGGAGGCACACTGGGAGTGTGGCAGAGTCAGGATTCAGACCTGAGCCAACTCCCCGTGCTTACCGTGGCGAGCGTCAAGGACAAAGCCTCCTGTATGTCTCCCCAGCCTGGTGAGTCCTGTGCCTGCTCCCAGAGCCAGGCCTCCTGTGTGGCTCTCCACTCCAGTGATGATCCATGACAAGAAGCCTCCAGTGATGATCCATGGCATGAAGCTTCCGGTGATGATCCATGGCAAGAAGCCTCCAGTGATGATCCATAGCACAAAGCCTCCAGTGATGATCCATGGCACGAAGCCTCCAGTGATGATCCATGGCAGGAAGCCTCCAGTGATGATCCATGGCAGGAAGCCTCCAGTGATGATCCATGGCAAGAAGCCTCCAGTGATGATCCATGGCACGAAACCTCCAGTGAGGAGTCATGGCACGAAGCCTCCAGCGACTGTCTCCAGTCCGGAGTCTCCAGCGACGGTTTCCAGTCCGGGGCCCGCAATGAGGGTGCCCAGTCCGGGGCCCGCAGAGAGGGTCCCCACACCAGAGACGCCACCAAAGCGGGGTGAGCCAGAGGTGGAGAGGGGTCTACGTCCCGCACCAGAGCCGCCATCGCGGATAGATGCCCACCCGGACCCTCCCCTATAGGTTCAGGTTTTGCGGCCGGAGTCCGCACCTTTGGGGGGGGGGGGGGGGGGGGGGGGTTACTGTCATGCCCTGACTTTAGAGAGACGTTTTATTTCTCTATTTGGTTAGGTCAGGGTGTGATGTGGGGTGGGCATTCTATGTTCTATGTTTTGTATTTCTTTGTTTTGGCCGGGTTTGGTTCTCAATCAGGGACAGCTGTCTATCACACTTAGGCAGCCCTTTCCCACCTGTGATTGCGGGTAGTTAACTTTGTTTGTGGCACTTAGTCCTGTTGAGCTTCACGCTCATTTTCTTGTTTTCTTGTTTTGTTGGCGACATTTATCTTGAATAAAAAGAAATGTACGCTCACCACGCTGCACCTTGGTCCAGTTCTTTCGACGGCAGTGACAAAATACATGTTTTTTCTGATATACCACGGCTGTCAGCCAATCGGCATTCAGGGCTCGAACCACCCAGTTTATAACTGGGTCTAACACAATCATACTGCTCAGTAAAAGTCTCCACAAACAATCCATCAGGCTAGAGTACAAGGAGTCCATAAAGCAGAGCTTCAACGGGACTCCTCTCTTTCTCTCACACCAATGCACGGAGTAGCTTGAGGACATGTATCTTCTCCATCTTCTCTATCTTTCTCTCACACCAAGGTATGGAGAAGCTTAAGAACATGTATCTTCTCCATCTTCTCTATCTTTCTCTCACACCAAGGTATGGAGAAGCTTAAGGACATGTATCTTCTCCATCTTCTCTATCTTTCTCTCACACCAAGGTATGGAGAAGCTTAAGAACATGTATCTTCTCCATCTTCTCTATCTTTCTCTCACACCAAGGTATGGAGAAGCTTAAGGACATGTATCTTCTCCATCTTCTCTATCTTTCTCTCACACCAAGGTATGGAGAATCTTAAGGACATGTATCTTCTCCATCTTCTCTATCTTTCTCTCACACCAAGGTATGGAGAAGCTTAAGGACATGTATCTTCTCCATCTTCTCTATCTTTCTCTCACACCAAGGTATGGAGAAGCTTAAGGACATGTATCTTCTCCATCTTCTATATATTTCTCTCACACCAAGGTATGGAGAAGCTTAAGGACATGTATCTTCTCCATCTTCTATATATTTCTCTCACACCAAGGTATGGAGAAGCTTAAGGACATGTATCTTCTCCATCTTCTATATATTTCTCTCACACCAAGGTATGGAGAAGCTTAAGGACATGTATCTTCTCCATCTTCTCTATCTTTCTCTCACACCAAGGTATGGAGAAGCTTAAGGACATGTATCTTCTCCATCTTCTCTATCTTTCTCTCACACCAAGGTATGGAGAAGCTTGAGGACATGTATCTTCGATGCCTTCTATATCTTCATTGCTTGCTGTTTGGGGTTTTAGGCTGGGTTTCTGTATAAGCACTTGTGACATTTGCTGATGTAAAAAGGGATTTATAAATATATTTGATTGATGCTATGTATCTAATCTTAGGGGCCAGTAAACCAAACTCTACATTAAACACTGCAATCTGTTTATAAAAGCTAATGATTTATGACTGCTGTTAAAAAGCTGTTTGACGTTAATTGGAAGACTGTTATTTGGGTACACACACACACACACACACACGCATGCACGCACGTACACACACACACACACGCACGCACGCACGCACGCACACGCACGTACACACACACAGACACACACACTTCCGCCCCCCCGTATTTGGGGCCAAATAATAATTTGCTGCAGCCCCACAATTTGCCTGCAAGCTCTTCATAGACTTGTTTACTCTTGGAGTAGTGAATGATAACACTGAGGTACAAGGTTGTGTATGTGGCTATATGCCTGCCAGCTGACTAATTCCGGTAAGTTGAATTATCGGGGTGGCAGGGTAGCCTAGTGGTTAGAGCGTTGGACTAGTAACCGGAAGGTTGCAAGTTCAAACCCCCAAGCCCCTGTTCTTAGGCGGTCATTGAAAATAAGAATTTGTTCTTAACTGACTTGCCTGGTTAAATAAAGGTAAAACATTTTTTTACAAAAATATCACATTAAGTTAAAAGTAGAAACCCACGTATAAGATATTCATGTTATATTGTTTCCGACGCAGCATTTTAGAGTTTCTTGAGATCAGGTCAAGGTAGCTACAGTTGAAGTCGAAGTTTACATACACCTTAGCCAAATACATTTAAACTCAGTTTAATCCTAGAAATTCCCTGAAATTCCCTGTCACCAATTCATTTTAAGAATGTGAAATGTCAGAATAATAGTAGAGAGAATGATTTATTTCAGCTTTTATTTCTTTCATCACATTCCCAGTGGGTCAAAAGTTTACATACACTCAATTAGTATATGGTAGCATTGCCTTTAAATGGTTTAACTTGGGTCAAACGTTTCGGGTAGCCTTCCACAAGCTTCCCACAATAAGTTGGGTGAATTTTGGCCCATTCCTCCTGACAGACCTGGTGTAACTGAGTCAGGTTTGTAGGCCTCCTTGCTCACACATGCTTTTTCAGTTATGCCCACAAATATTCTAAAGGATTGTGGTCAGGGCTTTGTGATAGCCACTCCAATACCTTGACTTTGTTGTCCTTAAGCCATTTTGCCACAACTTTGGATGTATGCTTGGGGTCATTGTCCATTTGGAAGACCCATTTGCGACCAGGCTTTAGCTTCCTGACTGAAGTCTTGAGATGTTGCTTCAATATATCCACACAATTTTCCTTCCTCATGATGCAATCTACTTTGTTAAGTGCACCAGTCCCTCCTGCAGCAAAGCACCCCCACAACATGATGCTGCCACACCCATGCTTCATGGCTGGGATGGTGTTCTTCGGCTTGCAAGCCTCACCCTTTTTTCTCCAAACATAACGATGGTCATTATGGCCAAACAGTTATATTTTTGTTTCATCAGACCAGAGGACATTTCTCCAAAAAGTATGATCTTTGTCCCCATGTGCAGTTGCAAACCGTAGTCTGTCTTTTTATGTCGGTTTTGGAGCAGTGACTTCTCCCTTGCTGAGCGGCCTTTCAGGTTATGTCGATATAGGACTTGTTTTACTGTGGGTATAGATACTTTTGTACCTGTTTCCTCCAGGATCGTCACAAGATCCTTCACTGTTGTTCTGGGATTGATTTGCACTATTCGCACCAAAGTGCGCTCATATCTAGGAGACAGAACGCGTCTACTTCCTGAGTGGTATGACGTGCTGCGTGGTCCCATGGTGTTTATACTTGTGTACTATTTTTCGTACTGATGAATGGGGTACCTTCAAGCGTTTGGAAATTGCTCCCAATGATGAACCAGACTTGTGGAGGTTTATAATTGTTTGGCTGATTTCTTTTGATTTTCCCATAATGTCAAGCGAGTTGACTCAAATGAGGTCAAATAGCCTATCAGAAGCTTCTAAAGCCATGACGTCATTTTCTGGATTTTTCCAAGCTGTTTACAGGCACAGTCAACTTAGTGTATGTAAACTTCTGACCCACTGGAATTGTGATACAGTGAATTATAAGTGAAATAATCTGTCTGTAAACAATTGATGGAAAAATGACTTGTTTCATGCACTTAGTAGATGTCCTAACCGATTTGCCAAAACGATAGTTTGTTATCAAGAAATTTGTGGAGTGGTTGAAAAACGAGTTTTAATGATTCCAATCTAAGTGTATGTAAACTTCCGACTTCAACTGTATATTCTTCTATAGTCTTTCATCCTATATTCATCTGTTCCATACACTTGAAATTTACTGAAATTACTGTAAAATGTGTTCATATATTTTTTATTTTATACAGGGGTGAGAGGATTTGCCAGGTCTCTGAGAATGGTTTTGAACATCCAGTTTGGTCTGAAGACATTGAGTTAATTACTTCCCTTGGTGTTGGCTGCTTTTTCAGTCCTTCAATGCTTCTTCCTAATGGCTTACTTGTTCTGTTTGAGAACTGGACGTGGAGGAAGGAAGAGGAAATGAAAGTGATTCCAGACCCATCCTTTCTCTCCATCCTCCTCTCTTCTAAATCAGCTGCTCCAGAGACCATAAAAGACCTTCTGCTCGTGATATAAAATATAATTCTGCTAGTTTCATTTTCTTTTCCAATCATGCTCCAAAAACATAATTGTTCCACTCCAAAGTTATTACTGTTCCATGATTATAATTTACATGGTTGAGAAGTGCAAGATGTGCACGTACATGTACTCTGTGACACCCCTTCCCTCTGTTGTCGCAAATCACACATCATTAAAATGCAAGTTCATTGCCTTACATACAAGTATAGCCTTATACCAACACATGTAAAGTAAGATCTAATGTAAACAATGCACACATCATGAAACATATCATTGTTTAATTGTGGAGAAGGATAATACATATTTGATATATAGTTATATAGTGAGTGATGGATGTACTGAATAGCTAAACAATTATACTGTTAATAATTAATAGCCAATAATGATCAAAACTGAAGATCTAGGGAAACAGGGGTATTGTCTGTACTATAGTGTTGCTATTGTTTTAGTAGGATTACATAAAACACTGTTATTTATCCTGGGCCTTGTACATTACATCTTCTAACTATAACCTATTCTACAATGCACCATTATAATACAGGTTTAGCACGTAATCCAGGCATCATCAAGATGTCTCTTGCTGGACACATAGGAAATCAGGATAATGCTTAAAAAAAAAACGTTTTTAAACCTTCACGTTCCTCTGGACCTATGTGATTCTAACAAGGCTTTATAGTAATCACCTGAAATATAGAGACTCATAACTACAGCCAATGGAGGTTATACCTATTAATTATTGTGTTAAATCTAAAATGTATTCTCAGGCAGGATTAAGTATTGACTAATACAAAGCCTGTTTACTGCAGGTAATTACTATGTTCTAATTACTAATTCTAATTCTACTAATTCTATTATAATCTCATTGAGATCAATGTGTCTCTGTTGAATTCACAGAATGAATCTCCATACTATGAGTTTATTTATCAGGCTGTTTTCCTGAAGCATCTCTTTACTCTACATCTATAAATCATAATACCTCTTAAAAGGTGAATTACTTGCGATATTGTAACTGCTTGTTTTAACTTAAATATATACCTCAAATGTGTAAGTAATTTAAGGGAAAGGGAGGAATATCAGTAATTTAAGGGCATGGAGTAATATCAGTAATTTAAGGGAATGGGGTAATATCAGTAATTTAAGGGAATGGGGTAATATCAGTAATTTAAGGGAATGGGGTAATATCAGTAATTTAAGGGAATGGGGTAATATCAGTAATTTAAGGGAATGGGGTAATATCAGTAATTTAAGGGAATGGGGTAATATCAGTAATTTAAGGGAATGGGGTAATATCAGTAATTTAAGGGAAAGAGGGTAATATGCTTTGATGAAGCATTGGATTGCAGACAAATAAATAATTGATGGTCCATTATTTTTATTCACTACCACACTGACTGATAACAATACTCTTCCTGCTAATTGTCTAGAAACCACCATTACAAATCTTAAAAGAGAAAATGTTTGCTCCTCAAATGAATCAGGGAATCTCATGTTGCTGTTTGTCTGAGGCCAGATAGATGGACTGTATGTTCCTATCCCACCTCTATGAAAAGATAGGCCTGATAATGGCAACGGAATTGTGTACAACAATAAAATGCATTATTAACGTTGTCACCTTTATTTAGTTAAGTGATAATGCCAGAGAAGCTGGTGTTTGGAGGATATATTGGCATGGGTGTTGTTGGCAAACCATGCCAATATATCCTCCAAACACCAGCTTCTCTGGCATTATCACTTTTATACAACAGGTTACCAACATATTCAAAATATGATTGACATATTTTCATTTTATTTTGATGAAATAATACTATTTTATCCTTCCACAAGATATAGATATAGTCCCATTCTTATGCCTTGCTTTCTAGCTAGCCAACTAGGGCTAATTTACAGTCACGTCAAACAGTTGAAGCTGTTTTTCTCATGACATTTATTTGGATACATCCATAACAATGAGTTAATAAGCCTCGATTTCACCTGCCATAGGAAATGTCAGGACCGTTTTTCAGAGGAGCTAGCCAACAACACAGCTAACACAATCACTTCAAACTGAAGCTGAAAAGACTGCAAACTAGCTGCACTTCGTTTCGTTTGACCTGCTTTCTATTGACATTTCTTTGTTTTATATCCATAAAATGATGCCAACTGATTCATGATTTTGACTGGATGACAAACGCTGCCTGCCTGTCTGTCTCCTACCGACAAATGCGTTACTATGGGACAGTTGCAGATCGAATTTGAATATTGAAACAATGTTGCAAATGTTGGAGAGACAGACCACAAGGTTTATACAAATCTACGCTGTTGAAAACGAAATGTTAGTCTAAAAGAAATGTGTGATAATGTCTAGATGCTTTCTATAGTGGAGATCAAGTTTATAAATTGTCTGGCTGAGCTTGAGACAGTCAGATTGAAAATGTTTTTATTTTTTATTAAACCTTTCTATACTATTCTACTGTATCTTCGTCTATGCCGCTCTGACATTGCTCGTCCATATATTTATCTATTCTTAATTCCATTCCTTACTTAGATTTGTGTGTGTTGGATATATGTGAAATGGTTAGATATTGCTGCACTGTCAGAACTAGACACACAAGCATTTTTTATTTAACCTTTATTTAACTAGGCAAGTCAGTAAAAAAAAAAAACTTATTTACATTGATTGCCTACATTTTAGCGTCATAGATTTAGCCGGTGGTAACTTGTGGAATAGACACCGGCTGGAATGCGTTTTTAACCAATCAGCATTCAGGATTAGACCCACCTGTTGTATAATTAAGTAATAAGGCACTAGGGGGTTTGGTTTATAGCCAATATACCACGGCTAAGGTCTGTTCCCCGGTAGGCCATCATTGTAAATAAGATTTTGTTCTTAACTGACTTGCCTAGTTAAATAAAGGTACAACAAAATATATATATGAAATTATGCACAACGCATCGCGGGGTGCCTGGACATTACATCGCCTATTTCGAGTATTGTTATGTTGGTTGTTAAGACAATACACAAGTTGTAGTTAAGCCTCGAGCTGTTTTCACATTTTCCTTTGCCTTTCCCAATGATCTTTGTCTGTCTATATGCTGCCATCTGCTGGTTCAGATTAGACACTACCACAGAACACATTTATTACTGTCACACTGAGGACATGGTGATGAATATCGAGTTTCTAACTGGAGAGAGTAGTAACTAATCAATGATTGAAAACTACATCAACAACTGTCTGATTTAGCAAAGATGCATTAGGTCAGGACTCTGGTCCTTATTGGACATGCCCCAGCAGGTCTAGACAGTCGTTAACTGAACACACACTGTTCTGTTTGACCAGAAGGCACACTGTACAGTATCTGTTTGAGCAAAAGTGCGACTACAGTTTAGTAAATTAATAATCCACAGCTAACCTGCATTATGCACTCCTTTAGAAGTGAGTCTCTGCCTGCTGTCATAGCATTTACGAAAAAAGATTCCAGTCAGAGTGCAGTATAACTGGTTAGAATCCAGTATATCTGCAGTATGGAGCAATTATTGCATCCAAAATAAGACAGCCGACTGCAGTTACTCCACTTTTACCTCCGTTTCAAAACTACAATCAGCATTCTACTGGCTTGGTCTCTCATCAGTCTTTGGCTGTAGATTGTTCCTGCTCAGGTCCTCTGAAATACAGCACCCTATGCAAAACATTACCAACCAAAGGCAATATTTTCTGGCAGCCTGATTTACCTATCATCAAAAAAAGTTCCTCTTTATGCAACCACTCTCAACTCAGTGACATTTAGGGAATGGTGTATGCCTAACTGACCAAATTATGTTGAACATACTTTGTATGTAGGATTTGTTATACGACGACAGAATGACATTCAGACAGGTCATAGATCTTATTATCTAAAATAAAACAAAAACGAGTTCCGTGGAAGTATTGTCGTCTACTCAGGAAAGACTCGTCATGGCCATCTTTCCCACCTTCCTTTTATTAGAGTAGCACGATTTTTTTTCATAATTCAGGGGGGGCAGGATCCAAACGCGGTAGATTAATATTGAAGATGGAAGGAGCAGCAACGCGCACTGTGATAACGTCTACCAGCAGCAGCACGGACAACTTTTCCACCTCCACTCTGGCATATGATAGGCACTTTTTTCGCACTGCTTCGGGGCTCCTCGTTTTCGCAGAAATAGTAAGTAGTCAAGTTTCAAGGTTCAAGCTGTAGGCTACGGGTAACGCATGGTACATCATCCAAAGACATGCTTATTTGCAGGTTCCTTATAGACCATGCAACAACAATAAGACATAATAAAGGTTAAGAATACGAACATAAATTACATGGCTCAATAGAACAGAATAAACATTTTATAGTAGCATAAGTATAATTCAAGAAAGCACATTTTATAGTCCAATATTTACACTTGTACTGGAGAAGGTTGGGATGGGGGCAGTGTTTAAACTGGGCAGTATGACAAGAGTCTGGTAGCAAATCAAAATCAAATCAAATTGTTTGGTCACATACATGTGTTTAGTTGATGTTATTGCGGGTGTAGCAAATTGGGCTCCCGAGTGGCGATGCGATCTAAGGCACTGCATCTCAGTGCAAGAGGCATTATTACAGTCCCTGATTCAAATCCAGGCTGTATCACATCCGGCTGATTTTTGCTCATTCTTCAAGGCAAAACTGCTCCAGCTCCATTAAGTTGGATGGGTTCTGCTGGTGTACAGCAATCTTTAAGTCATACCACAGATTCTCAATTGGATTGAGGTCTGGGCTTTGACTAGGCCATTCCAAGACATTTAAATGTTTCCCTAAATAAACCACTCAAGTGTTGTTTTAGCAGTATGCTTAGGGTCATTGTCCTGCTGGAAGGTGAACCTCTGTCCCAGTCTCAAATCTCAGGAAGACGGAAACAGCTTCCCCTCAAGAATTATCCTGTATTTAGCACCATCCATCAATTCTGACCAGTTTCCCAGTCCTTGCCGACGAAAACATCCAATGCTTCACAGTGGGGATGAGGTTCTCGGGGGTTATGAGAGGTGTTGGGTTTACGTCATAGCATTTACCTTGATGGCCAAAAAGCTTAATTTTAGTCTCATCTGACCAGAGTACCTTCTTCCATATGTTTGGAGAGTCGCCCACATGCCTTTTGGTGAACACCAAATGTGTTTGCTTATTTTTTTCTTTAAGCAATGGCTTTTTTTCTGGCCACTCTTCTGTATACTTAAAGTGGTCCTATGGACAGAGACTCCAATCTCTGTGGAGGTTTGCAGCTCTTACAGGGTTATCTTTGGTCTCTTTGTTGCCTCTGATTAATGCCCTCCTTGCTTGGTCCGTGAGTTTTGGTGGGCGGCCCTCTCTTGGCAGGTTTGTTGTGGTGCCATATTCTTTCTCCAAACATAAAGATGGTGATTATGGCCAAACAGTTCTATTTTTGTTTCATCATACCAGAGGACTTTTCTCCAAAAAGTCCCCATGTGCAGTTGCAAACCGTAGTCTGTCTTTTTATGTCGGTTTTGGAGCAGTGGCTTCTTCCTTGCTGAGCGGCCTTTCAGGTTATGTCGATATAGGACTCGTTTTACTGTGGATATAGATACTTTTGTACCTGTTTCCTCCAGCATCTTCACAAGGTCCTTTGCTGTTGTTCTGGGATTGATTTGCACTTTTTGCACCAAAGTATGTTCATCTCTAGGAGACAGAACGCGTCTCCTTCCTGACCGGTATGACGGCTGCGTGGTCCCATGGGGTTTATACTTGCGTACTATTGTTTGTACAGATGAATGTGGTACCTTCAGGCATTTGGAAATTGCTCCCAATGATGAACCAGACTTGTGGAGGTCTCCAATTTTGTTTCTGAGGTCTTGGCTGATTTCTTTTCATTTTCCGATGATGTCAAGCAAAGAGGCACTGAGTTTGGAGGTAGGTCTTGAAATACATCCACAGGTACACCTCCAATTGACTCAAATCATGTCAATTAGCCTATCAGAAGCTTCTAAAGCCATGACATAATTTTCTAGAATTTTCCAAGCTGTTTAAAGGCACAGTCAATTAAGTGTATGTAAACTTCTGACCCACTGGAATTGTGATACAGTGAATTATAAGTGAAATAATCTGTCTGTAAATTTTTGGGGGAAATTTATTTGTGTCATGCCCAAAGTAGATGTCCTAACCAACTTGCCCAAACTATAGTTTCTTAACAAGACATTTGTGGAGTGGATGAAAAACGAGTTTTAATGACTCCAACCTAAGTGTATGTAAACTTCCGACTTCAACTGTAATTGGTTGCACCAGATCTAATTTAGGGGCTTCGTAGTAAAGGGAGTGAATACATATGCATGCACCACTTTTCCATTTTTAATTATTAACTTCACCAATTTGGACCATTTTTTGTATGTCCATTACATGAAATCCAAATAAAAATCTATTTAAATTACAGGTTGTAATGCAACAAAATAGGAAAAACGCCAGGGGATGAATAGTTTTGCAAGGCACTGTACATATGAGATGAGTAATGCAAGATATGTAAACATTATTAATGTGACATTATTAAAGTGGCTAGTGTTCCATTTATTAAAGTTGCCAATGATTTCAAGTCTGTATGTAGGCAGCAGCCTCTCTGTGTTAGTGATGGCTATTTATCAGTCTGATGGCCTTGAGATAGAAGCTGTTTTTCAGTCTTTCGGTCCCACTTTTGATGCACCTGTACTGACCTTGCATTCTGGATAATAGAGAGGTGAACAGGCAGTGGCTCGGGTGGTTGTTGTCCTTGATGGTCTTTTTGGACTTCCTGTGACATTGGGTACTGTAGGTGTCCTGAAGGCGAGCCCTGCGGTTGTGGGCGGTACAGTTGCCATACCAGGCGGTGATACATCCTGACAGGATTCTCTCAATTCTGCATCTGTAAAAGTTTGTAAGGGTTTTAGGTGACAAGCTATTGCGCCTTCTTCACCACACTGTTTGTGTGGGTGGACCATTTCAAATTGTCAGTGATGTGTACACAGAGAAACGTAAAACTTTCCACCTTCTCCACTACTGTCCCGTCGATGTGGATAGGGAGGTGCTCCCTCTGCTGTTTCCTGAAGTCCACGATCATCTCCTTTGTTTTGTTGACATTGAGTGAGAGGTTGTTTTCCTGACACCACACTCCCAGAGCCCTCACCCCCTCCCTGTAGGCTGTCTCGTTGTTGTTGGTAATCAAGCCTACCACTGTAGTGTCGTCTGCAAACTTGATGATTGAGTTGGAGGCGTGCTTGGCCACGCAGTCATGGGTGAACAGGGAGTACAGGAAGGGGCTGAGTACGCAACCTTGAGGGGCCCCAGTGTTGAGGATCAGCGAAGTGGAAGTGTTGTTTCCTACGTTCACCACCTGGGGGTGGCCCATCAGGAAGTCCAGGACCCAGTTGCACAGGGCGGGGTTCAGACCCAGAGCCTCGAGCTCAATGATGAGCTGGAAGGGTACTATGGTGTTGAATGCTGAGCTTTAGTCAATGAACAGCATTCTTACATATGTATTCCTCTTGTCCAGATGGGAGTGTGCAGTGTGATGGCGATTACATCGTCTTTGGACCTATTGGGGCGGTAAGCAAATTGAAGTGGGTCTAGGGTCACAGGTAAGATGGAGGTGATATGATCCTTGACTAGTCTCTCAAGGCACTTCATGATGACAGAGGTGAGTGCTACGAGGCGATAGTCATTTAGTTCAGTTACCTTTCCATTATTGGGTACAGGAACAATGGTGGCCATCTTGAAACATATGGGGACAGCACACTGGGATAGGGAGCGATTGAATATGTCCGTAAACACACCAGCCAGCTGGTCTGCGCATGCTCTGAGTTGTGATGTCAGTGTTTAGCATGAATGTAAATGTGTGTACGTCTATATGGGCGTGTGCATGAGTGAGTGCATGTGTGCTAAGGTGAGGAGAATCAGAGCAGGTGGTCAGTCCAGTTCAATTGTTCAACAGTCTGATGGCTTGTATATAGAAACTGTCTCTGAGCCTGTTGGTATCAGACCTCATGCTCTGACCGTCTGCCAGATGTTAAGGGAGGGAGAGAACAGCTTGTGGCTGGGGTGTGTGGGGTCCTGGATGATGCTGCATGACTTCCTCAGGCACTGTTTCAAGTAGATGTACTGGATGGGTGAGACCACGGTCCCATGATGTACTGGGCCGTCTTCACCACCCGCTGGAGGGCCTTGCGGTCGTATAGGGAACAATTCCCGTACCAAATCAAATCAAATCAAATGTATTTATATAGCCCTTCGTACATCAGCTGATATCTCAAAGTGCTGTACAGAAACCCAGCCTAAAACCCCAAACAGCAAGCCGTGATGCAACCGGTCAGGACATTCTTGATGGTGCAGGGCTAGTATTTGGAGAGGACCCGGGGCGGCATTCTGTTGTGCCCTCTTGACAACAGGGGTGGTGGTGTTGGTCCATGACACGTCCTAGGTGATGTGGAAACTGAGGAACTTAAAACTAGTGACTCTCTCTACTGCAGTCCGGTTGATGTGGATCGGGACATGTTCACATCCCTGCTTCCTGAAGTTAACAATTAACTCCTTTGTTTTGCTGACTTTGAGGGAGAGGTTGTTGTCAATGCCAGTTCACTTACATCCTCCTCATAGGCTGACTCATTGTTGTTGGTTATCAGGCACACAACCATGTTGTCGTCAGCAAAGTTCATGAGGGAGTTGGTGTCGCGCAAAGCCACGCAGTTGTGGATGAACAGGGGGGGGGGTACAGCAGAGGACTGAGGACACCCCTGGGGGGCCCCTGAGTTAAGAGTCAGTGTAGAGGAGGTGTTGTTGCCAATCCTCACAGTCTGTGCTCTACCCCTCAGTTCAGGATCCAGTTGCAGAGGGTGATGTCCTAACTACAACACAAACATATTTGTGTCCAAGTTTGATGTAATAATTTATTGAAATCACTTTGGCTTTTACCATCTTTCTCACAATAACTGCCATCAGAATTCATGGAGGGAATCAATACCGCTTTGTTGATTAAACAAATTAAACACATTATGAAGATCAGACATTTTATATTGTTCATACCTTGTATCACATGTCTAATTGTACCCTTATCATAGGGTCACAATTAGTTCTGAAAAATGGAAGAGTTTGTCATTTCCTGAATCCCATTACTTTTATACAGATTTGCATTCTGTTTGACCTGTATATTTTATGTGCATTTTATACACATTTTGCATAGGCTAATGACCTGTATGACGTTTTTTCACAGATGGTGACATGACATTGTATTGAACACTGCACTGAACTGAAGATTCAATTATTTCACATTTTTCAAGGAAATATAACTGGAGAAAATGACCATAATGTCAACCTACTTCCTGTAATATAGACTACTTCCTGTAATATAGACTACTTTCTGTAATATAGACTACTTTCTGTAATATAGACTACTTTCTGTAATATAGACTACTTTCTGTAATATAGACTACTTTCTGTAATATAGATAACTTTCTGTAATATAGAATACTTTCTGTAATATGGAATACTTTCTGTAATATAGAATACTTTCTGTGTAGACAGACATTGGTTCTCAGTACAGTGTTTTATTTTGCTCTGGAAAGGGAAGTTGCTTAAAAAACAAGGTCAGTTTCATTGTCCATTTTCCTTCCAGCATCAGAGGAGAATGTGACCAAAAGAGCCTCCTCTTCCACTTAGGCCAGAGATTATTTTTTCCTGTGACATGAAGCAACCAATGAAACATTATTTTCTTTTAATAACAGGAAGGGAGGTTTGCAGTGCAACAGAGGACAAAACTTCCCATTATTTACAGTAGCACGCAGTATAACAATCTGCATCTATAGATTTATCATGATCAATGTGTGACGGCATTCTGAAAGAATGATCAGATCAGATCAGGTCAGTTAGCTGCGGGTTTAATTTCGGTTCCAGAAATACAAACTATGAAAAATCACTTGGCAATTATGTTATACTTTGTATAGCTGTTGTACTGTTTAAGATGAGAGTTTGCAGGTAAACATATCCCTCTACACTGCACTGGATCCTGTGCATATGATTTGATTTGATTTAGGCTATATTATTTCCTTTCATTATAATGTCTTTCTACAGTATGCCTTCAAGATAGGCACAGCAAATGCATTTAAATACATGATACGGTAGACACTACCAGACCACAGCCATCACTGACTATGTGTGCTATTCCCTGTATAGTGCACTACTTTCTACTGGAGCCCTTTGGGCCCTGTTAAAAAGTAGTGCACTATAAATGGAATAGGATACCATTTGGAAAGCTGGCTATATGCTTCCCTGTCCCCTCAGGTGTTTGGTCTGCTGGTATGGATGCTGATAGCAGGGACGGAGTACTTCCGTGTGTCTGCCTTTGGGTGGGTCATGTTTGTGGCCATCTTGTACTGGGTCCTGACGGTCATCTTCCTCATCATCTACCTGACCATGGCTTACAACAGGATCCCTCAGGTCCCCTGGACAACTGTGGTATGACACATACTACGACACATAATACAACAGCACATTATTTGAAACTTGAGTGATTGAGGTTGTTTATTATAAATCTAGTAATTGAATAATTGTGGACTATTTATGTAACAGAAAACCAATGGAGGTAACTGCCTTGATGGTTTTGGGGGAGAGAGCAAATAGATAAATGTGAATGTGATCAAATGAAACCATTCTATAATGTGTACTACCCTACAGTATCTGAGCCAGCCAGGAATCCTGTTGTTGTCATTCTACAGGGTCTGTTCTTCAACAGTAGTGCTACAGTGATGTATGTGGTGTTCTACAGGGTCTGTTCTTCAACAGTAGTGCTACAGTGATGTATGTGGTGTTCTACAGGGCCTGTTCTTCAACAGTAGTGCTACAGTGATGTATGTGGTGTTCTACAGGGTCTGTTCTTCAACAGTAATGCTACAGTGATGTATGTGGTGTTCTACAGGGTCTGTTCTTCAACAGTAGTGCTACAGTGATGTATGTGGTGTTCTACAGGGCCTGTTCTTCAACAGTAGTGCTACAGTGATGTATGTGGTGTTCTACAGGGTCTGTTCTTCAACAGTAGTGCTACAGTGATGTATGTGGTGTTCTACAGGGTCTGTTCTTCAACAGTAGTGCTCCAGTGATGTATGTGGTGTTCTACAGGGTCTGTTCTTCAACAGTAGTGCTACAGTGATGTATGTGGTGTTCTACAGGGTCTGTTCTTCAACAGTAGTGCTACAGTGATGTATGTGGTGTTCTACAGGGCCTGTTCTTCAACAGTAGTGCTACAGTGATGTATGTGGTGTTCTACAGGGTCTGTTCTTCAACAGTAGTGCTACAGTGATGTATGTGGTGTTCTACAGGGTCTGTTCTTCAACAGTAGTGCTACAGTGATGTATGTGGTGTTCTACAGGGCCTGTTCTTCAACAGTAGTGCTACAGTGATGTATGTGGTGTTCTACAGGGTCTGTTCTTCAACAGTAGTGCTACAGTGATGTATGTGGTGTTCTACAGGGCCTGTTCTTCAACAGTAGTGTTACAGTGATGTATGTGGTGTTCTACAGGGTCTGTTCTTCAACAGTAGTGCTACAGTGATGTATGTGGTGTTCTACAGGGTCTGTTCTTCAACAGTAGTGCTACAGTGATGTATGTGGTGTTCTACAGGGTCTGTTCTTTAACAGTAGTGCTACAGTGATGTATGTGGTGTTCTACAGGGTCTGTTCTTCAACAGTAGTGCTACAGTGATGTATGTGGTGTTCTACAGGGTCTGTTCTTCAACAGTAGTGCTACAGTGATGTATGTGGTGTTCTACAGGGTCTGTTCTTCAACAGTAGTGCTACAGTGATGTATGTGGTGTTCTACAGGGTCTGTTCTTCAACAGTAGTGCTACAGTGATGTATGTGGTGTTCTACAGGGTCTGTTCTTCAACAGTAGTGCTACAGTGATGTATGTGGTGTTCTACAGGGTCTGTTCTTCAACAGTAGTGCTACAGTGATGTATGTGGTGTTCTACAGGGTCTGTTCTTCAACAGTAGTGCTACAGTGATGTATGTGGTGGCAGCAGCAGTGGACGCAGCCTCAATCAGCCATGCTGTTAAGGGACGCCATAACTACAACTGCTGGGTAGCATCCACAGTAAGAAAACCACCTTAGAACTCCCAGACAGACATTTAAATCACGCCAACTGTGAAAATATACCACAAATATGATTTATGATTACAGCGATATTAAAATATACAATATTAAAATGCTAAATATATGCCTACAAGTCAGATAAGAGATGTATGATGCCACTGTGTACCATCCAGAATGATGTCTATTTGGTCCATTTAAGCCTACTCAACTCATACCCAGTATTGTACTGAATTTTCATGTTTTCATATGTCTGTTTTTCAGTTCTTTGCCTTCCTGGTGTCACTCTGCTATGCAGGAAGTACATATTTAAGTTTTAAATCGTGGAGATCAAGGGATGAGGAACAATAACCAATCACAAAGGACAGCTAAAGTATATCCGTTATGGAACACAAGAAGAATGCAACAACCACTCCTTCCCTTTGGAATGCATTTCTCTATTTAATTTCTGTTATATTTCTGTTATTTTAGAGTTATGGTGTGTTTCATCTGTTGGAGTGACAGACCCTGAACCTCAGTGGTGTTTTTACTTCTTATTCACTCATGAGTTTAAAAAAAATTACATTTGGATGAAAATGACTGAAGCTAACAAAGTGGCTATTCTGTTTTTCTGAAGCTGGAGATCAAAGCTTTAACTCCAATATTAAAATGGATTGGACAGTAATGTTGTCCCACACTAGATGGTGCCACAATACAAGGCTAAGAAACAGGGCTGATGAAGAACATTACAGTCAATTCTCTTTTTGATAATTATTATGTGTCCAGGTTCAGGAAACTTGGCGTACTTCACAGGAGTACCTTTTCAATTAGACATTTTTTTTTTCAAAAGGCTTTTTTTGGTGGAAATGCCTACTCGAACTTGTGAACTTTCATGTGCCTTAATAACAAACTTGTATGCCATCTGTAAATACAAATAAAACATTTAAATTGCAAGCCTAGTTGGTTTAGCCACAGAAAAGACAGCAACCTTCTTGCCAGCCATGATTGGCTGAGATAATGAGTGGAAGTGACATACCAAGAGATGAGTTTGGATTGGTCTGCCATTTAGCACGCGTCTGTCTATTTGAGCTGGTCAGTATGTGTTGGTAATCGTGTCTAACGCAGCTTTTTCTTTTTAAGTATTGCGTAGTAAAACTGCATATGTGTTGCTCTCCACTTTCTGGAGGACTGAGGTAAGTGGAATTCCAGTATGATAGCTAAGGAGATGGAGAAAACACCTGTCTCCGGATTACATCTTCAAATTTAGGGCAACCATGGCATCCATGACAGGAGACGCGTCCAATGCAGGAGACGCGTCCATGTATATGGGTAAGAAAGTGTTATAATTTCAAGTTAAAGTGTACTGCTAGCTAGCTAATGTTAGCTGGCTGGCTAGCTAGCTTATGTTACATGTATCATCTTACTATTCGTATCGCAGAGCCATTTGCTTGGCTAGCTAACATTGAACCTGGTTGGTTAGCTACCTGTAGATTCATGCAGGGTAGTAACGTCATGAGTTGGGATTATGGTTCATTGTTTAACTAGCTATGAGTCAGCTACACTGAACAAAAATATAAATGCAGCATGCAACAATTGAGAATATTTTACAGAGTTACAGTTCATATAAGGAATTCAGTCAATTTAAATAAATAAATTAGACCCTAATCTATGGATTTAACATGACTGAGAATACAGATATACACCTGTTGGTCACAAATACCTAAAAAAAAAGTAGGGGTGTAGATCAGAAAACCAGTCCGTATCTGGTGTGACCACCATCTGCCTCATGCAACAGAGTTGATCAGGCCATTGATTGTGGACTGTGGAATGTTGTCCCACTCCTCTTCAATGTCTGTGTGATGTTGCTGGATATTGGCGGGAACTGGAACACGCCGTTGTACACGCCGGTCCAGAGCATTCCAAACGTGCTCAATGGGTGACATGTCTGGTGAGTATGCAGACCATGGAAGAACTAGGACATTTTCAGCTTCCAGGAATTGCGTACAGACCCTTGCGACATGGGGCTGTGCATTATCATGCTGAAACATGAGGTGAAGGCGGTGGATGAATGGCACAAAAATGGTCCTCAGGATCTCGTCACGGTATATCTGTGCATTCAAATTTCCATTGATAAAAATGGAATTGTGTTCATTGTCCGCTTATGCCTGCCCATACCATAACCCCACTGCCACCATGCGGCACTCTGTTCACAATGTTGACATCAGAAAACCACTCACCCACACAACATCATACACGCTGTCTCCATCGGGCCGGTATAGTTGAAACAGATTAATCCGTGAAGAGCACACTTCTCCAGCGTGCCTGTGGCCATCGTAGGTGAGCATTTGCCCACTGAAGTCGGTTACGACGCCAAACTGCAGTCAGGTCAAGACCCTGGTGAGAACAACGAGCACGCAGATGAGCTTCCCTGAGACGGTTTCTGACAGTTTGTGCAGAAATTATTTGGTTGTGCAAACCCACAGTTCCTGTCTGGGTGGCTGGTCTAAGACAATCCCGCAGGTGAAGAAGCCAGATGTGGAGGTCCTGGGCTGGCGTGGTTACATATGGTCTGCGCTTATGGAAGTACTGCCAAATTCTTTAAAACGATGTTGGAGGCGGTTATGGTAGAGAAATGAACTTCTCTGGCAACATCGCTCATGGACATTCATGCAGTCAGCATGCCAATTGCACTCTCCCTCAAAACTTGAGACATCTGTTGCATTGTGTTGTGTGACAAAACTGCATTTTAGAGTGGCCTTTTATTGTCCCCAGTGCAAGGTGCACCTGTGTAATGATCATGCTGTTTAATCAGCTTCTTGATATGCCACACCTGTCTTGGCAAAGGAGAAATGCTCACTAACCAATGTAAACAAAACAAATGAGAGAAAAAAGCTTTTTGTGTGTGTGGAAAAGTTCTGGGAAACATGGGACCAACACTTTACATGTTGAGTTTTTTGTTGTTGTTCAGTACATATACAATGAAAACTTGTCAAAAACACCTACTGTACATCATTTGAAATGTTGTGCAGGTTGTGCTTTGTGATGCCTTGAGGGTCCTATACAGGGGGATACATTTACTCAGATTAGTGATTCTGGTCTGAATATACAGTAGTGAAGCAGTAGTCAAGCTAACATTTTAGGCTCTATAATAAGCTATAATGTAGCATTGTTCATGGTTTAACAACTATAATTTAAAAAATCACACATCATGTCTTTAAGATTTGCAACCATCCCATTGCAGTATCATCCACATTACACTAAATACAAATAGCAAAAATCCATATAATTCTTGCCCCATTTTAAATCGGTGGCTGTTCCTCAAATTAGCTCGAATTTACTGGGACTAAGACAATGTTTCAATGAACCACAGACTTATTCTGTATAACAAAGACAATAGAATGAAATTAGAAAAGGTATTTTTATCTCACCAAAACTAGTTAAGCAGCTTTGACTGTTGAACCATGCATATACTGTATAAGCCCCATCTATCAAACTGTCTAATCTAGACCAACCACACAGTTAAAGCTACAGTCTGTGATTCGTAACAAAGTTTTGGTATACAGCTGAACATTGAACAGCTTCCCAAATCTCAGACTGTAGCTTTAACTTAAACACTATGCAGCTTGTCATGCAATGCCAGACTAGAAGGAGAGCAGACTTCATAGACAAAATGTTTGATGTTATGAATGGGTATGGCAGATATACGTTCCAGACATTATGGGTGTATTATACATTATGTCTATTATTATACATTATGGGTGTGTTGGATAGTAGCGCTGGGAATAGCCAGTGACCTCACGATACGATATTATCACAATACTTAGGTGCTGATATGATATGTAATACAATTCTCACGATTCTACATGTATTACGATTCTATACTGTGATTTTATTGTGTTGCGATGTTCCAAACATATTGCTCACTATATGTCTGTGGCAGAGAGACTAGAAAGCATGAGAAAGTCATGGAAATTGTCCCCCAAAAATATGCTTTCTATTTCAAATGAAAATGGAGAACAGTCTATGAATGAAAATAAGAGTTTTGGTGCAGAGACAGCCAACTAACACAAAAATAATAGTTTGATATTGTTGATGCGATACGACATGATATATTGTGGAAAATAATATCCCGATATGTAACTATCCATTTTTTCCCCTTCATTACTATTGAATAGGCGTTTCAACGGTCTTGCTGTTATAAATGTAGTTCCTTATTGACACCATTGAGGTAGGGTTTGTTAAGATGACAGATTAGTTTATCGTAGCTTCTGGTCACTACTGTATGTATTGTCTTATGAAAAGGAATACAATGAAATATAATGATTAAAGATCTGCTTTTTATTAAAATGTCCAGAAGCAGATGTAGCAGAAAAGGATCAACAAATAACAAATGCAGCGTGTATAAAATAGTGAAGGTGAAACACCCTGAAACACTATTATCTCCCCATAATATTTGATTGTTCAATTAATCAAAGATATAACTAATCCTTTAAATCCCATGTGGCGCATGTGGTCTGTGACTCACTCTGACAGGACTGTTTAATATCCCTATCTGATGGGCGCTTAATATAGAATCATGAACACGTACCACGCTGCACCTTGGTCCACTTCTTCCGACGAGCGTTACATCATGAGAATATAAACTGAATGAATTTGAATGTTTAGATGTATTTTTGTACTGCTTCAAGTCAGGGATCACCTCAAAAATTAAACATTCTAAACATTCAATTCAGTTTAAATGATCATGAATTAACGCTCGTCCTGAAGAAGTGGACCAAGGTGCAGCGTCGTACGTGTTCATGATTCTTTATTAAATCCAAACACCAAACAAAACAACAAAACGTCACGTTCAGTAGGCTACACAGAGCTAACAAAAAACAGCATCCCACAACCTAAGGTGGCAAAACAGGCTGCCTAAGTATGATTCCCAATCAGAGACAACGATAGACAGCTGTCCCTGATTGAGAACCAAAACATAGAAACCCAAAACATAGAAATAAAGAACATAGAATGACCACCCAAATCACACCCTGATCTAAGGTCAGGGCGTGACACATGAAGCCCCCATCAGATAGTGATATAAAACAACAGTTCTGTCTTCGTCTATGTCAAACATCCGTCCACCATATAAGGCCAGTTTCCTGGACCCAGATTAAGTTTACTCCTGGACTAAAAAGCATGTTGAATGGAGAATCTCCATTGAAAGTAACTAGTCCAGGACTAGGCTTAATCTGTATCTGGGATACCATCCCAAAGAGCAAGACATACTTTTTTCCCCTAATAAATAGGAGTTACTGTTTCCAGTGCTGTTTCCAGAGTACTGTTTCCAGCCCCTTCCATGTCCACCAATCCCCAGTGGGCTCCGATGGAGGTGATTCCAGCACCGTTGAAGCGACCGCTGAGGATCCTCAGCTCATTGCCCATGTTGGATGGGTAGAAGTTGAAGGAGACTTGGTTGGGCATGCCGGCTGACAGAGTGCGCCCCATGTTGGTGGTTAACACCAGGTAGCAGATATAGTCTGCTGGGTTGTACTTCCCAGACACCTCAACGATGGCCTCATCATTAAACAGATCCATCTCCTGCTTTTCACCCACTTCGTTACCGAACACAGGAGACCAGGTGTTGCCGTATCTCAGCTGGAACCTAAAACAGAGGAAGATTTTCACGTCGGTTGTGTTTTGATAAGGCACATTCAGACCGAGACAGCAGGTAGCATCAGAGAATATCAAGGAATTACATTTTCCATTGTACTCTGGGTTAGATACGATAACACTATTGTTTGGTCATGTACTGAATATGTAATAAACACAACAAATAAATAAATAAAGATAGAAAGAAAGAAAGAAAGAAAGAAAGAAAGAAAGAAAGTGTTTGTTGGATAGTGTAGTTGGACTAAGTCGTGGTGAATGTTGGGTAGTGTAGTTGGACTGAGTCAGTGGTGTTTGTTGGGTAGTGTAGTTGGACTGAGTCAGTGGTGTCTGTTCATGGGTCAGGGTCTACTCACCCACTGATGTAGGCGTTGTTGTTGTAGTAGTAGTAGTAGTAGTTGTTGTTCTCCCACACTCTGACTCCCGTAATGCGCCCCTCACCGTAGGAAGCAAATGGGGTGCCACCTCCCTGACCCACCGCAGAGGAATACGAGTAGGGATCTTTGATGGCTAAAATAACATGGCCAATATGTTTACTATATTTACTATATTAATAATACATATTTATATATACATCATTTTATTTTTACCAACACATTTCTGAAAGATCTTGACATTATGAATAAAGTGCAGATGAATTAACTAAAGTACATTCTGCAATGATTTAATACATTCGTTTATGTCTCAAAGAAGAACTCCTAAGTCTAACTGAAAAAGACAAATTGGTGAAAGCACAAAAGCTATTATTTAATCATTATAATTCAGAATTGTATTTTTATGACTCACGCAAAGCCAAGCAGCCAGCCAAGAACATTGTGACAACCAGGATTAAGAACATTCTGCAAAAGTGAGGCATCAACACTTAAGACCTTTAATTTCAGTCAATTTCACTCTCATTCCGTTTCACTTTAAATGGTAAAACTTGAAATAATGTAGTTAATAATGTTTTTCATAGTAGTTTGTCAAAACAAATAAGTCATTTTACCTGTCAGGTCAGTGTTTCCTAGGAGGGAAAAGAAAATAACCTTTTGAATTGTGATGTAACAAACAACAAACCATTGTTGAATGTGAAATGTTATAAAACAGCTCTAAAAAGTTGAACCTCCTCTTGTTTACTACAATCACTCTTGCAGTGCTAAGCTACTGTCACATTAAAATAATGTCAGATCATTACATTTTAATTTACTGGGAAAAGGGCCAAAATGTTTGTGCCCAAGTACCAAGAAATAATGAGTATTAACTTCATAACATTTCCCACACCAGTATTATGCATTAAAAACAAGTGCACATTTTCTATTTAGTTAGTTGTGTAGTTACCACAGTGCTATCTTGAGATGTGTGAAACCCTGTGAAAGCTTATTGTCTCTCTGTCTCTGCCAGGTCCTTCTAGTCTACTGCTTCCTCTAAGAACTGCATTTATACCTGCTGAACATTCCATCAGTTCTAGATGGAAGGAGCATGACAAGGAACACCTTTAGTCCGTCACTATTGAGAAGTCAGACATTGTTTTCTAATTGGTCGAGGCTACTTTGGGAGGGAGTATCAAGGAAGTACTATGGGGAAATAATAATTGTGTTCTTTTGAATTGTAACAAATTAATGATCTGAAATAGGGATAAAAAAAAGATACAATCTAACAACCGAACAATTAAAATAATATACCAGCATCGTATGAATGTGTACGAAAATCGCTCAAAATCAGTCTCCCAATCTTCAGTTATTTTATTACACCAGGAGGAACTCCTTCCCTTTAAACATTAACACGCTGAAAAAGACAAGTGGAGCTGGTCATTAACAGGATGGTTTGTTCATTGGTTTGCTCAAATACCTAAAGTATTTTATTGTAGAATATTTGTTTCAGTAGATGTATTTATATGTAATTCTAGAGGGGCAGATGAGACATTTTTTTTGTCTCCAATATCGTCCAATGTTTTCTTTAGTCTGTTACAATATTCACATCTTCATTAAATCACTGGCAACCTGTTCATGTTACTACAGGAAAACAATCTGATTTCATATTCTGCAGATTAACCAGATAAAAATCAGTAGAAGCTACAAAGTGAGAAAATTAAAGTTTGTATACAGATGGCAAAATGAAATACCCTGAAGCACTTATTACTACCGCTGTCGTACACATTGATCCGGAGCATTCCAAACAGGCTCAGTGGGTGACATGTCTGGTGAGTATGTAGGCCATGGAAGAACTGGGACTTTTCTGCTTCCAGGAATTGTGTACAGATTCTTACGACATGGGACTGTGCATTATCATGCTGGAACATGTGATGGCGGCGGATGAATGGCACGACAATGGGCCTCAAGATCTTGTCACGGTATCTCTGTGCATTCAAATTGCCATCGATAAAATGCAATTGTGTTCGTTGTCCATAGCTTATGCCTGGCCATACCATAACTTCACCGCCACCATGGGGCACTCTGTTCACAATGTTTTACATCAGCAAACCGCTCGCCCACACGTGGTCTGTGGTTGTGGGGCCGGTTGGACATCCTGCCAAACTATCTAAAAACAAAGCTGGAGGCGGATTATACTAGAGAAATTAACATTAAATTATCTGACAACAGCTCTGGTGGACATTCCTGCATTTAGCATGCCAATGGCACACTCCCTCAAAACCTGAGACATCAGTGACATTGTGTCGTGTCACAAAACTGCACATTTTAGAGGGGCCTTTTATTGTCCCCAGCACAAGGTGTATCTGTATAATGATCATGCTGTTTAATCAGCTTCTTGATATGTGATACCTGTCACATGGATGGCTTATCGTGGTAAAGGAGAAATGATCACTAACAGGGATGTAAACACATCTGTGCCCAACATTTTAGAGAAATACGCTTTTTGTGCATATGGAACATTTCTGGGATCTTTCATTTCAGCTCATAAAACATGGGACCAACATTTTATATGTTGCGTTTATATTTTTTATTTAGTGTACAGTAGTTAGTTCACATGAAGATGTATGTAATTCATCTCTATTGACCAAAACAACTAAATCTGGACATTCTGGAGTCCTACTATGACAGTAAAACATAAGAACTGTAATCTGTTGTCATCTAAATCTGGACATTCTGGAGTCCTACTATGACAGTAAAACATAAGAACTGTAATCTGTTGTCAACTAAATGTAGACATTCTGGAGTCCTACTATGACAGTAAAATATAAGAACTATAATCTGTTGTCAACTAAATCTGGACATTCTGGAGTCCTACTATGACAGTAAAATATAAGAACTATAGTCTGTTGTCCACTAAATGTAGACATTCTGGAGTCCTACTATGACAGTAAAATATAAGAACTATAGTCTGTTGTCATCTAAATCTGGACATTCTGGAGTCCTACTATGACAGTAAAATATAAGAACTATAGTCTGTTGTCATCTAAATCTGGACATTCTGGAGTCCTACTATGACAGTAAAACATAAGAACTGTAATCTGTTGTCAACTAAATGTAGACATTCTGGAGTCCTACTATGACAGTAAAATATAAGAACTATAATCTGTTGTCAACTAAATCTGGACATTCTGGAGTCCTACTATGACAGTAAAATATAAGAACTATAGTCTGTTGTCCACTAAATGTAGACATTCTGGAGTCCTACTATGACAGTAAAATATAAGAACTATAATCTGTTGTCAACTAAATCTGGACATTCTGGAGTCCTACTATGACAGTAAAACATAAGAACTATAGTCTGTTGTCATCTAAATCTAGACATTCTGGAGTCCTACTATGACAGTAAAATATAAGAACTATAGTCTGTTGTCATCTAAATCTGGACATTCTGGAGTCCTACTATGACTGTAAAATATAAGAACTATAATCTGTTGTCAACTAAATGTAGACATTCTGGAGTCCTACTATGACAGTAAAATATAAGAACTATGATCTGTTGTCAACTAAAAGTTAATGACAATCACTGGATTATGTTGCATCATGCATTCCTGCTTGAACATGTTAGATGAAACAACTTGAATACCTTAGTAGTTTATTATTTATACTTCTTAATAAAGCAATAAGAATTACTTGATAAGATGATTACTCAGGGCTGGTGTCCCCAACTGTAAAATGTTGTGACACCAGAGGGAAATGTTAGTCTGGAGCTCTGTTTATTTTTTTATTTTTTTTATTTCACCTTTATTTAACCAGGTAGGCCAGTTGAGAACAAGTTCTCATTTACAACTGCGACCTGGCCAAGAATAAAGCAAAGCAGTTCGACACATACAACAACACAGAGTTACACATGGAATAAACAAAACATACAAAACATACAGTCAATAATACAGTTGATTAAAATATATGTATATACAGTGTGTGCAAATGAGGTAAGGCAATAAATTGTCCATGGTGGTGAAGTAATTACAATATACCAATTAGACACTAGAGTGATTGATGTGCAGAAGATGAATGTGCAAGTAGAGATACAGGGGTGCAAAGGAGCAAGATAAATTAATAAATACAGTATGGGGATGAGGTAGTTGGATGGGCTATTAACAGGTGGGCTATGTACAGGTGCTGTGATCTGTGAGCTACTCAGACAGCTGGTGCTTAAATCACTGTAATAGTAACACTGAGGGTAGATGTTCATTCAGGGGAACAATATGGCCCAAGTCATTAGCTTGGCTTTTATAACGTATAAGGCTGAAGCAGACAGACAGATAGACAGAGAACAAGAATAAGCTCAGCGTGACAGCAGAGAAGATGCTGAGACAGATAGACAGCACAACAGGGAGGCAAACCAAATGTCTAGAGTGGAGGCCCTGTTCTAGTGGTGAGTTGTATCTCCAGTGGTGTTTTTCATATTGTATTTGTTTTAAACATCAGATGGTTAAGAAAGAGGAGGAGGACCATGTCTTGTAAGTCAGTGGTACAGAAATGGTTAAGAAACACTGTACTGTCCTGCCAGTGTTACGTGTCAGCACCAGTGCCTGTGTGTAAGGATGATGTGTAGGGTCAGGGTGTATGTGTGGGGATAGTGTGTGTGTGTATGGAGTTGGCAGCGCTCATAGTGATGTGGGCTGGTGTAGACAAAATGCCAATGCCAGATTCTTGTCCCAGGCTACCCCTGTTGTTTTCTAATTTGTCAGGCTACTTTAGTAGGGAGTGGAAGGAAATACAAACACAATGCCTTCAGAAAGTAGTCACACCCCTGGACTTTTCCCCCATTTTGGTGTTACAGACAGAAATTAAAATGGATTACATTGAGATTTGTGTCACTGGACAACACACAATTACCCATAATGTCAAAGTGGAATTATGTTTTTTGAAATGTTTACAAATGAATTAAATATGAAAATCGGAAATGTATTGAGTTAATAAGTTGTTATGGCAAGCCTAAATAAGTTCAGAAGTAAAGATTTGCTTAACAAGTCATATAGTAAGTTGCATGGACCGACTCTGTGTGCAATAATAGTGTTTAACATGATTTCTGAATGACAACCTCATCGCTGTACCCCACACATACAATTATCTGTAATGTCCCTGAGTCAAGCAGTGAATTGCAAGCACAGATTCAACCACAAAGACTAGGGAGGTTTTCCAATGCCTCGCAAAGATGGGCACCTATTGGTAGATGGGTAGATGGTTAAAAAAATAGCCGACATAAATCAATGAACCTGTACATTTGTTTTTCAACAGGACAATGACCCACCACACCTCCAAGCTTCATAAGGACTATTTTACCAAGAAGGAGAGTGATGGACTGCTGCATCAGAAGACCTGGCACAAACAAACAAACAAATTGAGATGGTTTGGGATGAGTCAGAATGCAGAGTGAAGGAAAAGCAGCCAACAAGTGCTCAGCATATATGGGAACTCCTTCAAGACTGTTGGAAAAGGATTCCAGGCGAAGCTGGTTGAGAGAATGCCAAGAGGGTGCAAAGCTGTCATCAAGGAAAAGGGTGGCTATTTGAAGAATCTCAAATATAAAATATATATTTTGAAAATATATTTGTTTAACACCTTTTTGGTTACTACATGATTCCATATGTGTTATTTCATAGTTTTGATGTTTTCACTATTATTATAGAAACACATTATTATAGAAAATAGTAAAAAGAAAGAAAAACCCTTAAATGAGTTGGTGTTCTAAAACTTTAGACTGGTAGTGTATGTGTGCCCTTTGTTCCCCATTGTCCTTGTTGGTTATTGTTACCATGTCCGTTGGTCTTGTGAGGACCTGTGCTGTTGTATCGGCTTCCATGCTACGTGTTACTGTACACTTGTTTTATGGGTCTCATCCCATGTATTATTTAGAGGTTTACACCTCGCTCTTTTGGGTGGATAAAATAAATCCCCCTATTACGTATTCCTGCGCTTGTCTCCTATCCTTATACAGTGTGACAGAATAACCAACCTACTAAATGGAGACTAGCTGTCAACCATCATAGAGACAGTCCAGCATCAAGGACTGTCTCTCCAGACTCAGCAGCGCCATGGACAGGGTGCTGGCAACCATCCTGCGTTTGGAGGGGAATGTGCAGTCCCTCCAGTCTCCAGCAATGGTTCCAGCACCAGCCACCACACCACTACCTGCCTCTGTCCCATCTGAGTCAGTCCGCGAAATAACCCTGTCCCTTCTGGAGTGCTTTGACGGCGCTCCAGCAAGATGCAAGGGATTCCTTCTGCAATGTGACGAGGCTGTCTCTGGGAGAGACAGGGTTGCCACCGTCATCTGGGCACTGACCGAACGGGCCCTGGACTGGGGTGCCGTGGTCTGTGAAACGGGCACGACCTGAGGTCGAGTCCTATGAGTGATTCACCCTCCTCTTCCACTCGTGATTGGTCATCCTGTGCAGGGCCGAGAGGTGGGTGAGCGCCTACTCTGACTACTCCAGGGATCTAGGACAGCCTCGAAGTTCGCTCTGGAGTTCCGGAATATCGCAGCCTCCACCTGATGGAACAAGTCGGCTCTGGTCAGGTGTTCAGCAACGGACTGCCGGAGAAGGTACAGGTGGAGTTACCGTGATGACAACCTGTCACTCGACCAGCTCATCAGCATGGCAATTCATTTGGACAACCTCCTGCGGTCCCGACAAAGACGTACACGGAATCCGGAGCCCATGGCTACACCTGCTCTGTGGCTGGATCCGATGGAGGTGGACTCTGGACGTTTGCCTAAGGCAGAGCGTAGGAGCAGGAGGAATCTTGGCCTCTGCTCCTATTGTGGAGTAAGTTTCTCCCCAACCTTCCCTCTATCCACTAATAGGCGAGGAGGTGACAAGCTAGGGAATTCTCCTGCTCCAACCCAGGTAGGATGCAAGTTCTCCCCTCCTTTTCTGTCAGCTCAACCAGTGTGTTTTCCCATTAAATTCCCTGAATACCCTAGCCCCACACTCCCATTAGCTCTGATTGTTAGCTCTGATTTCCAGAGCTGCCGGGAATCTTTTAGATTAGTCACCCATTCTGGTTTGAGTCCTGGATATTCGTCCAATAGGGACAGGGTTGTACATCACATCACTGTTACCGTTTCTCTGCTGACCCATGACACTTATTTAGAACAGATCACCTTTTTGATTATAGACACCCCCACGCACCCCGCTGTGTTAGGTCTCCCCTGGTTGAGCTGGCATAACCCTGTTACTTCCTGGTCCGAGGGGAGACTGCTGGGTTGGTTGCAGGAGTGTCAGGGGAGGTGTCTCGTGTTGTCTGTTAACACCACTACGGTGGAAAGTCTGGACCACACACCTCATGTGGAGTTACCGGAGGAATACCAGGATCTGCATCGGGTTTTCTCTAAGACCCAGGCTACACGCCTGCCTCCTCATCACCCCTGGGGACTGTGCCATTGATCTGCTATCTGACGCTGCCCTCCCAAGAGGACACGTCTATCCCCTCTCCTATGCGGAGACCGAGGCCATGGAGTCCCACGTACAGGAGAGCCTCCAGCAGGGTTTTATCCGCCCCTCTAAGTCACCAGCCTGCTCAAGCTTCTTTTTTGTTGAAAAGAAAGATGGGGGACTGTGCCCCTGCTTTGATTATCGAACTCTGAAAAAAGCCACCGTTAAGTTCAGCTATCCTTAACCCCTCATCCCAACCATCATCAAACAAATGCACGGGTTGCAGTACTTCATAAAACTCGACTTGAGGAGAGCCTACAATCTGGTGCGCATTCGGGCAGCCGTCGAATGGAATAGCACCCTTTTCCCACGACCACAGGCTCTCATAATACCTTTAGGTCTGTATAAAGCTCCTTCAGTCTTCCAGGCCTTTATTAACGAAAGGTTTTGGGACAGGCTGGGACGGGCGTAGTGGTTTATATAGACAACATTTTGGACCTTGCCCTGCATGGCTTGTTAGTTAGCTCTGTGCTGGGTAGACTGTTGGAGCATGATCTATATGTTAAACAAGAGAAGTGTTTGTTTTTCCAGCAATCCGGGCCCTTTTTTGGGATACCTCATATCCACGGAGGGAGCGGAGATGGAGGAGCAACGCGTCAGCGCAGTCAGGTCATGGCCCATCCCCAACTCTGTGAAAGCAGATCAGCGATTCCTGGGGTTTGCCAACTATTTCCGGAGGTTCATCCGGGGCTGCTGCACGGTGGTCGCACCTCTCACCTCCCTGCTGAGAGGAGGCCCCCAGCAGCTTCAATGGACGGCAAAGGTGGAGAGGGCGTTTGAGACACTGAAGGCACGCTTCACCACTGCTCCTGTGCTGACACATCCCGATCACTCACTTCCCTTCATCGTTGAGGTGGATGCCTCCGAAGTACGAGTCGGGGCTGTGCTGTCCCAGCACACCGGAACCCCTCCAAAGCTGCAGCCCTGCGTCTTTTACTCCAAGCAGCTGAGCCCCACCCGGAGGAACTACGACATAGGGGACCCAGGAACTTTTGGTCGGTCAAGAAGGCTCTGAAGGTGTGGAGGTGTGGTGTGGTGTGGACGAACCACCGCAACCTGGGAAGTGAAGAGGCTAAACCCGAGACAGGCTCAAAGAACGTGAAGGTGGACACCCCGTCTCACCTCTATGATGCAGAGGAGAGAGATGGAGAGGAGACCCCCATCATCCCTCCGTCTCGTATCATCATGCCAGTGGTGTGGGACATTGACGCCGACATACGGCAGGCCCTGCGTACGGAACCCTCACCTGCACAGTGCCCGGAGAACCGCACCTACGTGCCCACGTGTGTGTGGGACCGCCTCCTTACCTGGGTGCACACGGTGCCTGTATCGGGTCATTCTGGGATAAGCCGTACCATCTCCTGCCTGACTGAGAAGTACTGGTGGCCCACCTTGGCTAGGGACGTCTGGGATTACATCTCTTCCTGCTCCATCTGTGCCCAGTCAAAGACACCCAGGCACCTCCCTTATGGAAAGCTTCTTCCACTGCCAGTCCCACATTGACCCTGGTCTCACCCCTTGGTGGACTTTGTGACTGACCTTCCCCCCTCCCAGGGGAACACCATCATTCTCGTCATTGTGGACCAGTTTTCCAAAGCTTGTCGCCTCCTTCCTCTGCCTCGTCTCCCGTTGGCCATGCAAACCGCAGAGGCTCTTTTTGCTCACATCTTCCGACACGAGGGGATCCCGGAGAACATTGTGTCAGATTGTGGCCGTCAGTTCACCTCACGCGTATGGAAAGCGTTCATGGAATGCCTGGGAGTCACGGTCAGTCTCACATCCTGGACCCTTTGCTGACCAGGGATTTTCACCGTCGTCACCCTGACGTCGGCACCACATCCCTGTGGTTGTCCTCGAGGCCAGTGTCGTCCCACTGCTGGTGCAGTGCGTCGGGGGGGTTCTGTCACGGATCCTGCTGCTGTTCATTCCATTCACCAGCTCCAGAGGTCTACGTCACCGGCCTTCTATGCTTCACTACACTGGATTCATTACCACCAACCCCGGACTGTCTTGTCTCATTGAGCACACCTGGTTCCCATTCCCCCTGATTAGTATGTGTAAAGATGTGCCCTCTATTCCCCATTGTATTTGTTGGTTATTGTTACCATGTCCATTGGTCTTGTGAGCACCTGTGCTATTGTATCGGCTTCCATGTTACGTGTTACTGTATACTTGTTTTCCGGGTCTCGTCCCGTGTAATATTTAGAGGTACACACCTCGCTCTTTTGTTTGGGTGGAGAAAATAAATCCCACTCTTACATATTCCTGAGCTTGTCTCCTGTCATTATACAGCGTGACAGCTTGTAATAATTTAGCATCAGAAAATTATTATTTTGTACACATCAACAGCCAACACAAGAGTAATGAAACTATCCCTTGTAGGTAGTAGGCTGTAATTTTCAGGCAAAATTAATGGTACCTTTTAAATCTCACAAACATTGCTCTCACACATGGTTGGATTTAAATCCTGGAGTATTCACAACTACTAGAGTATCCTCACCATCGGCGGATGAATCACTAGCAAATAGTCAGGAAGAAGAGTTTGTTGATGATGCCAATGCTTCTTCTGATTTGTATTGTACAGCTAAAGGCTTAGCAACTATTATTGAGGAAAGATGTGCATCTTCTCCACTGAAATTAGAGCATTTGGTCCATGTGCCAAGCTCAGCTATTGATGAGTTTTTAAGGGAGCTCCATCATTTTATTTTTTCTGCACCTGTCCCTTTATCTGGTGACTATATTATTGGCAGTTTTTATCAGCATAACCTCCAAGTGGATGATCGACCATTAAAAAACTTATTTGAGATCGGTGTCCCTTCCACGGGACGGTTGAGCTAACGTAGGCTAACGTGATTAGCATGAGGTTGTAAGTAACAAGAACATTTCCCAGGACATAGACATATCTGATATTGGCAGAAAGCTTAAATTCTTGTTAATCTATCTTCACTGTCCAATTTACAGTAGCTATTACAGTGAAAGAATATCATGCTATTGTTTGAGGAGAGTGCACCCTTTTGCACATGAAAACTTATTAATAAACAAATAAGGCACATTTGGGCAGTCTTGATAAAACATTTTGAACAGAAATACAATGGTTCATTGGACCAGTCTAAAACGTTGCATATACGCTGCTATCTTCTAGTGGCCAAAACATGGGTTGGAAAAATCCAACATGGGTTGGAAAAATAAATTATGGCCTTTCTCTTGCATTTCAAAGATGATGGTTAAAAAAATGCAAAAGAATGGTTGGTTTTTTCTTTGTATTATCTTTTACTATTGTGTTATATTTTCCTACATTCCTTTCACATTTCCACAAACTTCAGTGTTTCTTTTCAAATGGTACCAAGAATACGCATATCCTTGCTTCAGGGCCTGAGCTGCAGGCAGTTAGATTTGGGTATGTCATTTTAGACGAAAATTGAAAAAAGGGGCGGATCATTAAAAAAATACCGAAAATAAAAAATAAAAAAAGAGCACAAAATGATTATATGGAGCAATCACTAATTACGTTACTGCTTACAAAGAAATTGAAGTCAATAAATTGCTGTTGCAGTTTGTTCTGGTAATCCTGTGCAAAACTCTATTGAAAAAGGTGGTCGTCTTAGCACTGCTTATCAGCGTAAGCAGTATTACAAGGAGCACTTCAGTGTTGTGGAGCCAATTGAATACATGCTAAACGCTAAAAAGAGATACACTTTCCAGTATGTCCCACTACTGAAGTAATTACAGAAGCTTTTAAATAGAAGGGACATTGTTGATAAAGTAGTTGAGCGTCATTGGGGACAGCAGGACATTAACATTGGACCATCATATCAATAAAACAACAAGTCCTACAAAGATGGTTCACATTTTAAGGAGAACTGTTTTCTCTCTGGAGAAGAGCTAAGGATACTCTCAGGTCTTTATATGGATGACTTCGAAATGTGTAATCCCCTTGGCACTACAAAGAAGAAACACAAGCCATGTGCTGTTTATTGGGTGTTGGCTAACTTGCCTCATTCCTCTTTATCATCCATTTATTTAGCAGTTCTGTGCAAGAGCAATGATGTTAAAACCTATGGTTATGGTAAGGTTTTGAAACCTCTTCTAAGAGATCCACGAACTCTGGAAGAACTTGGTGTTTATGCCCCTTTAGTAGGTGTATATGTCAAAGGTACAGTATAGAGTGTAGTGGTTGACAATCTGGGAGCTCACAGCATATCTGCTTTCATTGAGAGTTTCTCAGGGGAGTACTATTGCATGTTTTGCACAGGAAAGAGTTGTGATATTCAGTTACGTGAAGTTGCATCTGGTGCTTTCAGCTTGAGAACAAAAAAACAAAAGACACTTGAACAAAACATTTTGGGGTGAAGAAAGATTGTGTTTTCACAAGCAACTTGACTCATTTTCACGGCATCTTTGGCTATACTCCAGATCTTGTTCACAATATTTTGGGGGGTATTGTCCCAAACGAGCTGTCTCACTGCTTAGCATTACTTGCATCAAGACAACTTTTGACATTGGATTACCTGAATACAGTTATTCTGAATTTCCCCTACAAGTGGTCAGACAAGACAAACAGACCTCATGTGTTACCACACAGATTTTCCCCCGTGCATAGTGATGACTCTATTTCTTATCTAGAAAGCAAAATAATTGAGCACAGGCATAGATACAAATAGTTGTTCCCTGGCATTAGGCTTCTGTAACCGGAGGTTGCTGGTACGAGCTGACAAGGTAAAAATCTGTCGTTCTTTCCCTGAGAAAGGCAGTTAACCCACTGTCCCACTGTCTCCTGACCCCTCCTGTCTCAGCCTCCAGTATTTATGCTGCAGTAGTTTATGTGTCAGGGGGGTTAGGGTCAGTTTGTTATATCTGGAGTACTTCTCCTGTCCTATTCGGTGTCCTGTGTGAATTTAAGTGTGCTCTCTCTAATTCTCTCTTTCTCTCTTTCTTTCTCCCTCTCGGAGGACCTGAAACCTAGGACCATGCCTCAGGACTACCTGACATGATGACTCCTTGCTGTCCCCAGTCCACCTGGCCGTGCTGCTGCTCCAGTTTCAACTGTTCTGCCTTATTATTATTGGACCATGCTGGTCATTTATGAACATTTGAACATCTTGGCCATGTTCTGTTATAATCGCCACCCGGCACAGCCAGAAGAGGACTGGCCACCCCACATAGCCTGGTTCCTCTCTAGGTTTCTTCCTAGGTTTTGGCCTTTCTAGGTAGTTTTTCCTAGCCGCCGTGCTTCTACACCTGCATTGCTTGCTGTTTGTGGTTTTAGGCTGGGTTTCTGTACAGCACTTTGAGATATCAGCTGATGTACGAAGGGCTATATAAATACATTTGATTGGATTTTGATTTGATTCCAGGGGTGCTGAATACGTGGATGTCAATTAAGGCATCCGGAAGACACGTTTCAGTTGAATACATTCAGTTGAACAACTGACTAGGTCTCCCTCTTTCTACCGAAGGATCATTATCTGGAACATTAGCCCCAGATGATTTGTTGTTTTGGTCTGCTTGTAAAGGCTATGCTGCCCTACCAAGCAAAAAGTTACTACCTGCTCATTGCGTGGAACTGAGAATGTTTAAAAAAAAAAAAAAATTGCCTTGGTTAAATAGTAACTTTATGCAGTTACTGCTAACATGACCCCCCATTTTCTCCAAAACACAATACAATATAGGCAGGATACTTGTCCACATTCAAACATCAGCTATCTGAGCAGCTAACCGATCGCTGCAGCTGTACATAGTCTATTGGTAAATAGCCCACACATTTTCACCTACCTCATCCCCATACTGTTTTTATTTATTTACTTTTCTGCTCTTTTGCACACCAATATCTCTACCTGTACATGACCATCTGATCATTTATCACTCCAGTGTTAATCTGCAAAATTGTAATTATTCGCCTACCTCCTCATGCCTTTTGCACACATTGTATATAGACTCCCCCTTTGTTTTCTACTGTGTTATTGACTTGTTAATTGTTTACTCCATGTGTAACTCTGTGTTGTCTGCTCATACTGCTATGCTTTATCTTGGCCAGGTCGCAGTTGCAAATGAGAACTTGTTCTCAACTAGCCTACCTGGTTAAATAAAGGTGAAATAAAATAAATAAATAAAAATAAAAAAAACATGATTAAGCATGTATTTAATGTAGCAAAAATGATATTAACTCATTTTTGACCAAATGAGCAGTTACTGTCTTTTTGCTTGTTAGGGCAGATTGGACAATGCAGTTTGAGGCCAAACATAACTTGCTTTAAAAAAGCAGTGCTTCAAGGTGTTTCAAAAATGTGCCTCTTTCATTAGCCTCCACACATCAGATGATTGCTTACCAGTTGAGCTCTCCATATATTAGCAAGTCTGAACTTGAGGTCTCAACTGTCTCCACTCACCCAGTGAATTTACTCTCAAATGAAATGGCAGAATCCATTAGACAGAAGTACCTTGACACACCTGAGGGTTATCTTTCCCAGTGTGTGACAAGTAAGGGCATAACATACCGGAAGGGAATGATAGTTGCCCATAAATTAGCAGGTGGATTAGCAGATTTTGGTGAAATTGTTCAAATTTGCATTTTTCACGATTGTGTTTTTTTGTTGTCAAGTAACTGTGTGGAAAACCTTGTTCAGGAATATATGGCATATTAATAGATTGAAGTGTTTCCTTCTTCCTTCCTTTGTCTTTATCTTCCTCTCCTGTTCTGTGCCACCTTCATCTTCTATCATTAGCTATTTTATTACTGCGTCATCTCCTCTGTCTTCCATCTTATTTCATTAGCTGCAATTCTTCTGAATTGTATTATTCAGATTAAAGACTCCATGTCTTTTTTGTGTGTTTGAATGCTGTGATCAAATGTCTCAAATGCAATCTGAATAGAATGGAAATAGGCGGTGTTCAAATATTACCAGCAGTTCTTGAGTTAGTTGACACTTAAAAGGACTCCAATCTTGATATATTTCTGTCTGTATCATGCTCTTGTGCTTCATCAGCTATACTTTTTGCAATCTACAGTCCCTAACTGTAAACACTTAATTGATGAATGATTCATTTTGTCTGATTGACGAGTTTTGTCTTTGTGGCAGCCATTGAGGACACTACTTTGTGGATCTACATTTTCAAAGACCACTGAGGAACCAGAGGACACTGGGATTGTCCTTGAAGGCGTCAAGGTGCTGCAGGATCTGGGCAACATTTTTACCTTTATTTAACTAGGCAAGTCAGTTAAGAACACATTTTTATTTTCAATGACGGCCTAGGAACAGTGGGTTAACTGCCTGTTCAGGGGCAGAAGGACAGATTTGTACCTTTTTTCTTTACATAGTTGAATGTGCTGACAACAAAACCACACAAAAATTAGCAATGGAAATCAAATTTATCAACCCATGGAGGTCTGGATTTGGAGTCACACTCAAAATTAAAGTGGAAAACCACACTACAGGCTGATCCAACTTTGATGTAATGTCCTTAAAACAAGTCAAAATGAGGCTCAGTAGTGTGTGTGGCCTCCACGTGCCTGTATGACCTCCCTACAACGCCTGGGCATGCTCCTGATGAGGTGACGGATGGTCTCCTGAGGGATCTCCTCCCAGACCTGGACTAAAGCATCCGCCAACTCCTGGACAGTCTGTGGTGCAACGTGGCGTTGGTGGATGGAGCGAGACATGATGTACCAGATGTGCTCAATTGGATTCAGGTCTGGGGAACGGGCGGGCCAGTCCATAGCATCAATGCCTTCCTCTTGCAGGAACTGCTGACACACTCCAGCCACATGAGGTCTAGCATTGTCTTGCATTAGGAGGAACCCAGGGCCAACCGCACCAGCATATGGTCTCACAATGGGTCTGAGGATCTCATCTCGGTACCTAATGACAGTCAGGCTACCTCTGGCGAGCACATGGAGGGCTTTGTGGCCCCCCACACCATGACTGACCCACCGCCAAACCGGTCATGCTGGAGGATGTTGCAGGCAGCAGAACGTTCTCCACGGCGTCTCCAGACTGTCACGTCTGTCACATGTGCTCAGTGTGAACCTGCTTTCATCTGTGAAGAGCACAGGGCGCCAGTGGCGAATTTGCCAATCTTGGTGTTCCCTGGCAAATGCCAAGCGTCCTGCACGGTGTTGGGCTGTAAGCACAACCCCCACCTGTGGACGTCGGGCCCTCATACCACCCTCATGGAGTCTGTTTCTGACCGTTTGAGCAGACACATGCACATTTGTGGCCTGCTGGAGGTCATTTTGCAGGGCTCTGGCAGTGCTCCTCCTGCTCCTCCTTGCCCAAAGGCGGAGGTAGCGGTGCTGCTGCAGGGTTGTTGCCCTCCTACGGCCTCCTCCACGTCTCCTGATGTACTGGCCTGTCTCCTGGTAGCTCCTCCATGCTCTGGACACTACGCTGACAGACACTAAGGTAGAAAGTGGCAGCATTTCATCTTGTGCTTACATGAATAATTATGTAGAACCTGGTCTATAATATAAATTATGGATGAAGTTCTACATAATTATGAGTAATATCATCAATAAAATAATGTTAATAATTAAGTAGTGATCAGGTTTAGGGAACATGATCAAATACATTTGAAGCTACACATTTAATTCAGATAAAATTAGCTTTACAAATCATGTTCAATTGATTCTATTCCATTACAATGCATTTACTTGAATAAATTATATTTGCTTGACAAAAATAATAGAAGTAAACTGAAAAATAATAATTGTGTTTAACATGATTCATTCATTTGGAACCAATGTAGATATTTTAATTCATTGAATTCAAAGCACCATCTTTTTCAGTGCATTACAAATGTAGACATAGAGGACAGAAGTTAAATACTCTGCAAAATAGAAATACTCTGCAAAAGTTAAATACTCTGCAAAAGTTAAATACTCTGCAAAAGTTAAATACTCTGCAAAAGTTAAATACTCTGCAAAAGTTAAATACTCTGCAAAAGTTAAATACTCTGCAAAAGTTAAATACTCTGTAAAAGTTCAATACTCTGCAAAAGTTAAATACTCTGTAAAAGTTCAATACTCTGCAAAAGTTAAATACTCTGTAAAAGTTCAATACTCTGCAAAAGTTAAATACTCTGTAAAAGTTCAATACTCTGCAAAAGTTCAATACTCTGTAAAAGTTCAATACTCTGTAAAAGTTAAATACTCTGTAAAAGTTCAATACTCTGTAAAAGTTAAATACTCTGTAAAAGTTCAATACTCTGCAAAAGTTAAATACTCTGCAAAAGTTAAATACTCTGCAAAAGTTAAATACTCTGTAAAAGTTAAATACTCAGCAAAAGTTAAATACTCTGCAAAAGTTAAATACTCTGTAAAAGTTAAATACTCTGCAAAAGTTAAATACTCTGCAAAAGTTAAATACTCTGCAAAAGTTAAATACTCTGTAAAAGTTAAATACTCTGTAAAAGTTAAATACTCTGTAAAAGTTCAATACTCTGTAAAAGTTAAATACTCTGTAAAAGTTAAATACTCTGTAAAAGTTAAATACTCTGCAAAAGTTAAATACTCTGTAAAAGTTAAATACTCTGTAAAAGTTCAATACTCTGTAAAAGTTCAATCAGAGTTAGAAATGAAAATGAAAGAAAAATGTTTCAAATAACTATCTTAGAAAAAGCCCATTAACAACTTTACAAGGTAAAGAAGAAAAAAAAGTGTGTGAACTTCAGGAATATGATCTTTTACTTTTGAAGAGAGCCAACAACTACAGGTTATACTCAAATAAAGCATACTACTTAATGGCAAATAAACCGGTAAACATCTTGTAGCCCTCACAAAATGAATATACACCAACCCACTTGCAATTTTAATTGAGAAAGACACTTAACTGTGTTAATTAGAAACAACAAAGTGATTATTGGCAATTTTAAAAGTTTCTATATAAATCAGAATTAAACAACAGTTGGACTGATCCTACAACGTTCTTACACTCAACAACTGTGAAACGATTATCAGCAGACAAAAAATAATCATTAAAACAGAGATTACACCAAAATAAATATTAGATACTGTCTAAACATTAGTGTGGAGAAAAGCACCAGGAATGGATGGCTTTCCTATAGAAAGGTAGTGCCCCTATTTACACAATGACAACACACATGCCACTCAATTCAGTGCTTCCTAGTTCCATGTATCACACCGTTATTTTAGTTATATTAAAACCAGGACAATCTGTGTAGTTCCCTGATCATTACAGACCTGTAAGTTTAGTCAATTGTAACAATAAGATATTAACCAATCTCATAAGGAACAGAATGTCAAAAGTCTTACCAGACTTGAAACATATTAATCGAACAGGGTTTATGACACTTACAAGCAAATACAAGTACATGTTTCAGTTGAATACAATATGCTAAAAAACAAGATATAGATTTATCAACGAAGGCTGTTGATTCCGAAAAGGCTTTGGACCGTCTATTCAAAACTCTGGAAGTTTTCAACTTTCCAGCTGAACTAATAAATGTAAAAAAATATATAATGTACAGTGTAATTAAGCAGTAAGGTCAGAGGGGGTGTGGTATATGGCCAATATACCACGGCTGAGGGGGGTTTTTATGGAACACGAATTCCCTGGACACAGCCCTTAGCCGTGGTACAGTGACCATATATCACAAACCCCTGAGGTGCCTTATTGCTATTATAAACTGGCTACCTAATTAGAGCAGTAAAAATACATGTTTTGTCATACCCGTGATATGGTCTGATATACCACAACTGTCAGCCAATCAGCATTCAGGGCTCGAACCCCCAAGTTTATAATTTGTATTTATAAGTACATTTTGCAATGCATTAATCCATCAGAAGTTGTCCAAGGGCTAGATTCAATCCGTATAGCAGACGTTCTGCATTATAGCTCAATCAAAGTTGAAAGATTTTATTTTATTTGGATCCCCATTAGCCGACGCCTATGGTGACAGTTGCTAGTTGAGTAGCAATTTTTACACCTGTGTGTAATGTTAAACCGTATAAGCCTTCAACAAGCTTTTTAACTTCTTTGGGATAGAGGGCAGCATTTTGACTTTTGGATAAATAGCGTGCCCAAATTCAATTTCCTGCTGCTCATCCCCTGAATATTATTTGGATAGAAAATACTCTGAAGTTTCTAAAACTGTTTGAATTATGTCTGTGAGTATAACCGAACTTATGTAGCAGGCAAAACCCTGAGCATTCAGATTTTTTTTTTGAGGTCACTGTCTATTCAATGATTTCTAGATTTCTAAGGAACTTAGAAAAACAGAGGATTCATGACATCACTGGGAGCTCCTGTGAAGAATGGACCAGAGGTGATGGCTCTACTGAATGCTCTCCAGTTACCTGGACATATTGCAATTTTGAAAATGAAATCACATGGACAAATCTTTACAGACGAGAGTAAAGGTAATGGTCTGGCTGACAGAACTGCCAAGGCGGCTGCCAAGAGAAGACCTCTGTCACCTGAACTGATTTGGAAACGTATGCATTGTTTACGGTATTATGTAGTATATGGGCAACACATAACAAAACCACATGGTTGAGTCCGTTTGAGGTCGTCACAGGTTAACCCATGTCACTACCAGGTACGTTAGATTTGAGAAAAGCAGACGTTCACTTTATGAGTGACACAGTGCTTAACTATTGCATACAACTCTCTAATGCAGTAGGGGAAGCAGCCAGACAAGTAAGAGAGGCGTGGGGAATAAAACACGAGGGGGGACATGACATGCGGGCCAAAATGGGAACGTCCTTATCAAGTTTTGCTCATAAGGAGGTCAGCAGTAAAAGTTCAGGGAATATCATGATGGATACATGTCATTCATTGCAAGGTTGTCCATTTTAATGACAAAGCGGAGCCTGGAGAATGAAGAACTGATTGATTAGCAATCAGGGGCCAATCTCAGGTGAAGAAGCATAGTAAGATGATCAGAACCTGATAAGCTTCTACTGTATGTTGTACACCGCAGTCATCATATTAGGGATATCTAGGTGAAATTTCCAACTTTTTCCGAAAATCTGTGCATGCTTACGTAGGGAGATCTATGTGAAATATCAATTTCTCTTGAAACCAGAACTTGTTACTTTCACTTTTTTGCTTCCTTCGTTACAGGTTATGAGAATCTATCTTCTGAGGCTGCAGCAATATTCCTTGACCCAAGGCCTGTACCTGAAACAATACAAGATCACCGTTGAAGTGTTCATTAGAGAAGTCCTTATCAACCACTGGAACGGAAGAATAATTCCTCACTACGGGCAGACTGTCAGAATATCATTTCTAATAGTTATCTATGTGGGACTGATATCAGTGTGGAAGAGCTGGTCACTTTTAAAGGACTTGGCGAATGATTACCTTGCCAATAGGACGATTGAGTTTTATTGTCTTGCAGACAGTCTTATTGTAACAGCAAATAAAATATGCCCTTTGTGCTTTCTAGAAATGCAAGGTGTTTAATGTAAATTATGTTATGCTTACTGCTTGTTTTTTATACTGTCTATTTTTTTCATGTTTTCTATTGTTTTCTAAAAAAGACATTTGAAGTATATTTATTTTTAAAATGTTCTAAGGGGAGTGTTAGAATATTTTAAGATAAATACACAACGCAGAGGACTAAAGGTCAAGAGGACTAAAAGTCAAGAGAGTACTAACGATCAATGGAAATAGTGTTTATTCTGTCATAGGGAATTAATGAACAATGGGTCAGAGACATGGGAGGAATTTGTCTATGTATTGAGCCTGAAATAGGATACTTGTTTTTTGGCCATTGGCCCAGTTTTATTGCAAGGAATTCTAATTGGTCAACCACAGGTGGGCGTTATAAAACTACATCCTGTCCCTTTGTTCTGTGGAGAGAATCACTGAGGACAGGGGAGAATGAACATCTACCTCTCAGCATAACATCCATGATTTGTCCTATTTGAATAAACGTATTTTCCTCCCCCTGATCTGCTTTGGGATCTGTGTTATTGAAGAATAACATCAACTGCTAACACATATATATATATATAACATATGTGACATAAAAAAATACATTACAGACAAAAAAACTTAACATACATTTAAAAACATGAACATGTAGTGTGTGTGCATCTGTCAGTTCCACATACATGTCAGTACATACACACAACAAGTAGGTCACTGGGGAGAGGCGTTGCTATATTTGTTTTTTTAAACCAGGTTTGCTGTTCACTTGTGCTATATGAGATGGAAGGGACTTCCATGCACTCATATGGCTTTGTATAATACTTTCCTTGAATTTGTTCTGGACCTGTGACTGTGAAAAGACGCCTGGTGGATTGTCTGGTGGTGTAAGTGTGTGTGTCAGTGCTGTGTGTAAGTTGACTATGCAAACAATTTGGAAATTCCAACACATTAGTGTTTCTTATAAAAACAAGAAGTGACGCCAATAGGGACTGGCATGCACATTATTAGTATTAGCCCTCTGATTACAATGAAGAGCAAGATGTGCAGCTCTGTTCTGGACCAGTTGCAGCTTAACTAGGTTTTCCTTGTAATACTTGACTGGTAGACTAGCGATATCATAAATAGGACTGGTGGAGTGGTGGAGTTATGTCACACATACAGCTAACACAGACATATGGAAATGTCTGCTCTACCCAACATTACAACCAATTAATTACAGCATTACCACAAAAATGGAAGAGGCAAGTAGAAGGGGAAAAATGTAAGGAACTTGTTTGTCGGCCCTGTGTTAAAGAACATAAATGGTTAAAAGAAAGTGTGAAAATCAATTATTGGAAGAAGCAATTTCATAAAGTTACCAAGTGCAGCATCTGGATGCTCTTTATTAATCACATCAGACCAACAAATATGGTTAACATCATCCATATAAGAGTCACAGCAAAATCTTTTGGATGATCTCTTATACACTATTTTGGAACTTTGGCTTTCCTGGATATATCCACTATATTGTGATCACTGCATCCAATGGGTATGGATACATCTTTAGAACAAAGTTCTACAGTTTTAGTAAAAATGTGATCAATACATGTGGATGATCTTGTTCCTGTAGTGTTTGTTAACACCCTGGTAGGTTGATTAATAACCTGAAACCAATTATAAGTTTACAGTGAGAAGCTTCCTCTTGGGCGGACAGGTGGATGAAAACCAGTCAATATTCAGGTCCCCAAGAAAGTAGACCTCTCTGTTTACATAACATACACTATAAAGCATTTCACACATAGTATTTAGATAATAACTGTAAGCACTTGGTGACCTAATTATTATTCAGAATAGCACTTTTATTACTCACTCATTGCCAAACAGCTGGCCAAGAACACGGTGATAAACAGGATTCAGAACATTCTGCTGGCGGGAGGCATCAATACTTAAGACCTCGAAGATCTTTCATGTCACTCAATTCAACTCTCACTCCATTTCACTTCCAATGGTTAAACTTGAAATAATTTTAACCTGGTGTTTATAGTATTTCGCCAAAACAACTAAGGCATTTTATCTGTCAGGTATTTTAAGGCATTTTATCTGTCAAACACGTTTCCTAGGGGGAATAAAATAAAATAAAGGTTTGAATTGTGAAATGTGACTTTACAAACCATTCTTGGACGTGAAATGTTGTAAAACAGCTTTAAAAAGTTGAACCTACCCTTGTTTCCTAGTCACTCCTGCAGTGCTAAGCTATTGCAAAAGCACCACGTCTTCCCTTCAAAGAAAATTGTTTTTAGCCTTGATGGTGACACACTATCGAAATGATGAAACAAAGAGAGACAAAAGATAAAATAATGTATCTTTCCTTATTTTTTTATTGGTCAGTTTCTTGGCCTGACATCCCTGAATAAACGCCACTGATAGGATTGTAAAAAATATATACACTAAACAAAATACCAGTTACATAAATATACCAAAATCCAGATGATTTCAAAATTCCCATTTGTTTAGGTCAAGGTAAGCTATATTCGTCTATAGACTTCTATAGTCTTTCATCCTATAATCGTCTGTTCCATACACTTGCAAGTGACTGAACTGACTGTAAATGTGTGCATATAGTTTTGTTTTATACAGGGGTGAGAGGATTTGCCAGGTCTCTGAGAACGGTTTTGAACATCCAGTTTGGTCTGAAGACATTGAGTTAATTACTTCCCTTGGTGTTGGCTGCTTTTTCAGCCCTTCAATGCTTCTTCCGATGGCTTACTTGTTCTGTTTGAGAACCGGACGTGGAGGAAGGAAGAGGAAATGAAAGTGATTCCAGACCCATCCTTTCTCTCCATCCTCCTCTCTTCTAAATCAGCTGCTCCAGAGACCATAAAATACCTTCTGCTCGTGATAAAAAACACAATTCTTCATTTTCTTTTTCAATTAGGCTCCAAAAACTTTATTGTACCACTTCAAAAGACGTTTTTATTCTACCATTATAATTTCCATGGTTGAATAGTGCAAGAGGAGCACGTACATGTACTCTACGACGCCCTTCCGTTGACGCAAATCACACGTCACTAAAATTCATGTTCATTGCCTTACATACAAGTATAGCCTTATACCAACACATGTAAAGTAAGATCTAATGTCAACAATGCACACATCATGAAACATATCATTGTTTAATTGTGGAGAAGGATAAAACATATTTGATATACAGTTATATAGTGAGTGATGGATGTACTGAATAGCTAAACAAATATATTGTCAATAATTAATAACCAATAATGATCAAAACTGAAGATCTAGGGAAACAGGGATATTGTCTGCGGTATAGCATTGCTATTGCTATAGTTTTAGTATGATTACATAAAACACTGTTATTTATCCTGGGCCTTGTACATTACATCTTCTAACTATAACCTATTCTACAATGCACCATGATAATGCACGTTTAGCACGTAATCCAGGCATCAACAAGATGTCTCTTGCTGGACACATAGGAAATCAGGATAATGCTTAAGTCCTCTGGACCTGTGTGATTCTAACAAGGCTTTAAGGTATTAATCTGAAATATAGAGACTTATAACTACAGCCAGACAATGGCGTTTATACCTATTTGTGTTAAATCTAAAATGTATTCTCAGGCAGGATTAAGTATTGACAAATACAAAGCCTGTTTACTGCAGGTAATTACTATGATCATTCTATTATAATCTCATTGAGATCAATGTGTCTCTGTTGAATTCACAGAATGAATCTCCATACTATGAGTTTATTTATAAGGCTGTTTTCCTGAAGCATCTCTTTACTCTACATCTATAAATCATAATACCTCTTAAAAGGTGAATTACTTGCGATATTGTAACTCCTTGTTTTAACTTACGTATAAGTAATTTAAGGGAATGGGGTAATATCTGTAATTTAAGGGAAAGGGGGTAAAATGCCTTGATGAAGCATTGGATTGCAGACAAATAATTGATGGTCCATTATTTTTTATTCACGACAACACTGACTGATAACTTTACTCTTCCTGTGTAACGAATCTCGTCCTCCTCTTCTGAAGAGGAGTAGTAAGAAGGACCGGAGGACCAAAGTGGAGCGTGGTAAGTGTTCATCTTATTTAATGAAAACTGAACACTGAATAACAAAACAACAAAGAAACAACCGGAACAGTTCTGTCTGGTGTAGACACACAAAGACTGAAAACAAAACACCCACGAAACCCAGGTGGAAAAAGGCTACCTAAGTATGATTCTCAATCAGAGACAACTAACGACACCTGCCTCTGATTGAGAACCATACCAGGCCAAACTCAAAAACCAACATAGAAAAACAAAAAGACTGCCCACCCAACTCACGCCCTGACCATACTAAAACAAAGACAAAACAAAGGAACTAAGGTCAGAACGTGACATCCTGCTAATTATTTTTCAGTTGTATTTAACATTTATTTAAACAGGGAGTCACATTGAGATTAAAAATCTATTTTACAAGAGACAATAAAAAAAGGATATGAAAACATCATACACATATATGTGTATAAAACAATATAATTCATCACACAATAAACAAAAATAAACATATTTAATAAAAGCAATCACATAGAGGTCCTCAATCAATAACTTAAACTGCCTGAGTGGCACCAGCACATCTATCTGCAATGAACTCTGCATATTGTCTAGAAAACACCATTAAAATGTTAAAAGGGAAATGTATACTCCTCAAATGAACCGGGGAATCTCATGTTGCTGTTGTCTGAGGAGAGATAGATGGAATGCTTGCCAACAATAAAATGCATTATTCGAATTTTCATATTAAATCAGAAATAAAGAATGCAAACAAAGTGGATGTGAGTTTGATGAAGGTTACTATGGAGTGTCCGAGTGACCTTTTCCGTAACCTTGCGGGTGTACAGCGGACAAAAAAAATAAACATAATTTTGAATATTCTAAATGACAATGTCACGAGATGTACCGCAGTCAACCAAAGGTCACTTGTGAATTAATTGATTAAGTCCTGTTTTGCATTTATTTATTCGTGATGAGGTTTTTTGATAGGACCCTAGTATTTGGGGTTCCCGAGTGGCGCAGCGGTCTAAGACGCTAGAGACACCTTTGTTCAAATCTGGGCTGTATCAGAGTAATTGTGTTTGGGAGTCCCAAAGGATGGTGCACACTTGGCCCAGTGTCTTATGGGTTTGTCCTGTTTAGGCTGTCATTGTAAATAGAACTGTGTTTAACTGACTTGCCTAAATATGATCATATATATTATCACACAATGCCTCTCTCAACCTGGCCATGCAATCCCCTTCAGTTTGTTACAGGTTGAATTTAAGTGTCCATACTAATATTTGTAGCAGTATTAACACGTGTATAATATTTTGTTGTGATGTAATTACATCGCCTATTTCGAGTATTGTTATGTTGGTTGTTAATGCACAAGTTGTAGTTAAGCCTCGAGCTGTTTTCACATTTTCCTTTGCCTTTCCCCATGATCTTTGTCTGTCTATATGCTGCCATCTGCTGGTTCAGATTAGACACTACCATAGAACACATTTATTACTGTCACACTGAGGACATGGTGATGAATATCGAGTTTCTAACTGGAGAGAGTAGTAACTAATCAATGATTGAAAACTACATCAACAACTGTCTGATTTAGCGAAGGTACATTAGGCCAGGACTCTGGTCCTTATTGGACATGCCCCAGCAGGTCTAGACAGTCCTTAACTGAACACCCACTGTTCTGTTTGACCAAAAGGCACACTGTACAGTATCTGTTTGAGCAAAGGTGCGACTACAGTTTAGTAAATTAATAATCCACAGCTAACCTGCATTATGCACTCCTTTAGAAGTGAGACTCCACCAGCTCTCATTGCCCTTACGAAAAAAGTTTGCAGTCAGAGTGCAGTATAAGAGCAGTATGCAGCAATTATTGCATCCGAAATCACACAGCCGACTGCAGTTACTGAACTTTTACCTCAGTTTCAAAACTACAATCAGCATTCTACTGGCTTGGTCTCTCTTCAGTCTTTGGCTGTAGATTGTTCCTGCTCGGGTCCTCTGAAAAAAAGCACCCTATGCAAAACATTACCAACCATACGAGCATGAAAAGGCAATACTTTCTGGCAGGCCCATTTACCTATCATCAAAAATAAGTTCCTCTTTATGCAACCACTCGCAACTCAGTGACATTTTGGGAATGGTATAGGTCTAACTGACAAAATTCATACAGTAGGCTTTGTTATGACGATGTTATGAATAACATTCAGACAGGTCCTAGATATTATTATCAAATAAACAAAAACGAGTTGTTTCACAGAGTTCCGCAGATGTCTTGTTGCCTACTCAGGAAAGACGCGTCATTGCCATCTTTCCCACCTTCCTTTGATTGTTTTCTTAATTCAGGTGGTCAGGATCCAAACGCGGTAGATGGATATTGAAAATGGAAGGAGCAGCGACGCACACTGTGATAACGTCTACAAGCAGCAGCACCGACAACTTTTCCACCTCCACTCTGGTTTACGACAGGCAGTTTCTTCGCACTGCTTCGGGGCTCCTCGTTTTCGCAGAAATAGTAAGTAGTCAAGTTTCAACGTTCAAAATGTAGGCTACGGGATACGCATAGTATACATCGTCCAAATAAATGCTTATTTGCGTGTTCCTTCTCGACGATGCAACAACAATATGACATAATAAAATATAAGAATACGAACATAAATTAAATGGCTCAGTAGAATAAAATAAACATTTTATAGTAGCATAAATATAATTCAAGAAAGCACTATTTACAGTATAGTCCAATATTTACACGTGTATTTGAGAAGGTGGGAATGGGGGGGCAGTGTATAAACTGTGGCTGGGGTGTGTGGGGTCCTGGATGATGCTGCGTGACTTCCTCAGGCACAGTTTGGGTGGGAGCACGGTCCCATGATGTATTGGGCTGTCTTCACCACCCGCTGGAGGGCCTTGTGGTCGTAGAAGCAGGCAACCTGTCCGGACATTCTTGATGGTGCAGGGGCATCATGATGTTGTGGCTTCTTGACAAGAGTTGTGGTGGTGTTGGTCCATGACATGTCCTCAGTGATGTGGACGCTGAAGAACTTAAAACTAATAACTTTCTCTACTGCAGTCCGGTTGATGTGGATCAGGGCATGTTCCCACCTCTGCTTCCTGAACTTAACAATCAACTCCTTTGCTTTGCTGACTTTGAGGGAGAGGTTGTTGTCATGACACCACAATGCCAGTTCACATACCTCCTCCCTATAGGCTGACTCGTTGTCGTTGGTTATCAGGCCTATAACCGTGCTGTCGTCAGCAAAGTTCATGAGGGAGTTGGTGTTGTGCAAAGCCACACAGTTGTGGATGAACAGGGAGTACAGCAGAGGACTGAGGTCACCCCTGGGGGGCCCCTGAGTTAAGAGTCAGTGTAGAGGAGGTGTTGTTGCCAATCCTCACAGCCTGTGGTCTACCCCTCAGGGAGTTCAGGATCCAGTTGCGGAGAGTGATGTCCTAACTACAACACAAACATATTTGTGTCCAAGTTCAATATAATAATTTATTGAAATCACTATGGCTTTTACCATCTTTCTCACAATAACTGCCATCAGAATTCATGGAGGGAATCAATACTGTATGACCTGCATGATGGTTTATCACAGATGGTGGCATGACACTGTCCTGAACACTGCACTGAAGTGAAGGTTTAATTATTTAACATTGTTCAAGGAAATGTAACTGGAGAAAATGAACATAATGTCAACCTACTTCCTGTAATATAGGCTACTTCCTGTAATATATGCTTCTTCCTGTAATATAGGCCACTTCCTGCATGGCCAGGCATGACTCCAACACCATCATTAAGTTTGCTGATGACACAACAGTGGTAGGCCTGATCACCGACATCGATGAGACAGCCTATAGGGAGAAGATCAGAGACCTGGTCATGTGGTGCCAGGACAACAACCTCTCCCTCAACGTGATAAAGACAAAGCAGATGATTGTGGACTACAGGAAAAGGAGGACCGAGCACGTCCCCATTCTCATCGATGGGGCTGTAGTGGAACAGGTTGAGAGCTTCAAGTTCCTTGGTGTCCACATCACCAACAAAATAACATGGTCCAAGCACACCAAGACAGTCGTGAAGAGGACACGACAAAGCCTCAGGAAACAAAAAATATTTGGCATGGGTCCTGAGATTGTCAAAAGGTTCTATAGCTGCACCATCGAGAGCATCCTTACTGGTTGCATCACTGCCTGGTATGGAACCTGCTCGGCCTCCGACCGCAAGGCACTACAGAAGTTAGTGCGTATGGCCCAGTACATCACTGGGGCCAAGCTTCCTGCCACCCAAGACCTCTATATCAGGCGGTGACAGAGGAAGGCCCTAAAAATTGTCAGACTCCAGCTACCCTAGTCATAGACTGTTCTCTCTGTTACTGCACGGCAAGCGGTGCCAAGTCGAGGTCCAAAATGCTTCTTAACAGCTTCTACCCCCCAAGCCATAAGACTCCTGAACAGCTAATCAAAGGGCTACACGGGCCCCTCTTTTACACTGCTGCTTCTCTCTGTTTATAATATATGCATAGTCACTTTAACTCTACCTACATGTACATACTGCCTCAAATACCTCGACTAACCGGTGCCCCCACACATTGACTGTACCGGTACCCCCTGTGTGTAGCCTCGCTTGTTATTTTACTGGTGCCGGTTAATTATTTGTAACTTTTATTTTCTCATTTTTACTTAACACTTCTTTTTTTCTTAACTTCTTAAAGCATTGTTGGTTAAGGGCTTGTAAGTAAGCATTTCCGTGTAAGGTTGTTATATTCGGCGCATGTGGCAAATACAAATTTGATTTGATTTGAGCAAATGCATTTAAATACACAATAAATTAGACACCACCAGAGTACAGCCATATCCGACTATGTGTGCATCCCAAGTGGCACCCTATTCCCTGTATAGTGCATTACTTTCTACTGGAGCCCAATGGGCCCTGTTAAAAAGTAGTGCACTATAAATGGAATAGGATACCATTTGGAAAGCTGGCTATATGCTTCCCTGTCCCCTCAGGTGTTTGGTCTGCTGGTATGGATGCTGATAGCAGGGACGGAGTACTTCCGTGTGCCTGCCTTTGGGTGGGTCATGTTTGTGGCCATCTTGTACTGGGTCCTGACGGTCATCTTCCTCATCATCTACCTGACCATGGCTTACAACAGGATCCCTCAGGTCCCCTGGACAACTGTGGTACGACACATACTACGACACATAATACAACAGCACATTATTTGAAACTTGAGTGATTGAGGTTGTTTATTATAAATCTAGTAATTTAATAATTGTGGACTATTTATGTAACAGAAAACCAATGGAGTTAACTGCCTTGATGGTTTTGGGGGAGAAATAGATGAACCAAGTCTTTATGAATGTGATCAAATGAAACCATTCTATAATGTGTACTACCCTACAGTATCTGAGACAGCCAGGAATCCTGTTGTTGTCATTCTACAGGGTCTGTTCTTCAACAGTAGTGCTACAGTGATGTATGTGGTGTTCTACAGGGTCTGTTCTTCAACAGTAGTGCTACAGTGATGTATGTGGTGTTCTACAGGGTCTGTTCTTCAACAGTAGTGTTACAGTGATGTATGTGGTGTTCTACAGGGTCTGTTCTTCAACAGTAGTGCTACAGTGATGTATGTGGTGTTCTACAGGGTCTGTTCTTCAACAGTAGTGTTACAGTGATGTATGTGGTGTTCTACAGGGTCTGTTCTTCAACAGTAGTGCTACAGTGATGTATGTGGTGTTCTACAGGGTCTGTTCTTCAACAGTAGTGCTACAGTGATGTATGTGGTGTTCTACAGGGTCTGTTCTTCAACAGTAGTTCTACAGTGATGTATGTGGTGTTCTACAGGGTCTGTTCTTCAACAGTAGTTCTACAGTGATGTATGTGGTGTTCTACAGGGTCTGTTCTTCAACAGTAGTGCTACAGTGATGTATGTGGTGTTCTACAGGGTCTGTTCTTCAACAGTAGTTCTACAGTGATGTATGTGGTGTTCTACAGGGTCTGTTCTTCAACAGTAGTGCTACAGTGATGTATGTGGTGTTCTACAGGGTCTGTTCTTCAACAGTAGTGCTACAGTGATGTATGTGGTGTTCTACAGGGTCTGTTCTTCAACAGTAGTGCTACAGTGATGTATGTGGTGGCAGCAGCAGTGGACGCAGCCTCAATCAGCCATGCTGTTAAGGGACGCCATAACTACAACTGCTGGGTAGCATCCACAGTAAGAAAACCACCTTAGAACTCCCAGACAGACATTTAAATCACGCCAACTGTGAAAATATACCACAAATATGACTGAGTATTTATGATTACAGCGATATTAAATTATACAATATTAAAATGCCAAATATATGCTTACAAGTCAGATAAGAGAGGTATGATTCCACTGTGTACCATCCAGAATGCTATCTATTTGGTCCATTTAAGCCTACTCAACTCATACTCAGTATTGTACTGAATTGTAATGTTTTCATCCGTCTGTTTTTCAGTTCTTTGCCTTCCTGGTCACGCTCTGCTATGCAGGAAGTACATATTTAAGTTTTAAATTCTGGCGCTCGAGGGATGAGGAACAATAACCAATCACAAAGGACAGCTAAAGTATATCCGTTATGGAACGCTTGAAGGACCTTGAAAAGTACCCATGGTTAAGTGTAATAACCACTACTTCCCTTTGGAAGACATTTCTCTTTTCTCTGTTATTTTTCTGTTATTTTAGAGTTATGATGTGTTTCATCTGTTGGAATGACAGACCCTGAACCTCAGTGATGCTTTTACTTCTTATGCACTCATGAGTTTAAAAAAAATACATTTGGATGAAAATGACTGAAGCTAACAAAGTGGCTATTCTATTTTTCTGAAGCTGGAGATCAAAGCTTTGACTCCAGTATTAAAATGGATTGGACAGTAATGTTGTCCCACACTAGATGGTGCTACAATACAAGGCTAAGAAACAGGGCTGATGAAGAACATTACAGTCAATTCTCTTTTTGATCATTCAAAAAAATGATCATATACGAATAATACATTTCACTAATAGGAGTCAGCTACACTGAACAAAATAATAGGAGTCAGCTACACTGAACAAAATAATAGGAGTCAGCTACACTGAACAAAATAATAGGAGTCAGCTACACTGAACAAAATAATAGGAGTCAGCTACACTGAACAAAATAATAGGAGTCAGCTACACTGAACAAAATAATAGGAGTCAGCTACACTGAACAAAAATATAAACGCAACATGCAACTATTTAAAAGATTTTACTGAGTTATGGTTCATATAAGGAAATCAGTCAATTGAAATAAATTCATTAGGCCCTAATCTATGGATTTCACATAACTGGAAATACAGATATGTTGGTCACAGATACCTTAAAAAAAAGTAGGGACGTGGCTTAGAAAACCAGTCAGTATCTGGTGTGACCACCATTTGCCTCATGCAGCGCATCACATCTCCTTTGCATAAAGTTGATCAGGCTGTTGATTGTGGCCTGTGGAACTTCAATGGAGTGGGACAAAAATCCAAGATGGCGTAGCAGTCAGCCGTCTTTGTCTTGTCGTGTCCCGTGTATATATATGTTTTTCTTTGTATATATTTCGTATATATTTGTAATATTTTTAACCTCAATTTCAGCATACTCCTGCAACCCGCCTCACCCAATTCGAAGCCTCCTCCCTAAGTTTGTTTTATTCACTGTTTTAGCACACTCTGCCAACCCGGATGTCCTAGCCGTGTCTGAATCCTGGCTTAGGAAGGCCACCAAAAATCCTGAAATTTCCATCTCAAACTATAACATTTTCCGACAAGATAGAACTACCAAAGGGGGCGGAGTTGCAATCTACTGCAGAGATAGCCTACAGAGTTCTGTCATACTATCCAGGTCTGTGCCCAAACAATTCGAGCTTCTATTTTCTTTAAATCCCCCTTTCCAGAAACAAGTCTCTCACCGTTGCCGCTTGTTATAGACCACCTTCAGCCCCCAGCTGTGCCCTGGACACCATATGTGAACTGATTGCCTCCCATCTATCTTCAGAACTCGTACTGTTAGGTGACCTAAACTGGGACATGCTTAACACCCCAGCCGTTTTACAATCTAAGCTAGATGCCCTCAATCTCACACAAATGATCAATGAACTTATCAGGTACAACCCCAAATCCATAAACACGGGCCCCCTCACAGATGTCATCCTGACCAACCTGCCCTCTAAATACACCTCAACCGTTGCCGTTCTTCACTGCCTCATTGCCTGTGTTCGTAATAGGTCTGCGGTCAAACAACCACCCCTCATCACTGTCAAACGCTCCCTAAAACACTTCAGCAAGCAGGCCTTTCTAATCGACCTGGCCCGGGTATCCTGGAAGGATATTGACTTCATTCCGTCAGTAGAGGATGCCTGGTTATTCTTTAAAAGGGCTTTCCTCACCATCTTAAATAAGCATGCCTCATTCAAAAAAATTTAAACCAGGAACAGATATAGCCCATGGTTCACTCCAGACCTGACTGCCCTTGACCAGCACAAAAACATCCTGTGACGTACTGCATTAGCATCGAATAGCCCCCGGGATATGCAACTTTTCGGGAAGTTAGGAACCAATATACACAGGCAGTTAGGAAAGCTATGGCTAGCTTTTTCAAACAGAAATTTGCATCCTGTAGCAAACTCCAAAAAGTTCTGCGACACTGTAAAGTTCATGGAGAATAAGAGAACCTCCTCCCAGCTGCCCACTGCACCTAGGCTAGGAAACACTGCCACCACCAATAAATCCACGATAATTGAGAATTTAAATAAGCATTTTTCTACGGCTATGCTTTCCACCTGGCTACCACGGTCAACAGTTCTGCACCCCCCACAGCAACTTCCCTAAGCCTCCCCATTTCTCCATCAACCAAATCCAGATAGCTGATGTTCTGAAAGTGCTGCAAAATCTGGACCAATACATATCAGTTGGGCTAGACAATCTGTACCCTCTCTTTCTAAAATGATATGCCGCAATTGTTGCAACCTCTATCACTAGCCTGTTCAACCTCTATTTCATATCGTCTGAGATCCCCAAAGATTGGACAGCTGCCGCGGTCATCCCCATCTTCAAAACGGGGAGACACTCTTGACCCAAACTGTTATAGACTTAAATCTATCCTACCCTGCCTTTTAAGGTTAACAAACAGATCACCGACCATTTCGAATCCCACCGTACCTTCTCCGCTTTGCAATCTGGTTTCCGAGCTGGTCATGGGTACACCTCAGCCACGCTCAAGGTCCTAAACAATATCATGACTGCCATCGATAAAAGACAATACTGTTCAGCCGTATTCATTGACCTGGCCAAGGTTTTCGACTCTGTCAATCACCACATTCTTATCGGCAGACTCAAAAGCCTTAGTTTCTCAAATGACTGCTTTGCGTGGTTCACCAACTACTTCTCAGAGTTCAGTGTGTCAAATCGGAGGGCCTGTTGTCCGGACCTCTGGCAGTCTCTATACATCAATGATGTCACTCTTGCTGCTGGTGACTCTCTGATCCATCTCTATGCAGACGACACCATTCTGTATACGTCTGTCCCTTTTTTGGACACTGTGTTAACTATCTTCCAGACAAGCTTCAATGTCATACAACTCTCCTTCCGTTTTCTCCAATTACTCTTAAATGCAAGTAAACTAAATGCATGCTCTTCAACCGATCACTGCCCGCACCTGCCCGCCTGTCTAGCATCACTACTCTGGACGGTTCTGACTGAGAATATGTGGACAACTACAAATACCTAGGTGTCTGGTTAGACTGTAAACTCTCCTTCCAGACTCATTAAGACACATTAAGCACCTCCAATCCAAAATTAAGTCTAGAATCGGCTTCCTATTTCGTAAACAAAGCATCCTTCACTCATTCTGGCAAAAATACCCTCGTAAAACTGACTATCCTACCGATCCTTGACTTTGGCGATGTCATTTACAAAATAGCTTCCAACCCACTACTCAGCAAATTGGATGCAATCTATCACAGTGCCATCCGTTTTGTCACCAAAGCCCATGTACTACCCACCACTGCGACCTGTATGATCTCGTTGGCTTGCCCTCGCTTCATATTCGTCTCCAAACCCACTGGCTCCAGGTCATCTATAAGTCTTTGCTAAGTAAAGCCCCCCCTTATCTCAGCTCACTGGTCACCATAGCAGCACTCACCCATAGCACACACTCCAGCAGGTGTATTTCACTGGTCACCCCCTAAGCCAATTCCTCCTTTGGCTGCCTTTCCTTCCAGTTCTCTGCTGCCAATGACTGGAACGAATTGCAAAAGTCACTGAAGCTGGAGACTCATATCTCCCTCTCTAACTTTAACCATCAGCTGTCAGAGCAGCTTGCCGATCATTGCACCTGTACATAGCCCATCTGTAAAAAGCCCATCTGTAAAAAGCCCATCTGTAAAAAGCCCATCCAACTATCTCACCCCCATATTTTTATTTATTTATTTGTGCTCCTTTGCACCCTAGTATCTCTACTTGCACATTCATCTTCTGCACATCTATCACTCCAGTGTTTAATTGCTAAATTGTAATTACTTCACCACTACGGCCTATTTATTGCCTTACGTCCCTAATCTTACCTCGTTTGCACACACTGTAGACTTTTCTATTGTGTTATTGACTGTATGTTTGTTTATTCCATGTGTAACTCTGTGTTGCATTGCTATGCTTTATCTTGGCCAGGTCGCAGTTGTAAATGAGAACTTGTTCTCATCTGGCCTACCTAGTTAAATAAAGGTGAAATAAAAATAAAATCTAATAATAAAATTGACTTTGTGGAGTTGCTGGTTATTGGCAGGAACTGGAACACACTGTCGTACATGTCGGTGCAGAGCATTCCAAATCTGCTCAATGGCTGACATGTCTGGTGAGTATGCAGGCCATGGAAGAACTGGGATATTCTCAGCTTCTTGGAATTGTGTATAGATCCTTTCCACATGTGGCAGTGCATTATCATGCTGTAACATGAGGTGAAGGCAGCGGATGAAGGGCACGACAATGGGCCTCAGGATCTCGTCACGGTATCTCTGTGCATTCAAATCGCCATCAATAAAAATTGAATTGTATTCGTTGTCCGCTTATGCCTGCCCGTACCGTAACCCCACCGCCACCATGGGGCACTATGTTCACAACATTGACATCAGCAAACCGCTCACCCACATGACTCCATACACGTGGTCTCCATCTGCCCGGTATAGTTGAAATCGGGATTCATCTGTTTCTCCAGTGTGCCAGTGGCCATTGAAGGTCAGCATTTGCCCGGTATAATTGAAACTGGGATTCATCTGTTTCTCCAGTGTGCCAGTGGCCATTGAAGGTCAGCATTTGCCCACCGAAGTCAGTTACAATGTCAATCTGCAGTCTGGTCAAGACAGTGGTGTAAAGTACTTTAGTAAAAATACTTTAAAGTACTACTTATGTCATTTTTTTGAGTATCTGTACTTTACTATTTATATTTTTGACAACTTTTACTTCACTACATTCCTGTACTTTTGATACTTATATATACTTATAGTATATTTTAGCAATTAGCATTTCGTTTTGATACCCTATCAAAAAGGTTATAAAAAATAATTTTAGAGTTTTACTCAAGTAGTATTTTACTGGGTGACTTTCACTTTTACTTGAGTCATTTTCTATTAAGTTAACTTTAATTATTACTCAAGTATGACAATTGGGTACTTTTTCAACCACTGGGTGAGAACGACGAGCACACAGATGAGCTTCACTGAGACGATTTCTGACAGCTTGTGCAGAAAGTTTTTGGTTGTGCAAACCCACAGTTACATTAGCTGACCCTCTTACCAGGCTCAGACAATCCCGCAGGTGGTGGAGGTCCTGGGCTGGCATCGTTACATGTGGTCTGCGCTTATGGGGTTGTTGGACGTACTGCCAAATTCGGAGGCGGCTTATGGTAGAGAAATGAACAACCTCTGGCAACAGCGCTGGTGGACATTCCTGCAGTCAGCGTGCCAATTGCATGCTCCCTCAAAACTTGAGACATCTGTGGCATTGTATTGTGTGACAAAACTGCACATTTTAGAGTGGCATTTTATTGTCCCCAGTGCAAGGTGCACCTGTGTAATGATTAGGGATGCACCGGTACACAGTATGTTGTCGAACCATTCGGAATGCCCCCTACAGTTCAATACGCACACGTGAACCTCAGAATTACGATATGCCTGTCATTTCCCTACAATTTCCAAAACTTGCTTATTGCGCTGCAGATTACAGGCACGTTGTACATTGAGATCCACAGAACCAGACACGCAGTTTGTGAACAGGCTTGGCATGCAACTGCTTGGGGTTCCAGGATGTTAAAGGTCTCCTGAGGGCTGACAAACTTTACTCCACATGTCTCAAAATGTGGCAACTGCAGTGACCGCAACCCCCCCCCCCCCCCCCCCCCCCCCCAACCCCAACCAATGGACTATTTGCAATGACATCTCAGTAGGTAACCTCCCTAAAGGGGCCCCATGAAGAGATGGGAAACTAAAAACAAATATTATCTCAGCTCCACCGTGACAATGGCGAGTGCTAGTGAGACAGAGAGAAGCAAATTTGAAGAGGCACTGCCGTCTTTTCAAATCCGCTGTGTGGGAACATTTTGCATTCAGCATTCAATACGATGATGAGGGTAAGAGGACCGTAAACAAACAAAGTACAGTCTGCAAGCATTGCTTTGCCACTGTCGGCTACTCGAGTGGAAACACTTCTAACAAGATGTGTCATTTATGTGGCCACCACCTGGCCGTATCCCTTGCAGGTGGAGCTGGAGCAAGGAGAGTCCACTCGTTAGCGAAAACAACAATCTCTCGCTGCTGTCTTCCAACAACAATTTGTGACAAATTCATAAAAACATTAAGAAATAACGAAAGCAGTGGGAATATTCATAGCCAAAGATTTGCATCCCTATTCAGTGGTTACCGACTCAGGATTTCGTCATCTGGGGATTTTTTTTTTTTACCGCGCTACAATGTCCCCTCGCTCACACATTTCAGCAGCAAAGTAATTGCCAAACTCTATGAAACATCACAGAGAGAAATTGAAAACAAATTGACATAGACACCCTATCTAGCTCTCTCCACTGATAGTTGGACCACCCGAGCAACTCAAAGCTACCTCACTGTGATGGTTTACTATGTACTGGATTGGGAGATAAAGAGCTACGTGTTGCAAATGAGAATCATACAAGCGCACACTTTTCTTAAATATAAACATACCGAAACCGTACCTTGGCCCACAAACCATGAGACATACCAAACCGTGGGCCAGCTGTACCGTTGCATCCCTAATAATGATCATGCTGTTTAATGAGCTTCTTGATATGCCACACCTGTCTTGGCAAAGGAGAAACGCTCACTAACCAATGTAAACAAAACAAATTAGAGAAATAAGCTTTTTGTTTGTTTGGAACATTTCTGGGATCTTTTATTTCAGCTCATGAAACATGGGCCCAACACTTTACATGTTGTGTTTTAAATGTTATATTTTTGTTCAGTGTAGATAGTGTAGTGTTTTGACATGTTTTCATTCTACTGTACATCATTTGAAATGTTGCCCAGGTTGTGCTTTGTGATGCTTTGAGGGTCCAATACAGGGGGATACATTTACTCAGATTAGTGATTCTGGTCTGAATATACAGTAGGGAAGCAGTAGTCAAGCTAACATTTTAGACTATATAATAAACTATAATGTAGCATTGTTCAAGGTTTAACAACTATAATTTAAAAAATCACACATCATGTCTTTAAGATTTGCAGGCATCCCATTGCAGTATCATCCACATTACACTAAATGCAAATAGCAAAAATCCATATAATTTTTGCCCCATTTAAATCGATGTCTGTTCCTCAAATTAGCTCAGATTTACTGGAACTAAGACAATGTTTCAAGGAACCACAGACTTATTCTGTATAACAAAGACAATACATGTTTTTCCTACTTTCATTCTAGCTCACCAAAACTAGTTAAGCAGCTTTGACTGTTGAACCATCCATATACTGTATAAACCACATCTATCAAACTGTCTAATCTAGAACAACAACACAGTTAAAGCTGCAGTCTGTGATACGCCACAAAGTGGTGTCTCTCCCCACCACTTGTTTTGGTATACAGCTGAACATTGAACAGCTTCCCAAATCTCAGATTGTAACTTTAACTTAAACACTATGCAGCTTGTCATGCAATGCCAGGCTAGAAGGAGAGCAGACTTCATAGACAAAATGTTTGATGTTATGAATGGGTATGGCAGATATACAGTTGAATTCGGAAGTTTACATAAACTTAGTTTGGAGTCATTAAAACTCGTTTTTCAACCACTCCAGAAATTTCTTATTAACAAACTATAGTTTTGGCAAGTCGGTTAGGACATGTACTTTGTGGATGACACAAGTCATTTTTCCATCAATTGTTTACAGACAGATTATTTAACTTAGAATTCACTGCATCACAATTCCAGTGGGTCAGAGGTTTACATACACTAAGTTGACTGTGCCTTTAAACAGCTTGGAAAATTCTAGAAAATTGTGTAATGGCTTTAGAAGCTTCTGATAGGCTAATTGACATAATTTGAATCAATTGCATCAATTGAATCAAATGCACCTGTGGATGTATTTCAAGGCCTGCTTTCCAACTCAGTGCCTCTTTGCTTGACATCATGGGAAAATCTAAAGAAATCAGCCAAGACCTCAGATTTTTTCTTTAGACCTCCTCAAGTCTGGTTCATCATTGGGAGAAATTTCCAAACACCTGAAGGAACCATGTTCATCTGTACAAACAATAGTGCGCAAATATAAACACTGTGGGACCACGCAGCCATCATACCGCTCAGGAAGGAGACTCGTTCTGTCTCCTAGAGATGAACGTACTTTGATGCGAAAAGTGCAAATCAATCCCAGAACAACAGCAAAGGATCTTGTAAAGATGCTGGAGGAAACCGGTACAAAAGTATCTATATCCACAGTAAAACGAGTCCTATATCGACATAACATGAAAGGCCGCTCAGCAAGGAAGAAGCCACTGCTCCAAAACCGCCATAAAAAAGCTGGACTACGGTTTGCAACTGCACATGGGAACAAAGATTGTACTTTTTGGAGAAATGTCCTCTGGTCTGATCAAACAAAAATAGAACTGTTTGGCCATAATGACCATCGTTATGTTTGGAGGAAAAAGGGGGAGGCTTGCAAGCCGAAGAACAGCATAACAACCATGAAGCACGGGGGTGGCAGCATCATGTTGTGGGGGTGCTTTGCTGCAGGAGGGACTGGTGCACTTCACAAAATAAATGTAATCATGAGGAAGGAAAATTATGTGGATATATTGAAGCAACATCTCAAGACATCAGTCAGGAAGTTAAAGCTTGGTTGCAAATGGGTCTTCCAAATGGACAATGACCCCAAGCATACTTCCAAAGTTGTGGCAAAATGTCTTAACTTCACTAGGGTAGGGGGCAGCATTGGGAATTTTGGATGAAAAGCATGCCCAAATTAATCTCAACTACACCTCATATTGAATAATGTGGAAATTGAGCAAGTTGAGGTGATTAAACTGCTTGGAGTAACTCTGGATTGTAAACTGTCATTGTCAAAACCTATTGATACCACGGTAGCTAAGATGGGGAGAAGTCTGTCTATAATAAAATGCTGCTCTGCCTTCTTAACAACACTATCAACAAGGCAGGTCTTACAGGCCCTGGTTTAACAACACTATCAACAAGGCAGGTCCTACAGGCCCTGGTTTTGTCACACCTGGACTACTGTTCAGTCATGTGGTCAGGTGCCACAAAGAGGGATTTGGGAAAATTACAGTTGGCTCAGAACAGGGCAGCCCGGCTGGCTCTTAAAAGCACACGGAGAGCTAACATTAATGACATGCATGTCAATCTCTCATGGCTCAAAGTGGAAGAGAGATTGACTTCCTCATTACTTGTTTCTGTAAGAGGTGTTGACAAGCTGAAGATACCGAGCTGTCTGTTAAAATACTGGCACCCATGCATACCCCACAAGACATGCCACCATAGGTCTCGTGACACTCCCCAAGTCCAGAACAGACTATGGGAGGCGCACAGTACTACATAGAGCCATGACTACATGGAACTATATTCCACATCAGGTAACTGAGGCAAGCACTAGAATCAGATTTTAAAAGCAGGTAAAAATACACCTTATGGAACAGCGTGGACTGTGAAGTAACACAAACATAGGCACAGACACATGCATACACACACATGATAACATACGCACTATGCACACATATACATGGATTTTGCATTGTAGATATGTGGTAGTGGAGTATGGGCCTGAGGGCACACACTTGGTGTGTTGTGAATTCTGTAATGAATGTTTTGTAATGTTTTTAAAATTGTACAACTGCCCTAATTTTGACGGACCCCAGGAAGAGTAGCTGCTGCCTTGGCAGCATGGGGATCCATAATAAACCCCAGGAAGAGTAGCTGCTGCCTTGGCAGCATGGGGATCCATAATAAACCCCAGGAAGAGTAGCTGCTGCCTTGGCAGCATGGGGATCCATAATAAACCCCAGGAAGAGTAGCTGCTGCCTTGGCAGCATGGGGATCCAAAATAAATACATATACAAATGACCCCTAGAGTCTATTGACTTGGTTACAGTACTGGTTGAATGATGGTTAACTGACAGATGCCAGCAATTTTCTGATATCTCTAACATTTAATGTGAATGATTCACTCCTCTAAAACAGACCTGTGTGTGGAGATATATCTCTCTCCTGTCTGGCAAGAGAAACAGATTCTGACGATTAGAGCAGTTTCCCACAACCTGCCTGCCTAATGAATAGAACGGAATGGGGATATATCTGTCTGTCACTGAACTTAATCATCATAACAACAGGAAAGTCCAACCCAGAACCAGAAAGTATCACCTAAGTTCATGATCTCACCGCGGTGTCGAGCCTGTTTGACTAGTTGATGGAGCAGAAAAATGCTTGGCATTGCTTTTAGGGGGAATATTTAGATCGGACCAATTTTTTTAAATTGTCATTAGCACAAAGTTCAACAAAGGCCCCAATTGATGCTACATATTTGTCCAAATCTAGAAGGGGTAATCGACATGCATTATTTATCTCTATTAAATGCAGACTAAGAGAGCAGTACACTGATTCACAACATGTTAACAGATTGCAAAGGAATACCTTACCCATACAAGAACAATACACAACAGAGACAAATGAAAAGAGAGAAATGAAAAGAGAATAATGAAAGAGACAAATTAAAGTATTTCAAAAGCACCACGTCTTCCCTTCAAAGAAAATAGTTTTTAGGCTTGATGATGATACAGTATCAGCGAAACTATCAAAATGATCAAACATTGAGGAATGAAAGATACATTATTTTATATCTATCTTTCTTTTTTTCTTGGTCAATTATTTTGGAAAGCATGGCTTCCCTTGGCATCCATGAATACACACAACTGATAGGAATTTTAAAAATATATACACTAAACAAAATAACAATTACATTAATATACCAGATGAATTCGAAATTCACATTTGTTTATATTTTTCATTTGACCAAATTAGTCTTATTGAGATAAAAAATAATAATAAAAAAAATACATTTATAAGAATGACCTTGTCAAAATAGCAGCACATAAGGTTTCATACAGAGACACATTTACAACATAAAAACACAACAATATAAAAACATCAATGTAGACATTGAGCAGACAAGATGCTTTGGTTGGGGTGTAGTACATCTACAGGTAGGTGTCAACACATTGACAGCCCACATTCCCCCACTTCAATGTTCAGGTCAACAAGATAGTACATCTACAGGTAGGTGTCAACACATTGACAGCCCACATTCCCCCACTTCAATGTTCAGGTCAACAAGATAGTACATCTACAGGTAGGTGTCAACACATTGACAGCCCACATTCCCCCACTTCAATGTTCAGGTCAACAAGATAGTACATCTACAGGTAGGTGTCAACACATTGACAGCCCACATTCCCCCACTTCAATGTTCAGGTCAACAAGATACAATCATGTGAGATTACACGCTAGTTCTGATTGGTCTGCTGGACAACACAAGAACATTTTTGAATTCAAATTATTATATTTTAGAATCAGTCTCCCCATCTTTAGTTGTTTCTGACACAGAATTTGCAGAACTATGAAACCATGTCGTTTTTTTTTGTGTCTTCTCTTGTGTTGAAATGTAGTTTTTTTCAGTTCAGGTCAAGGTAGCTTGACTATTGTCTATAAACTTCTATAGAATTTCATCCTATAATCGTTTGTTCCATACACTTGAACTTGACTGAACTGACTGTAAAACACTCTAATCACTAGCATACATGCCTCCCCCTTTTAAACAATCAGCATTCAGAATTAGACCCACCTGTTGTATTGTTAACCACTATGCCACGAGGGGGTGTAGTATATGGCAAATATACTACGGCTAAGGGCTGTTGTTGAGCATGACTCAACGTGGTTTGCCTTGATACGGCCCTTAGCCGTGGTATATCGTCCATATATCACAAACCCCTGAGGTGCCTTATTGTTATTATAAACTGGTTACCAACGTAATTAGAGCAGTAGAATAAATGTTTTGTCATAACCGTAGTATTTGGTATGATATACCACAGCTGTCAGCCAATCAGCATTCAGGGCTTGACCCACCAAGATTATAATCATAAATTAACAATGCGAAAAAACAAAGTGAATGGGCGTTTGATGAAGGTTACTATGGAGTGTCCCGGTGACCTTTTGACCTTCATACCATCTATAGTGGACTTAAAACAAAAAAAGATCATTATGAATATTCTACAGGACAACGTCACAAGAGATTACCCTCCTGTAGGTTTTCACTCCAACCCCAGTTGTAACTAACCTGATTTATTTTATAAACCAGTGAATTATTAGAATCAGGTGTGCTAGATTAAGGTTGGAATGAAAAGCTACAGAATGGTAGCTCTCCAGGAACAGGGTTCTTATAATGAGACTATGGTGCATTGTTTTATGGAGAATAGTTGTGTGTTGATTGGTTTGATGAATAAGTTCTGTTAGCAGGACTAATTGAGCCCATAATTTGGTTTCCAGGTTTTACTGCTAACCTACAAAGCATTACATGGGCTTGCTCCTACCTATCTCTCTGATTTGGTCCTGCCGTAAATACCTACACGTACGCTACGGTCACAAGACACAGGCCTCCTAACTGTCCCTAGAATTTCCAAACAAACCGTTGGAGGTGGGGCTTTCTATTATAGAGCTCCATTTTTACGGAATTGTCTTCCTACCAATGTGAGAGACGCAGACTCGTTCTCAACCTTTAATCTCTCTAGGGTACGTGGGACGGTTCCACCTCGTCAACAGCCAGTGAAACTGCAGGGCGCCAAATTCAAAACAACAGAAATCCCATTATTCAAATTCCTCAAACATACATGCATTTTAAAGATAAACTTGTTGTGAATACAGCCTGTTGGGGAATAATCAGAACTAGTTGGTAACATAGGTAAGATGTTTTATATTCATCATATGTTTGTAAGTTACTTCTCATCAGAATGTGTTTGTATAATACTGTGGCGTGGGTTGCAGTATCTGTTCTCTGTCAAGACTATGTTATTTGGGCCGGAGAGAGGGGAAGAGGTCAAGCGTGTATCTCTTGGCTCCACAATGTCTGTGTGCCAGTCAATGTGTCTCTGTGATCTTGTCAAGGAGGTGGATTTGATATATGCCTGTTGATATAAGGATTTGTTTATGGTTCTGAGTTTGAGAAAATAACATAGTTTAGGAGACAAAGCTGAACGATAAATTATGCCGATGCTGTCTGGCTATGTGTGTCTTTGCTATAAAGGATCTCAGTTGCAATGTGTAAGGGACTCTCAGAGAATTCATTGATAGACACTGAATTGATCTGAGAGTCACAGGGTTGTGATGGAGCTCATATAATTAAAGATGGACTTTGTGATAACTAACTCTGACTTGTGTGTGGTTTGCTCTCATGATTGGGTAAATACAGGAAATTTCCACGACAAGCCACAGTGTCCGATTTCAAAAAGGTTTTACGACGAAAGCAACCAAACGATTATGTTAGGTCACCACCAACTCACAGAAAAACTCACCCATTTTTCCAGCCAAAAAGAGGAGTCACAAAAAGCAGAAATATAGATAAAATGAATCACTTACCTTTGATGATCTTCATCAGAATGCACTCCCATGAATCCCAGTTCCACAATAAATGTTTGTTTTATTCGATAATGTCCATCATTTATGTCCAAATACCTCCTTGTTGTTTGCGCGTTCAGTTCACAATCCAAACTCACAACGCGTGTGCAAGTCCAGCGGAAAGAACAGACAAAAAGTCCAAAAAATGATATTACAGTCCGTAGAAACATGTCAAACGAAGTATAGATTCAATCTTTAGGATGTTTTTAACATAAATCTTCAATAATGTTTCAACCGGAGAATTCCTTTGTCTGTAGAATTGCAATGGAACAGAGCTCGCTCTCACGTGAACGTGCAAGACTGAGCTCGTGGCTCTCTGGCAGACCTCTGACTCAATCCCCTCTCATTCCCCTCCCCACTTCACAGTAGAAGCATCAAAGAAGGTTCTAAAGACTGTTGACATCTAGTGGAAGCCTTAGGAAGTGCAATATGACCCCATAGACACTGTTTATTCGATAGGCCAAGAGATGAAAAACTACAAACCTCAGATTTCCCACTTCCTGGTTGGATTTTTTTCTCAGGTTTTTGCCTGCCATATGAGTTCTGTTATACTCACAGACATCATTCAAACAGTTTTAGAAACGTCAGGGTGTTTTCTATCCAAATCTACTAATTATATGCATATTCTATATTATTTTATGGCTGAGTAGCAGGCAGTTTAATTTGGGCATGCTTTTCAACCAAAATGTCCAATGCTGCCCCCTACCCTAGAGAACTTAAGTATTTTTTGAAGACTCATCTCTTCAGTAGGTCCTATGATTGAGTGTAGTCTGGCCCAGGAGTGTGAAGGTGAACGGAAAGGCACTGGAGCAACGAACCGCCCTTGCTGTCTCTGCCTGGCTGGTTCCTCTCTCTCCACTGGGATTCTCTGCCTCTAACCCTATTACAGGGGCTGAGTTACTGGCTTGCTGGTGCTCTTCCATGCCGTCCCTAGGAAGGGTGCGTGACTTGAATGGGTTGAGTCACTGATGTGATCTTCCTGTCTGGGTTGGCGCCCCCCTTGGGTTGTGCCAATCTTTGTGGGCTATACTCGGCCTTGTCTCAGGATGGTGGTTGAAGATATCCCTCTAGTGGTTGAAGATATCCCTCTAGTGATGTGGGGGCTGTGCTTTGGCAAAGTGGGTGGGGTTATATCCTGCCTGTTTGGCCCTGTCCGGGGGAATCGTCGGACTGGGCCACAGTGTTTCCCGACCCCTCCGGTCTCAGCCTCCAGTATTTATGCTGCAGTAGTTTATGTGTCGAGGGGCTAGGGTCAGTCTGTTATATCTGGAGTGTTTCTCCTTTTTAATCCGGTGTCCTGTGTGAATTTAAGTATGCTCTCTTCTAATTCTTTCTTTCTTTCTCTCTCTCTGAGGACCTAAGCCCTAGGACCATGCCTCAGGACTACCTGGCCTGATGACTCCTTGCTGTACCCAGTCCACCTGGCCGTGCTGCTGCTCCAGTTTCAAATGTTCTGCTTGCGGATATGGAACCCTGGACTGTTCACCAGATGTACTACCTGTCCCAGATCTGCTGTTTTCAACGCTCTAGAGACAGCAGGAGCGGTAGAGATACTCTGAATGATCGTCTATGAAAAGCCAACTGACATTTACTCCTGAGGTGCTGAACTGTTGCACTCTCGACAACCACTGTGATTATTATTATTTGACCCTGCTGGTCATCTATGAACATTTGAACATCTTGGCCATGTTCTGTTATAATCTCCACCCAGCACAGACAGAAGAGGACTGGTTCCTCTCTAGGTTTCTTCCTAGGTTCGGGCCTTTCTAGGGAGTTTTTCCTAGCCACCGTGCTTCTACATCTGCATTGCTTGCTGTTTGTGGTTTTAGGCTGGGTTTCTGTACAGCACTTTGAGATATCAGCTGATGTAAGAAGGACTTTATAAATACCTGTTGTCATATCAAGAAAAAAGCATGAATGTATACCATTATGTATATTATTAACTAATTATAAACTCATCGGCCAGTTTATTAGGCACCCCCATCTAGTCCCGGGTTGGATCCCCCTTCGCCTCCACAACAGCCTGACTTCTTTGGGGCATGGATTCTACAAGTCGGAGACATTCCTCAGGGATGTTGATCCATGCTGACACAATGGCATCACGCAGTTGCTGCAGATTGGACAGCGGTTCTCCACCGCCACCAGCCTGTACCGTTGACACCAGGCAGGATGGGTCCATGGACTCATGCTGCTTACGATAGTGTAATGTTACAATATGAAAAATAAAATAGTCACCTTTAGTCTTGTGAGTCAACTCTGATGATGAGTCTGTAGCTGCTCTTCCATTTGGGATGAGAATGAGTGATGATTTTAACTCCACGTATGTATATTCTTAAAGTATTCCTACGTACTATTGCACCCTGCCTCGTAAGCCCTCCTATCTGTAGAAGTACAGTACCTACAAGATTCCCAAAACAATATTTTTAACTGTCTTACATGAACCATGTACTGGTTTGACATCTTTTGGCAGGATTATCTTAGCCAACCCAAGTTAAACTTATTGGCCAACTGGTCTCAAGAAAAACATGACATTCAGCATCTGACAACACATTATCTAGTCATCAATCAAAGAAGAAGACAGATGATTGTAACTCTTTCAATTTCACCTGGTTGTTCGCTATAAAAACACATGTACCAGGAACTGCCATTACTTCCCCAATCCTTTCCTGATGAGCAAATGATGTCACGCATGTTTTCTTCTAAAGACAGGTGTAGAGGAGGCAGACAGAAACAGTCATACACTGTTATAAATGATCATAGGTCCACAAGTGACTTGGTTGCAATACTGATTCAATGATGGTTAACTGACAAATGGCAGCAATTTTCTGATATCTGTAACATTTAATGTCAATGTTTCACTCCTCTAAAACAGACCTGTGTGTGGAGATATATCTCTCTACTTTCTGGCAAGAGAAACAGATTCTGACAATTAGAGCAGTTTCCCACAGCCTGCCTGCCTAATGAATAGAACGGAATGGGGATATATCTGTCTGTCACTGAACTTAATCATCATAATAACAGGAAAGTCCAACCCAGAGCCAGAAAGTATCACCTAAGTTCATGATCTCACCGCAGTGTCGAGCCTGTTTGACTACTTGATGGAGCAGAAAAATGCTTGGCATTGCTTTTAGGGGTAATATTTAGATCGGACCAATAAAAATGTTATTTTGTCATTGATACAAAGTTCCACAAAGGCCCTAATAGATGCTGCATATTAGGCCAAGTCCATGAGGGGTATAAGACACAAACTCAGCAAAAAAAGAAACGTCCCTTTTTCAGGACCCTGTATTTCAAAGATAATTGGTAAAATCCAAATAACTTCACCGATCTTCGTTGTAAAGTGTTTAACACTTTTTCCCATGCTTGTTCCATGAACCATAAACAATTAATGAACATTCACCTGTGGAACGGTCGTTAAGACACTAACACACACACACACACACACACACACACACACACACACACACACACACACACACACACACACACACACACGGTAGGCAATTAAGGTCACAGTTATGAAAACGTAGGACACTAAATAGGCCTTTCTACTGACTCTGAAAAACACCAAAAGAAAGATGCCCAGGGTCCCTGCTCATCTGCGTGAACATGCCTTAGGCATTCTGCAAAGAAGCATGAGGACTGCAGATGCTTGGGGCCAGGGCAATAAATTGCAATGTCCAAACTGTAAGACGCCTAAGACAGCGCCACAGGGGAGACAGGACGGACAGCTGATCGTCCTCGCAATGGCAGACCACGTGTAATAACACCTGCACAGGATCGGTACATCTGAACATAACACCTGCGGGACAGGTAGAGGATGGCAACAACAACTGCCCGAGTTACATCAGAAATGCACAATCCCTCCATCAGTGCTCAGACTGTCCGCAATAGGCTTAGAGAGGCAGGACTGAAGGCTTGTAGGCCTGTTGTAAGGCAGGTCCTCACCAGATATCACCGTCAACAATGTTGCCTTTCGGCACAACTCCACCGTCATTGGACCAGACAGGACTGGAAAAAAGTGTTTTTGGCTCACCAGGTTTTATGGTCGGATTCGCGTCGAAAGAATGAGCGTTACACCGAGGCCTGTACTCCGGAGCGGGATCTATTTGGAGGTGGAGGGTCCGTCATGGTCTGGGGCGGTGTGTCACAGCATCATCGGCCTGAGCTTGTTGTCATTGCAGACAATCTCAACGCTGTGCGTTACAGGGAAGACATCCTCCTCCCTCATGTGGTACATGATATGACCCTCCAGCATGACAATGCCACCATCCATACTGCTTGTTCTGTGCGTGATTTTCTGCAAGACATGAATGTCAGTATTCTGACATGGCCAGCAAAGAGCCCGCATCTCAATCCCTTTGAGCAATTCTGGGACCTGTTGGATCGGAGGGTGAGGACTGGAGACATTCCCCCCAGAAATGTCCAGGAACTTACAGGTGCCTTGGTGGAAGAGTGGGGTAACATCTCACAGCAAGAACTGGCAAATCTGGTGCAGTCCATAAGGAGGAGATGCACTGCAGTACTTAATGCAGCTGGTGGCCACACCAGATACTGACCCCCCCAATGTTCAGGGACACATTTTTCCATTTCTGTTAGTCACATGTCTATGGAACTTGTTCTGTTTATGAATAAACGTAGTTGACAATGAGAGGACGTTTATTTTTAGATTAAATAAATAACAAATAATAATACATTATTTATCATTATTAAATATTAAAGAGTGGGGAGACACACTTAGAAACCTTGCCTTAAACATAATGATTTAAAACACAGTACACACACACACACACACACACACACACACACACACACACACACACACACACACACACACACACACACACACACACACACACACACACACACACACACACACACACACACACAGGAATGAGGATATGCTAAAAACTCTGTCACACAAAACTTTGAACAACAATCCGAACTATGAAACTTGAGATCAGGTCAAGGTAGCTATATTCGTCTATAGTCTTTCATCCTATAATCGTCTGTTCCATGCACTTGAACTTGACTGAACAGACTGTAAAATGTGTGCATATATTTCTCTTGTATACAGGGGTGAGAGGATTTGTCAGGACTCTGAGAACGGTTTTGAACATCCAGTTTGGTCTGAAGACATTGAGTTAATTACTTCCCTTGGTGTTGACTGCTTTTTCAGCCCTTCAATGCTTCTTCCTAATGGCTTACTTGTTCTGTTTGAGAACTGGACGTGGAGGAAGGAAGAGGAAATGAAAGTGATTCCAGACCCATCCTTTCTCTCCATCCTCCTCTCTTCTAAATCAGCTGCTCCAGAGACCATAAAAGACCTTCTGCTCGTACTATAAAACATAATTCTGCTAGTTTCATTTTCTTTTTCAATCATCCAGGCTGTATCACAACCGGCCGTGATTGGGAGTCCCATAGTGCGGCACACAATTTGCCCAGCGTTATCCGGGTTTGGCCGGTGTAGGCCGTCATTGTAAATAGGAATTTGTTCTTAACTGGCTTGCCTTGTTAAACAAAGGTTTTATAAAAAAATAAAAAATGCTCCAAAAACATAATTGTTCCACTCCAAAGACATTACTGTTCCATGATTATAATTTACATTGTTGAGAAGTGCAAGATGTACACGTACATGTACTCTGTGACACCCCTTCCCTCTGTTGTCGCAAATCACACGTCATTAAAATGCAAGTTCATTGCCTTACATACAAGTATAGCCTTATACCAACACATGGAAAGTAAGATCTAATGTCAACAATGCAAGCATCATGAAACATATCATTGTTAAATTGTGGAGAAGGATTATAAAAAAAATGTATCATGCGTTTTTTAGCAGAAATGCCTTCTCGGACATGTGAACTTTCATGTGCCTTAATAACAAATTGCATGCCATCTGTAAATACGAATTGAATTGTTAAATTACGAGCCTAGTTGGTTTAGTCACAGAAAAAGACAGCAATGTTCCTGCTAGCTGCTGAGATGATGAGTGGGCTGGACATGCTGAGAGATGAGTTTGGATTGGTCTGCCATACATTTAAATAAAAAATGATCTCACATTTACTAAACCAGGTAGGCTAGTTGCGACCTGACCAAGATAAAGTAAAGCAGTGTGTGTTGTTGTATGTGCCAAACTGCATTGCTTTATCTTGGAATAAACAAACATACAGTCAATAAAAAAGTATATATACAGTGTGTGCAAATGAGGTAAGATAAGGGAGGTAAAGGCAATAAAATAGGCCATAGTGTAGCTTCCTTCCCTCTCCTCGCCCCAACCAGGGACCCTCTACACACATCGACAACAGCCACCCTCGAAGCATCGTTACCCATCGCTCCAAAAAAGCCATGGCCCTTGCAGAGCAAGGGGAACAACTACTTCAAGGTCTCAGAGCGAGTCACCGATTGAAACGCTGTTAGCGTGCACCACACTAACTAGCTAGCCATTTCACATTGGTTACACTAGCAGCGAGGTAATTACAATATAGCAATTAAACACAGGAGTGATAGATGTGCAGAAGATGAATGTGCAACTAGATATACTGGGGTGCAAAGGAGAAAAATAAATAAATAAATACAATATGGGGATGAGATAGTTGGATGGGCTATTTACAGATGGGCTATTTACAGATGGGCTATGTGCAGGTGCAATGATCTGTGAGCTGCTCTGACAGCTGGTGCTTGAAGTTAGTGAGGGAGATATGAGTCTCCAGCTTCAGCGATTTTTGCAGTTCGTTCCAGTCATTGGCAGCAGAGAACTGGAAGGAGAGGCGGACAAAGAAGGAATTGGCTTTGGGGGTGACCAGTGAAATATACCTGCTGGAGCGCGTGCTATGGTTGGGTGCTATAGCGTGCTATGGTGACCACTGAACTGAGATATGGCGCGGCTTTACCTAGCAAAGACTTGTAGATGACCTGGAGCCAGTGGGTTTGGCTACGAGTACGAAGCGAGGGCCAGCCAACGAGAGCGTACAGTTTGCATTGGTGGGTAGTATATGGGGCTTGGGTGACAAAACGGATTGCACTGTGATAGACTGCATCCAATTTGCTGAGTAGAGTGTTGGAGGCTATTTTGTAAATGACATCGCTGAAGTCGAGCATCGGTAGGATAGTCAGTTTTACGAGGGTATGTTTGGCAGCATGAGTGAAGGATGCTTTGTTGTGAAATAGGAAGCCGATTCTAGATTAAATTTTGGATTGGATATGCTTAATGCGGGTCTGGAAGGAGAGTTCGCAGTCTAACCAGACACCTAGGTATTTGTAGTTGTCCACATATTCTAGGTCAGAACGGACCAGAGTAGTGATGCTGGATGGGTGGGCAGGTGCAGGTAGCAATCGGTTGAAGAGCATGTATTTTGTTTTACTTGCAATTAAGAGCAATTGAAGGCCACGGAAGGAGAGTTGTATGGCATTGAAGCTCGTCTGGAGGTTAGTTAGCACAGTGTCCAAAGAAGGGCCAGAAGAATACAGAATGGTGTTGTCTGCGTAGAGGTGGATCAGGGAATCACCAACAGCAAGAGGGACATCATTGATGTTTACAGAGAATAGAGTTTGCCCGAGAATTGAACCCTGTGGCACCCCCGTAGAGACTGCCAGAGGTCTGGACAATAGGCCCTCCGATTTGACACACTGAACTCTACCAGAGAAGTAGTTGGTGAACCAGCCGAGGCAGTCATTTGAGAAGCCAAGGCTGTTGAGTCTGCCAGAATGTGGTGATTGACAGAGTCGAAAGCCTTGATGAAGACGGCTGCACAGTACTGTATTTTATCGATGGTGGTTATGATATAATTTAGGACCTTGAGCGTGGCTGAGGTACACCCGTGACCGGCTCGGAAACCAGATTGCATAGTGGAGAAGGTACGGTGGGATTAGAAATGGTCGGTGATCTGTTTATTAACTTGGCTTTCGAAGATTTTAGAAGGGAAGGATGGATATAGGTCTATAACAGTTTGGGTCTAGATTGTCTCCCAATTTGAAGTGCGGGATGACCGCGGCAGCTTTCCAATCTTTGGGGATCTCAGACAATATGAAAGTGAGGTTGCAACAATTTGGGCAGATCATTTTAGAAAGAGAGGTCCCAGAATGTCTATCCCAGCTGATTTGTATGGGTCCAGATTTTGCAGCTCTTTCAGAACATCAGCTATCTGGATTTGGCTGAAGAAGAAATGGGGAGGCTTGGGCGAGTTGCTGTGGGGGGGGGCAGGGCTGTTGACCGGAGTAGGGGTAGCCAGATGGAAAGCATGGCCAGCTGTAGAAAAATGCTTACTTGGGGAGGAGGCCTAACATGTTAACATGAATGAAACCAAGGCTTTTAAGTCAACAAATGAATGCGCCTGGGGAATGGGAGTGGAGCTAGGCACTGCTGGGCCTGGATTAACCTCTACATCACCAGAGGAACAGTACGTTCGGAACAGTGAGTAAAAGGAGCAGGTTTCTGGGCGCGATTGAATAGATTCAAGGCATAATGTACAGACAAAGGTATGGTAGGGTTTGAATAAAATGGAGGTAAACCTAGGCATAGAGTGACGATGAGAGATATATTGTCTCTTTAAACATAATATAAACCAGGTGATGTCACTGCATGTGTGGGAGTTGTAACTGAAGGGTTAGCTAAGGCATATTGAGCAGAGCTAGAGGTTCTACAGTGAAATAAGACAATAATCACTAACCAGAACAGCAATGGACAAGGCATAATGACATTAGGGAGAGACATGCGTAGCCGAGTGATCATAGGGGTCCAGTGAGTAGTTAAGCTGGCTGGAGACATGGTGATTCGGACAGCTAGCGGGCCGGGGCTAGCAAGCTAGCACAAGGGCCTTAGAGGTACGTCGCGACGGAAGAGGTCTGTTGTAGCCTCCTCGTGCGGTAACATCGGCAGACCAGCCGTGATGGATTGGTAGGGTTCCGTTTAGTAAAGGTGCCTGGTCCAATTGGAAAATAGGTATAGTGGCCCAAGAAATTGGCCGATGGACCTATTCTGCTAGCGGACCACAGCTAGCAGGCTAGCACATGGGCATTCAGGGGACATCGCGACGGAGGGGCCTGTTGCAAAAAGAACCCTCGGCAGATTATGCCGGTAGTCAAGACTTGATGGATTAGCAGGGCTTCGTGTAGTAAAAGGGGTCCAGGACAATTGGCAAAAATAGGTATTGTAGCCCAAGGAGTAGAGCACACTTCTGTCTATTTGAGCTGGTCTGCTCTCCACTTTCTGGATTTTGAGTATGATAGCTAAGGAGGTGGAAAAACACTGAATTGAGTTCAGTGAATTGAAATTCACTGAACTGAATTGAAGTTCAGTTTATAAACATTGAGAACAAAATTATCTCAACAGCTGATCGGGCCGTTGATTGTGGCCTGTGGAATGTTGACCCACTCCTCTTCAGTGGCTGTGCAAAGTTGCTGGATATTGGTGAGAAGTGGAGCATGCTTTTGTACACGCTGGTCTTGAGCATTCCAAACATGCTCAATGGGAAACATGTCTGGTGAGTATGCAGACCATGGAAGAACTGGAACAGTTTCAGCTTCCAAGAATTGTGTACAGATCCTTGTGACATTATCATGCTGAAACATGAGGTGAAGGCGGTGGATGAATGGCACGACAATGGTCCTCAGGATCTCGTCACGGTATCTCTGTGCATTCAAATTGCCATCGATAAAAATGCAATTGTGTTCGTTGTTTGCTTATTCCTGCCCATACCATGACCCCAGCGCCACCAAGGGGCACTCTAATTACAATGTTGACATCAGCAAACCGCTCACCCACATGACGCCATACGCTTTCTGCCATCTGGCCGGTATAGTTGAAACCGAGATTTATCTGTGAAGATCACACTTCTCCAGCGGGCCAGTGGCCATTGAAGGTGGGCATTTTTCCCACATTAGTCAGGTACATTCCCAAACTGCAGTCAGGTCAAGTCCCTGGTGAGAACGACGAGCACACAGATGAGCTTCCCTGAGACAGTTTCTGACAGTTTGTGCAGAAATAATTTTGTTGTGCAAACCCACAGTTTCATCAACTCTCCGGGTGGCTGGTCTCAGACGATCCCTCAGGGGAAGAAGCCAGATGTGGAGGTCCTGGGCTGGTGTGGTTACATGTGGTCTGAGGTTATGAGGCCGGTTGGAAGTACTGCCAAATTCTCTAAAATGGCATTGAAGGCGGCTTATGGTAGAGAAATTAACATTATCTTCTCTGGTAACAGTGCTGGTGGACATTCCTGCAGTCAGCATCTCAATTGCACGCTTCCTCAACTTGAAATGCCTGTGACATTTTTTTGGAAACATGGGACCAACACTTTACATGTTGCGTTTTTCTGTTGTTCAGTGTTCATACACTGAAAACTTGTCATAAACACCTACTGTACATCATTTGAAATGTTGCGCAGGTTGTGCTTTGTGATGCCTTGAGGGTCCAATACAGGGGAATACATTTACTCAGATTAGTGATTCTGGTCTGAATATACAGTAGGGAAGCAGTAGTCAAGCTAACATTTTAGGCTCTATAATAAACTATAATGTAGCATTGTTCATGGTTTAACAACTATAATTTAAAAAATCACACATCATGTCTTTAAGATTTGCAACCATCCCATTGCAGTATCATCCACATTACACTAAATGCAAATAGCAAAAATCCATATAATTTTTGCCCCATTTAAATCGATGTCTGTTCCTCAAATTAGCTCGGATTTACTGGGACTAAGACAATGTTTCAAGGAAACACAGACTTATTCTGTATAACAAAGACAATATATATATTTTTCCTACTTTCATTCTATCTCACCAAAACTAGTTAAGCAGCTTTGACTGTTAAACCATCCATTTACTGTATAAGCCCCATCTATCAAACTGTCTAATCTAGACCATCCATATACTGTATAAGCCCCATCTATCAAACTGGCTAATCTAGACCATCCATATACTGTATAAACCACATCTATAAAACTGTCTAGTCTAGACCATCCATATACTGTATAAGCCCCATCTATCAAACTGTCTAATCTAGACCATCCACACAGTCTGTGATTCGTAACAAAGTGGTGTCCTTCCCCACCACTTGTTTTGGTATACAGCTGTACATTGAACAGCTTCCCAAATCTCAGACTTTAGCTTTAACTAAAACACTATGCAGCCCCATATTATAACAATTATATGGTGTTGATATGATATGTATTACGATTCTCATGATTCTACACTTATTGTGGTTATATACTGTTATTTATTGTGATTCGATGTTCCAAACATTGCTCACTATATGTCTGTGGCAGAGAGACTAGAAATCATGAGAAAGTAATGGAAATAAAATGTCCTCCAAACATGTGCTTCCTATTTCAAATGAAAACGTTGAACTTTCTATGAAGGAAAATAAGAGTTTTAGTGCAGACAGCCAACTAACTCAAAAATAGTTTGATATTGTTGATGCGATACGACATGATATATTGTGGAAAATAATATCCCGATATGTAACTATCCATTTTTTCCCCTTGTTTACTATTGAATAGGCGTTTCAACAGTCTTGCTGTTATAAATGTAGTTCCTTATTGACACCATTGAGGTAGGGTTTGTTAAGATGACAGATTAGTTTATTGTAGCTTCTGGTCACTACTGTATGTATTGTCTTATTAAAAGGAATACAATGAAATATAATGATTAAAGATATGCTTTTTATTAAAATGTCCAGAAGCAGATGTAGCAGAAAAGGATCAACAAATAACAAAAGCAGCGTGTATAAAATAGTGAAGGTGAAACACCCTGAAACACTATTATCTCCCCATAATATTTGATTGTTCAATTAATCAAAGATATAATTAATCCTTTAAATCCCATATGATTCTTTCCTTTATTGTGATAAAATGTGATAACAACGCATGTTGATCCAAGCTGACAGGACTGTTTGAATATTCCTATCTAATGGATGCTTCATGAGAATTTGAACTGAATGAATTTGAATGTTAAGAAATATTTTATTACTGCTTCAAGTGAGGAATCACCTCAAAAGTACTTCCAAAGTACTCAAAACATTCAAATTCAATCAGTGAAATAAAAGTGAAATAACAAACAGATAGTGAAATAAAAACTGTTCTGTCAGCGTCTATGTCAAACATCCGTCCATCATATAAGGTCAGTTTCCTGGACCCAGATTAAGTTTACTCCTGGACTAAAAAGCATTTTTCCCCCTAAAAAACAGGAGTTACTGTTTCCAGTGCTGTTCCCAGAGTACTGTTTCCAGCCCCTTCCATGTCCACAAATCCCCAGTGGGCTCCGATGGAGGTGATTCCAACACCGTTGAAGCGACCGCTGAGGATCCTCAGCTCATTGCCCATGTTGGATGGGTAGAAGTTGAAGGAGACCTGGTTGGGCATGCCGGCTGACAGAGTGCGCCCCATGTTGGTGGTTAACACCAGGGAGCAGATGTAGTCTGCTGGGTTGTACTTCCCAGACACCTCGACAATGGCCTCATCATTAAACAGCTCCATCACCTGCTTTACACTCCCTTCGTTACCGAACACAGGAGACCAGGTGTTGCCGTATCTCAGCTGGAACCTAAAACAGAGGAAGCTTTTCACGTTGGTTGTGTTTTGATAAGGCACATTCAGACCGAGACAGCAGGTAACATCAGAGAATATCAAGGAATTACATTTTACATTGTACTCTAGGTTAGATACGATAACACTATTGTTTGGTCATGTACTGAATATGTAATAAACACAACAAAGAAAGAAAGAGTGTTTGTTGGGTAGTGTAGTTGGACTGAGTCAGTGGTGTTTGTTGGGTAGTGTAGTTGGACTGAGTCAGTGGTGTTTGTTGGGTAGTGTAGTTGGACTGAGTCAGTGGTGTTTGTTGGGTAGTGTAGTTGGACTGAGTCAGTGGTGTTTGTTGGGTAGTGTAGTTAGACTGAGTCAGTGGTGTTTGTTGTGTAGTGTAGTTGGACTGAGTCAGTGGTGTTTGTTGGGTAGTGTAGTTGGACTGAGTCAGTGGTGTTTGTTGGGTAGTGTAGTTGGACTGAGTCAGTGGTGTTTGTTGGGTAGTGTAGTTGGACTGAGTCAGTGGTGTTTGTTGGGTAGTGTAGTTGGACTGAGTCAGTGGTGTTTGTTGGGTAGTGTAGTTGGACTGAGTCAGTGGTGTTTGTTGTGTAGTGTAGTTGGACTGAGTCAGTGGTGTTTGTTGGGCAGTGTAGATGGACTGAGTCAGTGGTGTTTGTTGGGCAGTGTAGTTGGACTGAGTCAGTGGTGTTTGTTGGGCAGTGTAGATGGACTGAGTCAGTGGTGTTTGTTGGGCAGTGTAGTTGGACTGAGTCAGTGGTGTTTGTTGGGTATTGTAGTTAGACTGAGTCAGTGGTGTCTGTTCATGGGTCAGAGTCTGCTCACCCGCTGATGTAATTGTTGCTGTTGTAGTTGTAGTAGTAGTAGTAGTAGTAGTAGTTGTTGTTGGTCTCCCACACTCTGACCGCTGTGATGCGCCCCTCACCGTAGGAAGCAAATGGGGTGCCACCTCCCTGACCCACCGCAGAGGAATACGAGTACGGGTCTTTGATGGCTAAAATTACATGGCCAATATGTTTACTATATTTACTATATTAATAATACATATTTATATATCCATCATTTTATTTTTAACAACACATTTCTGAAAGATCTTTATATTATTAATAAAGTGCAGATGAATTAACTAAAGTACATTCTGCAATGATTTAATCCATCAGTTTATGTCTCAAAGAAGAACTCCTAAGTCTAACTGAAAAGACAAATTGGTGAAAGCACAAGAGCTATTATTTAATAATTATAATTCAGAATTGTATTTTTATAACTCACGCAAAGCCAAGCAGCCAGCCAAGAACATTGTGACAACCAGGATTAAGAACATTCTGCAAAAGTGAGGCATCAACACTTAAGACCTTTAATTTCAGTCAATTTTACTCTCATTCCGTTTCACTTTAAATGGTAAAACTTGAAATAATGTAGTTAATAATGTTTTTCATAGTAGTTTGTCAAAACAAATAAGTCATTTTACCTGTCAGGTCAGTGTTTCCTAGGAGGGAAAAGAAAATAACCTTTTGAATTGTGATGTAACAAACAACAAACCATTGTTGAATGTGAAATGTTATAAAACGGCTCTAAAAAGTTGAACCTACTCTTGTTTACTACAATCACTCTTGCAGTGCTAAGCTACTGTCACATTAAAAATAATGTCAGATCACTGAATTTAAATTTAGTGGCAAAAGGGCCAAAATGTTTGTGCCCAAGAACCAAGAGAAAATGAGAATTAACTTCATAACATTTCCCACACCAGTATTATGCATTAAATACAAGTGCACATTTTCTATTTAGTTAGTTGTGTAGTTACCCACAGTGCTATCTTGAGATGTGTGAAACCCTGTGAAAGCTTATTGTCTCTCTGTCTCTGCCAGGTCCTTCTAGTCTACTGCTTCCTCTAAGAACTGCATTTATACCTGCTGAACATTCCATCAGCTCTAGATGGAAGGAGCATGACAAAGAACACCTTTAGTCAGTCACTATTGAGAAGTCAGACATTGTTTTCTAATTGGTCGAGGCTACTTTGGGAGGGAGTATCAAGGAATTACTATAAGGAAATAATAATTGTGTTCTTTTGAATTGTAACAAATTAATGATCTGAAATAGGGATTAAAAGGAAAATACAATTTAACAACCAAACAATTTCAAGAATGTACCAAGATTTTATGAATGTGTACAAAAATCGCTCAAAATCAGTCTCCCAATCTTCAGTTGTTTTATTACACCAAGAGGAACTCCTTCCCTTTAAACATTAACACACTGAAAAAGACAAGTGGAGCTCGTCATTAACAGGATGGTTAGTTCATTGGTTTGCTCAAATATCTACAGTATTTTATTGTAGAATATTTGTTTCAGAACATGTGTTTCCATTTAATTCTAGAGGGGCAGATGAGATTCTCAATTTTTTGTCTCCATTATTGTCCGACGTTTTCTGCAGTCTGTTACAATACTCACATCTTCATTAAACCACTGGCAACCTGTTCATGTTACTACAGGAAAACAATCTGATTTATTTTTCTGCAGATTAACCAGATAAATATCAGTAGGAGCTACAAAGTGATAAAATAAAAGTTTGTATACAGATGACAAGGTGAAATACCCCGAGGCACTTGTGACTACCTATCCATAATATTCAATTAACACATTAATACAAATAATAATATAATAATATATAATGTAGGACTTAAGTGCTAAAAAATAAAAATACATTTAAAAAAGGATAAGTTAAAAGGTCAAATTGCAATTTTAACAACTTTTGTGTATGTAAGTTGAGTTATCTATTTTCTTTCTTTCTCAATAACTACCCATTGCTCACAAACTGGTTGAATCAACGTTGTTTCCACGTCATTTCAATTAAATTATGTTGAACCAATGTGGAATAGACGTTGAATTGACGTCTTTGCCCAGTTGGTAGCTCCCCTTACTATAAGGGCACAAGGCGAGACCCAAATGCAGACACAGGAGGCAGATGGTTGAGCTCCGATATTTATTATAACAAAGAGAGTAGGCAAAGACAGGTCGGGGTCAGGCGAGAGTTCATAAACCAGGTCAGAGACCAAACAGTACCAGGCGATAGGCAGTCTCGAAGTCAGGCCAGGCAGGGGTCAGAAACTAGATCTGAGTCCAAAACAGTATACAAGGGGATAGGCAGGCTGGTAGTCAGAACAGGCAGAGTGGTCAGGCAGGCGGGTTCGGAGTCAGGACAGGCAAGGGTCGAATCCAGGAGGAATAGAAATTAACAGAGGTTGGGAAAAATAGGGGCAAGGAAAACCGCTGGTTGACTGACACAGAGAGACAGGAAACACAGGGATAAATACACTAGGGATAATTAGCGACACCTGGAGGGGGTGGAGACAATCACAAGGACAGGTGAGCCAGATCAGGGTGTGACACTTACAAAACATTTGTTTGCTGTATAACGCTACGATAACAAGCTGAACTAATGTATATTAAATGTATTCTGATGAAGTCAAACATACTCATCTTTTCATTTGTTGTGGTAAATACAACCTCAAATGTGACCCGTACGTGACCCTCCTCCTTCATTGGGGTAACCTCAAAAATAACAGTGTGACCCGTACGTGACCCTCCTCCTTCATTGGGGTAACCTCAAAAATAACAGTGTGACCCGTACGTGACCCTCCTCCTTCATTGGGGTAACCTCAAAAATAACAGTGTGACCCGTACGTGACCCTCCTCCTTCATTGGGGTAACCTCAAAAATAACAGCGTGACCCGTACGTGACCCTCCTCCTTCATTGGGGTAACCTCAAAAATAACAGTGTGACCCGTACGTGACCCTCCTCCTTCATTGGGGTAACCTCAAAAATAACAGTGTGACCCGTACGTGACCCTCCTCCTTCATTGGGGTAACCTCAAAAATAACAGTGTGACCCGTACGTGACCCTCCTCCTTCATTGGGGTAACCTCAAAAATAACAGTGTGACCCGTACGTGACCCTCCTCCTTCATTGGGGTAACCTCAAAAATAACAGTGTGACCCGTACGTGACCCTCCTCCTTCATTGGGGTAACCTCAAAAATAACAGTGTGACCCGTACGTGACCCTCCTCCTTCATTGGGGTAACCTCAAAAATAACAGTGTGACCCGTACGTGACCCTCCTCCTTCATTGGGGTAACCTCAAAAATAACAGTGTGAACCGTACGTGACCCTCCTCCTTCATTGGGGTAACCTCAAAAATAACAGTGTGACCCGTACGTGACCCTCCTCCTTCATTGGGGTAACCTCAAAAATAACAGTGTGACCCGTACGTGACCCTCCTCCTTCATTGGGGTAACCTCAAAAATAACAGTGTGCATATTTAGAAAATACTCAATGATATTCTAAACATTCAAATTCATTAACCTTCAAACGGCTCAGTTAATGTATCTTAAATACCAAAACAGTCCTGTCAGCGTCTATGTCAAACATCCAAATCGTTAAGGGTCAGTTCCCCAGACCCAGATTAATTTTACTCTTTGACTAAAAATCATGTTCAATGGAGAATCTCCACTAAAAGGAACTAGTCCCGGACTAGGTTTAATCTGTTTCCCCGGAACCAACCTAAAGATTGAGACGTACTTTTCCCCCACAAATTATTTCCAGCACCAATACCCAGTAGGCTCCGATGGAGGTGATGTCGGCACCGTTGAAGCGATAGCTCAGCGGCCTCAGCTCATTGCCCATGTGGGCTGGGTAAAAGTTGAAGGAGACATGGTAGGGCTGGCCGGCCGACAGAGAGCGCCCACTGTTGATGTAGTTTCCAGGGTTGTACTTCCCAGACACCTGGACGACGGCTCCATCTCCTGCTCTTCACCAGCATCGTGACCAAACACAGGAGACCAGTTGTAGCCGTATCTCAGCGGGAACCAAAGAAACAGAGAAGGATTTTCACAATAAATATAGAAAGTGTGTCTGTTGAGTAGTGTAGTTGGACAGTGGTGTCTGTTGGGTAGTGTAGTTTGACTGAGTGAGTGGTGAGAAATTGGATAGTGTTGTTGGACTGAGTCGTGGTGTCTGTTGGGTAGTGCTGTTGGACTGAGTCAGTGGTGTCTGTTCATGGGTCCAAGGGTCTGCTCACCCGCTGATGTAGGCGTTGCTGTTGTAGTAGTAGTAGTAGTAGTAGTAGTAGTTGATGTTCTCCCACACTCTGACCACTGTGGTGCGTCCCTCACCGGAGGAAGCAAATGGGGTGCCACCTCCCTGAACCACCGCAGAGGAATACGAGTGTGGTTCTTTCATGGCTAAAATAACATGGGCAGTATATTCAGTATATTAATAAGAAAAATGTATGTATACATCATTTTAATTTTACCAACACATTTCTCAAACATCTTGACATTTTGAAAAAAGTGCAGATTAATTAACTAAAGTACATTCTGCAATGATTGAATCCATCAGTTTTTGTCTCACGCATTGTCAACTAGCTGACCAAGAACCCTGACGGACTGGAGGCTGCTGAAGGGAGGACGGCTCACAATAATGGAACTGAGCAAATGGAATGTCATCAAACACATTCAGATCATGTGTTTGTTGTACTTGATACCATTCCATTAAGTTGGCTCATGTCATTACCACGAGCCCATCCTCCCCAATTAAGGTGCCACCAACCTCCTGTGGTGACAAACAAGATTGAGAACATTCTGCCAAAGATAGTCATCATTACTAATCAAATCAAATAAAATGTATTTATATAGCCCTTCGTACATCAGCTGATATCTCCAAGTGCTGTACAGAAACCCAACCTAAAACCCCAAACAGCAAGCCATGCAGGTGTAGAAGCACCTAATGACCTTTCATCATTACTAATGACTTTTCATTTCACTGTTTCACTTTCACTCCACTTCACTTCAAATGGTAAAAGTTGAAATAAGTTTGTTAATAATGTTTTTCATAGTAGTTTATAAAAACAAGTGAGGCATTTTACTAGTCAGGGCAACCACCCCTAGAGGGGAAATAACATACACGTTTTACCTGTCAGGTCAACCACCCCTAGGGGGAAAATAACATACACGTTTTACCTGTCAGGTCAACCACGCCTAGGGGGGAAATAACATACACGTTTTACCTGTCAGGTCAACCACCCCTAGAGGGGGAATAACATACACGTTTTACCTGTCAGGTCAACCACCCCTAGCGGGGAAAATAACATACACGTTTTACCTGTCAGGTCAACCACCCCTAGCGGGGAAAATAACATACACGTTTTACCTGTCAGGTCAACCACCCCTAGGGGGGGAATAACATACACGTTTTACCTGTCAGGTCAACCACCCCTAGGGGGGGAATAACATACACATTTTACCTGTCAGGTCAACCACCCCTAGGGGGGGAATAACATACACGTTTTACCTGTCAGGTCAACCACCCCTAGGGGGAAATAACATACACGTTTTACCTGTCAGGTCAACCACCCCTAGGGGGGGAATAACATACACGTTTTACCTGTCAGGTCAACCACCCCTAGGGGGGAAATAACATACACGTTTTACCTGTCAGGTCAACCACCCCTAGGGGGGGAATAACATACACGTTTTACCTGTCAGGTCAACCACCCTAGGAGGGAAAATAACATACACGTTTTACCTGTCAGGTCAACCACCCTAGGGGGGGAATAACATACACGTTTTACCTGTCAGGTCAACCACCCCTAGGGGGAAATAACATACACATTTTACCTGTCAGGTCAACCACCCCTAGGAGGGGAATAACATACACGTTTTACCTGTCAGGTCAACCACCCCTAGGGGGAAAATAACATACACGTTTTACCTGTCAGGTCAACCACCCCTAGGAGGGGAAATAACATACACGTTTTACCTGTCAGGTCAACCACCCCTAGGGGGGGAATAACATACACGTTTTACCTGTCAGGTCAACCACCCCTAGGAGGGGAAATAACATACACGTTTTACCTGTCAGGTCAACCACCCCTAGGGGGGGAATAACATACACGTTTTACCTGTCAGGTCAACCACCCCTAGGAGGGGAAATAACATACACGTTTTACCTGTCAGGTCAACCACCCCTAGCGGGGAAAATAACATACACGTTTTACCTGTCAGGTCAACCACCCCTAGGGGGGGAATAACATACACGTTTTACCTGTCAGGTCAACCACCCCTAGGGGGGGAATAACATACACGTTTTACCTGTCAGGTCAACCACCCCTAGCGGGGAAAATAACATACACGTTTTACCTGTCAGGTCAACCACCCCTAGGGGGGGAATAACATACACGTTTTACCTGTCAGGTCAACCACCCCTAGGAGGGAAAATAACATACATGTTTTACCTGTCAGGTCAACCACCCCTAGGGGGGGAATAACATACACGTTTTACCTGTCAGGTCAACCACCCCTAGGGGGGGGAAATGACATACACGTTTTACCTGTCAGGTCAACCACTCCTAGTGGGGGAAATAACATACACGTTTTACCTGTCAGGTCAACCACCCCTAGTGGGGGAAATAACATACACGTTTTACCTGTCAGGTCAACCACCCCTAGAGGGGAAAATTACAAACACGTTTTACCTGTCAGGTCAACCACCCCTAGGGGGGAAATAACATACACGTTTTACCTGTCAGGTCAACCACCCCTAGGGGGGAATAACATACACGTTTTACCTGTCAGGTCAACCACCCCTAGGGGGGAAATAACATACACGTTTTACCTGTCAGGTCAAACACCCCTAGGGGGGGAATAACATACACGTTTTACCTGTCAGGTCAACCACCCCTATGGGGGGAAATAACATACACGTTTTACCTGTCAGGTCAACCACCCCTAGGAGGGGAAATAACATACACGTTTTACCTGTCAGGTCAACCACCCCTAGAGGGGGAAATAACATACACGTTTTACCTGTCAGGTCAACCACCCCTATGGGGGGAAATAACATACACATTTTACCTGTCAGGTCAACCACCCCTAGGGGGGGAAATAACATACACATGTTACCTGTCAGGTCAACCACCCCTAGGGGGGAAATAACATACACGTTTTACCTGTCAGGTCAACCACCCCTAGGGGGGGAAATAACATACACATTTTACCTGTCAGGTCAACCACCCCTAGGGGGGAAATAACATACACGTTTTACCTGTCAGGTCAACCACCCCTATGGGGGGAAATAACATACACATTTTACCTGTCAGGTCAACCACCCCTAGGGGGGGAAATAACATACACATGTTACCTGTCAGGTCAACCACCCCTAGGTGGGGAATAACATACACGTTTTACCTGTCAAGTCAACCACCCCTAGGGGGGGAATAACATACACGTTTTACCTGTCAGGTCAACCACCCCTAGGGGGGGAAATAACATACACGTTTTACCTGTCAGGTCAACCACCCCTAGGAGGGGGAAATAACATACACGTTTTACCTGTCAGGTCAACCACCCCTAGGGGGGAAATAACATACACGTTTTACCTGTCAGGTCAACCACCCCTAGCGGGGAAATAACATACACGTTTTACCTGTCAGGTCAACCACCCCTAGGGGGGAAATAACATACACGTTTAACCTGTCAGGTCAACCACCCCTAGGGGGGAAATAACATACACGTTTTAGCTGTCAGGTCAACCACCCCTAGCGGGGAAATAACATACACGTTTTACCTGTCAGGTCAACCACCCCTAGGGGGGGAAATAACATACACGTTTTACCTGTCAGGTCAACCACCCCTAGGGGGGGAAATAACATACACGTTTTACCTGTCAGGTCAACCAACCCTAGGGGGGGAAATAACATACACATTTTACCTGTCAGGTCAACCACCCCTAGGGGGGGAAATAACATACACGTTTTACCTGTCAGGTCAACCACCCCTAGGGGGGAATAACATACACGTTTTACCTGTCAGGTCAACCACCCCTAGGGGGGGAATAACATACACGTTTTACCTGTCAGGTCAACCACCCCTATGGGGGGGAATAACATACACGTTTTACCTGTCAGGTCAACCACCCCTAGGGGGGGAATAACATACACGTTTTACCTGTCAGGTCAACCACCCCTAGGGGGGGAATAACATACACGTTTTACCTGTCAGGTCAACCACCCCTAGGGGGAAAATAACATACACGTTTTACCTGTCAGGTCAACCACCCCTAGGGGGGGAAATAACATACACGTTTTACCTGTCAGGTCAACCACCCCTAGGGGGGGGAAATAACATACACGTTTTACCTGTCAGGTCAACCACGCCTAGGGGGGAAATAACATACACGTTTTACCTGTCAGGTCAACCACCCCTAGGGGGGAAATAACATACACGTTTTACCTGTCAGGTCAACCACCCCTAGGGGGAAAATAACATACACGTTTTACCTGTCAGATCAACCACCCCTAGATGGGGAAATAACATACACGTTTTACCTGTCAGGTCAACCACCCCTAGGGGGGAAATAACATACACGTTTTACCTGTCAGGTCAACCACCCCTAGCGGGGAAATAACATACACGTTTTACCTGTCAGGTCAACCACCCCTAGGAGGGGAAATAACATACACGTTTTACCTGTCAGGTCAACCACCCCTAGGAGGGGAAATAACATACACGTTTTACCTGTCAGGTCAACCACCCCTAGGGGGGGAAATAACATACACGTTTTACCTGTCAGGTCAACCACCCCTAGAGGGGGAATAACATACACATTTTACCTGTCAGGTCAACCACCCCTAGAGGGGGAATAACATACACGTTTTACCTGTCAGGTCAACCACCCCTAGGGGGGACTAACATACACGTTTTACCTGTCAGATCAACCACCCCTAGGAGGGAATAACATACACGTTTTACCTGTCAGGTCAACCACCCCTAGGGGGGAAATAACATACACGTTTTACCTGTCAGGTCAACCACCCCTAGGGGGGAAATAACATACACGTTTTACCTGTCAGGTCAACCACCCCTAGGGGGGAAATAACATACACGTTTTACCTGTCAGGTCAACCACCCCTAGAGGGGGAAATAACATACACGTTTTACCTGTCAGGTCAACCACCCCTATGGGGGAAATAACATACACGTTTTACCTGTCAGGTCAACCACCCCTAGAGGGGGAAATAACATACACGTTTTACCTGTCAGGTCAACCACCCCTAGGGGGGAATAACATACACGTTTTACCTGTCAGGTCAACCACCCCTAGGGGGGGAATAACATACACGTTTTACCTGTCAGGTCAACCACCCCTATGGGGGGGAATAACATACACGTTTTACCTGTCAGGTCAACCACCCCTAGGAGGGGGAAATAACATACACGTTTTACCTGTCAGGTCAACCACCCCTAGGGGGGAAATAACATACACGTTTTACCTGTCAGGTCAACCACCCCTAGGGGGGGAATAACATACACGTTTTACCTGTCAGGTCAACCACCCCTAGGGGGGAAATAACATACACGTTTTACCTGTCAGGTCAACCACCCCTATGGGGGAAATAACATACACGTTTTACCTGTCAGATCAACCACCCCTAGGGGGAAAATAACATACACGTTTTACCTGTCAGGTCAACCACCCCTAGGGGGGGAAATAACATACACGTTTTACCTGTCAGGTCAACCACCCCTAGGGGGGAAATAACATACACGTTTTACCTGTCAGGTCAACCACGCCTAGGGGGGAAATAACATACACGTTTTACCTGTCAGGTCAACCACCCCTAGGGGGGGGAAATAACATACACGTTTTACCTGTCAGGTCAACCACGCCTAGGGGGGAAATAACATACACGTTTTACCTGTCAGGTCAACCACCCCTAGGGGGGAAATAACATACACGTTTTACCTGTCAGGTCAACCACCCCTAGGGGGAAAATAACATACACGTTTTACCTGTCAGGTCAACCACCCCTAGATGGGGAAATAACATACACGTTTTACCTGTCAGGTCAACCACCCCTAGGGGGGGAATAACATACACATTTTACCTGTCAGGTCAACCACCTCTAGGGGGAAAATAACATACACGTTTTACCTGTCAGGTCAACCACCCCTAGGGGGGAATAACATACACGTTTTACCTGTCAGGTCAACCACCCCTAGTGGGGAAAATAACATACACGTTTTACCTGTCAGGTCAACCACCCCTAGGGGGGGAATAACATACACGTTTTACCTATCTGGTCAACCACCCCTAGAGGGGGGAAATAACATACACGTTTTACCTGTCAGGTCAACCACCCCTAGGGGGGGAAATAACATACACGTTTTACCTGTCAGGTCAACCACCCTAGGGGGGGAATAACATACACGTTTTACCTGTCAGGTCAACCACCCCTAGAGGGGGGAAATAACATACACGTTTTACCTGTCAGGTCAACCACCCCTAGGGGGGGAAATAACATACACGTTTTACCTGTCAGGTCAACCACCCCTAGGGGGGGAATAACATACACGTTTTACCTGTCAGGTCAACCACCCCTAGGGGGAAAATAACATACACGTTTTGAATGGTGAAATGTGACCTAACAAACAACATTTACACCTGCTGAACATCCCATCAGCTCTCGGTGGAAGGTGCATGATGGAGAACAGCTTTATTAACTTACTATAAAATAAATCATGCAACAATTACGAAGATTTTACTGAGTTACTGTTCATTTAAGGAAAACAGTCAATTGAAATAAATAAATTAGGCCCTAATCTACGGATTTCACATGACTGGGAATACAGATACAGTATGCATCTGTTGTTCACAGATACCTTTAAAACAAAATAGGGGCGTGGCTCAGAAAATCAGTCAGTATCTGGTGTGACAGGGTTGACCAGTGGAATTTGTGTTGTGGAATGTTGTCCCACTCCTTTTGAATGGCTGTGCAGAGTTCCTGGATATTGCTGTCATACACATTGATCCTGGGGCATTCCAAACGTGCTCAGTGGGTGACATGTCTGGTAAGTATTCAGGTCATGGAAGAACTGGGCCATTTTCTGCTTCCAGCTATTGTGTACAGATCCTTGCAACATGGGACTGTGCATTATCATGCTGGAACATGAGGTGAAGGAGGCGGATGAATGGCACGACAATGGGCCTCAAGATCTTGTCACGGTATCTCTGTGCATTAATCAAATCAAAATCAAATCAAAATCAAATCAAAATCAAATCAAATTCAAATCAAATCAAACTCAAATCAAATCAAATCAAATCAAATGTATTTATATAGCCCTTCGTACATCAGCTGATATCTCAAAGTGCTGTACAGAAACACAGCCTAAAACCCCAAACAGCAAGCAATGCAGGTGTAGAGGCACGGTGGCTAGGAAAAACTCCCTAGAAAGGCCAAAACCTAGGAAGAAACCTAGAGAGGAACCAGGCTATGTGGGGTGGCCAGTCCTCTTCTGGCTGTGCCGGGTGGAGATTATAACAAAACATGGTCAAGATGTTCAAATGTTCATAAATGACCAACATGGTCAAATAATAATAAGGCAGAATAGTTGAAACTGGAGCAGCAGCACAGTCAGGTGGACTGGGGACAGCAAGGAGTCATCATGTCAGGTATTCCTGGGGCATGGTCCTAGGGCTCAGGTCCTCCGAGAGAGAGAAAGAAAGAGAGAATTAGAGAGAGCATATGTGGGATGGCCAGTCCTCTTCTGGCTGTGCCGGGTGGAGATTATAACAGAACATGGCCAAGATGTTCAAATGTTCATAAATGACCAGCATGGTCGAATAATAATGAGGCAGAACAGTTGAAACTGGAGCAGCAGCACAGCCAGGTGGACTGGGGACAGCAAGGAGTCATCATGTCAGGTAGTCCTGGGGCATGGTCCTAGGGCTCAGGTCCTCCGAGAGAGAGAAAGAGAGAAGGAGAGAATTAGAGAACGCACACTTAGATTCAGACAGGACACCAAATAGGACAGGAGAAGTACTCCAGATATAACAAACTGACCCTAGCCCCCCGACACATAAACTACTGCAGCATAAATACTTAAAATACATTAAAATTGCCAATGGTAAAACGTAAATGTGTTCACTGTCCATGGCTTATGCCTGCCCATACCATATCCCCACCGCCACCATGGGACACTCTGATCACAATCAGCAAAGCGCTCGCCCACACGACGCCATACACATGGTCTGTGGTTGTGAGGCCGGTTGGACGTACTGCCAAATTAAAATAAGATTATCTGGCAACCGCTCTGGTGGACATTCCTGCATTTAGCATGCCAATTGCATGGTCCCTCAAAACTTGAGACATCAGTAATGTGTGACAAAATTGCACATTTTAGAGGGGCCTTTTATTGTCCCCAGCACAAGGTGTATCTGTATAATGATCATGCTGTTTAATCAGCTTCTTGATATGCCATACCTGTCACATGGATGGATTATCTTGGTAAAGGAGAAATGCTCACCAACAGGGATGTAAACACATTTGTGCACAACATTTTAGAGAAATACACTTTTTGTGCATATGGAACATTTCTGGGATCTTTTATTTCAGCTCATGAAACATGGGACCAACATTTTATATGTTGCGTTTATATTTTTTATTTAGTGTACAGTAGTTAGTTCACATGAAGATATATGTAATTCATCTCTATTGACCAAAACAACTAAATCTAGACATTCTGGAGTCCTACTATGACAGTAAAACATAAGAACTGTAATCTGTTGTCAACTAAATGTAGACATTCTGGAGTCCTACTATGACAGTAAAATATAAGAACTATAATCTGTTGTCAACTAAATCTGGACATTCTGGAGTCCTACTATGACAGTAAAATATAAGAACTATAATCTGTTGTCAACTAAATCTAGACATTCTGGAGTCCTACTATGACAGTAAAACATAAGAACTGTAATCTGTTGTCAACTAAAGTTCATGACAATCATTGGATAATGTTGCATCATGCATTCCTGCTTGGACATGTTAGATGAAACAACTTGAATACCTCAGTAGTTTCTTATTTATACTTCTTAATAAAGCAATAAGAATGACTTTATAAGATGATTACTCAGGGCTGGTGTCCCCAACTGTAAAATGTTGTGACACCAGAGGAAAATGTTAGTCTGGAGCTCTGTAGAAGTAACACTTAGGGTAGATGTTCATTCAGGGGGACGCGTGATTTAAAATATAGCCCACGTTATTAGATTTACGTTTATAAAGTATAAGGCTTAAGCAGACAGACAGGTAGACAGAGAACAAGAAGAAGCACAGAGTGACTGCAGAGAAGATGCTGAGACAGATAGACAGCACAACAGGGAGGCAAACCAAATGTGACTCACCACCTGGATTCGGTCTTATGTAGCAACATTTGAAATGGGTCTTTTTACATTGGTAAAAAGTAGAGACTCAGAGCTACAAAATGGTATATCATACACTGCATTTTTGAGGAACAATGGGAAAGTAATTCTTCTTTGAAAGTTGATAAACTTGTAAACTCACTTTTGAAAAAAGGGCCTTTGAATGTTTTGGTACCTACTGGAGAACTCTCCTTTGTCTACACCCATTCAGCATTGTTCACACACTCTTAAGCCAGCACCACCCATCTATTTAAAGATTCACATGTGAGGTCATGTGCTAAACAGTGAGTAGTGTAGTAAAGATTAAAAGTGGTAGTAGCCAACAACATGGAAAAATTCCAGGTAAACAGAAAGTGTCCAGATAAAAAAGACTTTATAAATATTAGAAGACGATTTCCCAGACACACTTGTCTGAATTGATGGGCCATGTGAAAGAAATGCTATAACCCCCAGCCACGTCCAGTGGTGGAAAAGGTATTCTGGTCATACTTGAGTAAATGTAATGATACCTTAATAGAAAATGACAGAAGTAAAAGTAAAAGTCACCCAGTAAAATACTACTTGAGTAAAAGTCTAAAAGTATTTGGTTTTAATAATACTTAAGTCTCAAAAGTCAAAGTATAAATAATTTCAAATTCAATATATGTAACCAGACGGCCCAATTTTCATATTATTTTTTTATTGACGGATATCCAGGGTCACACTCCAACACTAATTTATAAATGAAGCATTTGTGTTAAGTGAGTCTGCCAGATCAAATGCAGTATGGATGACCAGGGATGTTCTCTCGTTACATTTCCTGTCATAATGTAACGAGTACTTTTGGGTGTCAGGGAAAATGTATGGAGTAAAAAGTACATTGTTTTTATTTGGAATGTAGTGAAGTAGAAGAATTCCAGGTAAACAGAAAGATGGCAAAAATATGAATAGTAAAGTAATGTAGATACCCCCAAAAAATACTTAAGTAGTACTTTAGACTGTGGTGGAGCTTGTGCATTTGTCCGCCAGGCACAATACCAGAGCTCAAACTTGTTCTTGTTTTGGCCACCACAGTTATCACAATTCAGGTCCAACTGTGTTTCCCCAACTCTGTAGTTAGTGAAGAAATGGTGCATGTAGTTGATGACTGCGCTGCTGCCTTTGCTGGATGACATGCCTTCATCAATCAATAGTTTACTTGTTGTGTATTCCTGCACAGCAGACACCAAACCAGCAACACTTGCGAAGAGTTAAAAAGTAGATGGAACCTGGCTGCATAGGGTCAGAAGGATAGTGCTCCTGCAAACAACAAAATAACATTATGATAAATTACAATTAATTGTCTCACCCCTGTCAATCTGTCTTTCCACAGCTCAGTGAAAGGTATTTCCCTGCCTCCCATATATATATATTTTTTTTCTTCTGTTGTGTGTGTCTATCTATCTAGCCATCTATGTCCTTAATCAGTATAAAGGAGGAAATGTTGCTTACATGCAAAATCAAAGCTGTAATGCATCCTGATGACTTTGCTTGCTCTTTCAGTAGGGGCCACCAGAGACAACTGCAGGTCTTGACAGGTGGTCTTGCAGTCAGCAACCATCGTCTGGTAGACAGACCGCTCACTCTGAACAAGCAGGAGATGCTGCTCTTGCTTCTTCAGCTTGGCTGATTTAACAGCTTCTGGCAGATTGGCAGATCTGAAGACCTGATAGTTGTTCACCTGGCACTGCCAGTACAGGTCTGTCCTGGTCTTATTGCTCAAGATGTGGGCCAGCAATTTTCTCCACAGATTCCTGAAGGACGACAGCCAGACTACACGTATCTCTGGAAAATACAGAAATAATGTGAGATCAGTAAAAGTAGTGCCAATCATGTTGGAGGTCAATTAAATAATCAAAATGTGTTTATGCTTTACATACTAAGTATTGTCATCAATTCCTTGTAGAGACGCCACACTGCTGCTTTTGTCACATGGGATGGCAGCAGCTTTCCACCAAAGTGTTTGTGTCCTGGGTGGGGTCCTGGAAATGCTATTGCATTATCCTCTGTGTAGTTGTTGATGAAGTTCACCACTCGCTGCAAGTCCTCATGCTTCAGGTGTCACCTGTGCTTGCTTGGGCCAGCTCTCTTTTTGATGGGAGACATTAGACCATTCTCCATGTATGACTAGTGGAGGAGAGTTAGTCTTATTTTACTGATGCTGAAAGACAAATTCCAGAAACAAAAATGTCAACATTATTATTGTTAATGATTAGTTATTGGAGAAACGAGACCAAGATGAGACTCTGGACAAGGCGGATACGGTATATTAAAGGCCGTTTATTCAAGCGTAATGATATCTGGCAAAACGTGCTGCACGGCTCCCATTCGTCCAGCTCTTAGGGAGCTTTCGGAAGAAGAGAGACCTAAAACATATTTGTGCAGTTCATTTATACATTGAAATGACGTAGGTAGATTCTGGTAGTCCTGACTCCTGGTAGGCTGCTTGTAGGTGATAGACAGTCCTCTCCAGCCTGGTGTCAGTATCCCATTGGTTCTCGACAGAGTTCTTTGTCTTTGGAGCCCATCCCAAAGGGTTTTGAGTGTGTGCGTATATTTATGGGTTTTCAGTGTGTTTGTTATCTTAGTCCGCCACCCGTGTGGGGGTTTCCAGTGTAGTTAGTATATAGAGAAACAGAGAGAGGGGGAAGGTATAACACAGAGTACAAGCCAAAATTGCATGGTTAAGCCCAGGCAGACAACAGTCAGTGAATGCGTCATGTTTTAATATGTTATTACAAATCCCCCTCTTCACTTCTATTAGACGTGACAAAAACTAAAAGTAAGAAAAATAGAACAGGAAATTTAGGAAATTTGTAGTCCCCCGCTTCACGTCTCCAAAGAGACGTGAAAACTACTCATATGTGCATGTTTCAAACTCCACCAGAGGATCCTCCTGTTGTAGGAGGCGGAACATCAGTGCAGGGTCATTATTTGGTGCAATAGCAGAAGTAATAACTCGAGAAAGCAGGGAGCGGGCACATGGGATGCAACAACAGCCACAGAGGGTTAATATTGCAACAAACACAGAGATAGAGACCAGAATAGAAGAGACCAGGACCTTATATTTACCAAATGCATCCATCCAGGAGTCCCACGTGCTGGTATCAACCCCAGAGTGGGATTTCATTTTACCATTCAGGGTACGCAGGCCTTCTAACGCAACAGTGAGACTGCCATCAGAGGCTGTGTTATTGCGGATAAATGTGCAACATTGCTCCCCAAACATAAAACATATCCCACCCTTCTCAGCCAGCAACATGTCAACGGCAATGCGATTTTGAAAAGCCATAAGGGAGGTAGCCGCCAGTTGATCATGTACGGCCTCAAAACCTTGTTGAGTCCAGTTACCTAATTTTTGGACATTGAAATGTATATAGTTAATGCGGTCAACATTTTTATTCACAGTGCACCACCAGCAGAGAGATGATTCAAAACCTGTGGCGACCTGGTCCACCAGCTTGTACTCATCAGGGACCCCCCTAGGAACACCTATAGCATCAATATACGTGGGATCCCCAACAGTCAGGGCTGTTTTCCGCTTGGTTCTGGTGGGCAGAAACTGTGGGTCCACAACCTGTATCCGGGTCACCAAATCACCCACACCTATAGGGTAAACAGAGATAGGCAGCAGAAGTGTTACAAGCGCACAAGTACCCGTAGCCTTATTGGGAGGTCTGTCAAAAAGCAGAGGTCCCCCACACCACCATCAGATGTCAGCCCTGATCACTGGCTTAAAACCACCAACTACTACAATAGTATTTGTACACCAACCAACAGGGAGTAACCCTAACAGTAGTATACCCCCTGTCATGTTAATACAGGAGAATTCGGCCCTGGCAACATCAGAAGAAAATACTGGTGCCCTGACCGTAGCGGAGACAACAGGGTAAACTGCATCCCACAAGGAGCAATTACCAGTCGGATTGTCTTTGTCCATAAGGGGCATTAAACATCCGATCTCGACAGTGGCCGGGACAATGCGGAGCAATGGTCTAGCACCCATGCAAACTACGCAACTAGTGGGGGTTGTATTGGCTGCTTGTTCGGTCAATAATAACCAATTGTTAGACAAACCTGAGATACCTGTAGCAACCCGAATGTTCTCATCCGGGGTAGGGGTGGTGACCACTAAAACAGCAGAACCCCACCCATCCCTGTGCTGGGGTAGGGTATGTGGCTTTGCCATATCGTCACGCACCGTCACAGAAGTAGGCTGTGGTTGTGGCGTAACGCAGATATATAGTGTGAAATGGACTTCAGCCCTGTTGGTATCTACATATGGGGCCAACGTAAAAAACCTGACAACCCATAGTGGTCCCAGGTCGTACAATCAGCTTTAGTTGAAAACCAGTGCGTGAAAGTGTAAGCCGTTTGCGCCAGGCAAGGACAACCCGTCCCTTGGAATAGCTGGACCAGTCATACCCTGTTTCCGCCACCAGGTTTTTCCAAGACCACTCACCATATCCCCTTTGGTTATATACCAGTTAAAACTGGAATAGGTCCAGGCAGGTAGCCCCAAACTATTTTGCGCATGACCCAAAAAGGCCCCAAGGCAGGTAAACGGTGGTGGTGGCATTGAAAGGCAAACACAAGGTAGTGCTCTTCAACTCCTGGGGGGTGCACTTAGTGACCCCCACCTCACGCCTAGAAACGGTATGGTCTTGTGGTAGATAAGAGGGAAAAGAGAGAGAGTTAGTTTCACCTGGCAGAGTAGAATTCAGTGTGTGAGTCTGTAGTGGGTGCATCTGTTGGTCTATAAGCCATGTGAGTGTACATACAGTGACTCCTCCCATGAGAAGAAAAATAACAAACAGAGATCCCCAACCATTCCCAAGGAGTACGGTGTGACTTAGTCAGTGAATATGGGGCTGAACCTCCCATTTTCCCTGACTAAGGAGGTGCAAGATTTAGGGCCGAATGTAGACCACTTAGGTCGGTTCTGACTTCCGTCAGTGTGCGGGAAGGGGTTGGAGCTGGTGTACAATGTGTGAGGTGGTGCCAAGGTGCGCCCAATTTACCTTTGACCTGGACTGAGTGTGAAGTAACCTCCTTCACTTCGTACGGACCAGTCCACCTGGGTTCCAGCCACTTTCTCTTGTGGACCTTTACCCTTACCCAGTCTCCAACTTTTACCTTCAGTGGTGGTGTGTCCCCCGGCAGCTCCCCCTCCTGGACCTTGTGAACCTGGGTAGAGAGTGCTGCAGAGAGAACCGTCAGTTTTTTCACATAATTAGACATTACAATTTATTGCACATCAAGGGCGGGCATATGACCTCCCTCCCTTGGTGGGCCAGGCATGACTCTACCAGTCATTATCTCATGAGGAGAGAGATGGGTGCCTGACCCTGGTGAGGCTCTCATGGCCATCAACGCCAGGGGCAGGGCTTCGACCCATTTCAACTTCGACTCGGCACATACCTTTGACTTGCGCGTTCCATGAGACCTTGGGATTGTGGCCTATAACTGATTTCGCATCCTCCCCCGCCGTTGGAATTGCCTCTACCCATCTGGAAAACCTATCCACCATCACTAATAGGTATTATTTCCCATTAACCACATTATTCGTCCCCATGTCAGTGTAATCTATGCTAATATCCTGAAATCATGTCTTAGGTACTGGGTATGAGCCCATTGGTGTTCGATATGGTTTCTTTGGGTTGTGTCTGTCACAAACATTGCATTCATCACAAAATAAATCATTGTCATAAAATAAGTCAGTCATATTTTTCATGTGAGGTTGCCACCAGATGTGCGAGGCCTTTTGGAGGGTCTTTAGTTTGCCTTCGTGTGTGGGGCCATGTGCTTCTCATAAAAGTTCTGGGTCCATCAGTGTGGACTGCTTCATGGGCATGGGCTGAGTCTGTATAGATATTCACAGTCTTTCCTTTTCCTCTGATGAGGGCCTGCGTCAATCCGATGATTTCAGCTAATTGGGCCGATGCTGGTTGAGGGATGATGGCTGATTGAAGGGTGACATCACGAGGTGAGCTGTTTTTTCAATAGCTTTTGCTACTGCAGCAACGTATCTGGAGCATGTTGTCTGTTCTACCTCAATGTGGTCAAGTTTGGAAGAGTAGTACCTCAAGACCCTTCTCTCCCCCTCTTGTTTCTGGAATAGGACGGATGAGGTGAATCCTTCCCTTTCAGAAACATCCAAATGGAACTTGTTCTTGTAGTCAGGTGCAGTCAGAGCTGCTGCCGCTGATAGATCTGTTGTCAGGAGTGCTATGGCTGTTGATGCTTCAGCCGTCCAGGCCAGGGGTGCATGGAGGTTCCTTGATCGTAGGATGACCGGTGCTGCCACCCCCTCTGGGCCACACACAATGGTACAACACCTGATAGGTGTGGTCAGGTGCATCATGTCTTCGTCCCAGTCTGCAGTGTAGAGGCAGTCATCAGTTTCTGTTGCATTGAGTGTGCAATGGATCTCAGCTTGGGGAGTCTTATATGGGTGCAGAGTGTAGATTTGAGCTTTCAGTTGGTTGAACTTAAACTGGATGTGAGGGGTGGCAGGCCCTGTGGGTAGGCATTTTAGCCAGTACACTTCTGGGGTTTCAGACAGTGTGGGCATCTTTTATGGCCAGGGCATGGTGTTCCCTGCCATACCTTGAAACTGTGGTTGGTTGTAATCTTGCTGTTGCTGCTGCATGTGGCTGGGTCCTGGGTGGTTGTATTGTAGAGGAGGGGGTCCTCTTCTTCCTCCTCCTCATCCTGTGTTCGTGGCTTTGGCTAGTAGTGTTTTCATGTAGAGGCTCCTCCATGTAGGCTGGGCATCTGTCCCATCAATGTGGTCTTCCAAGGCTGGTACTCAACGAAGTGTGGATCAGCTGCTGGGCGTAGGGGAAGTTGGTAGGCCCCTTCCTGCTCCTTTCAGTGCTTGTGTCAAGCCTATGATTTCAGCTAATTGTCTGTGTTTGGAGTAGAGGAGAACTGAATAAGATCGTGGCCTTTCTCTCTTTAGGAGGCCCGGTTGAGATCCACCTTCCCTTCCTTGTGGGTAGTTCGGCAGGGACCCACCTGGGCCTTGTAGTGCTGTGGGGCTTGAGCAATCGGGCCTTTCTTCACAGACGAGGAGGCCTTCTTGAATCCCCACAGTCATGTTCCCTTTTAGCTGTCCTCCCTGCATCATGAAGACCGGGGCCTGTATGGCTGCTGGTGTGGTGTCTCCTCTATTGCCCATGTCCCTATTCTCAGCTTAGCCTCAGCTCTCTCTCCTGTGCCTGACTGCCTCCTCTAATTCTCTTTCCATAGCGCTGAGCTGTTCCCTTGACGGGGCACCTCCACTAATGTAACCTGCCTGGGTCCATCTCAGCCTAATTTCCCCCCATATCTTCTTTATTGTTTTATACTCCTGTTTTCCTCCTGCCCTTTCCTGTATTCTCTGATCTAAATATTCATTGAATTTGAGTTTGGGAACGGTAATTGAGGCCATATTGACGATTCACTATGTCTGGGTCCGATAAAAAATAATGTAAAACAATTAAAAAACAACTAAATGTGCTAACAAGACATTGCACTATGGCCCTCAGCAACTATGTGCACTTAGCCCGTCACTTGGTCGAAACCAGCGATGTATCCCTGGTGCCAACACAGACTTATCTCTCGTGTCTCACCCTCGTGCACACAGAGTTTTGTAGAATTACTGTACTATAATATCGAAAAGGGATATTCGCGAGATAATTATGCGTCTAGGGTATTTTATTGGAGTAATTTTACAGCTTCACACATTTCTAGGGCCTGGCGAAATGTTAGTGTCCCAAACGCCTACTTTTGGGTCAATGACAATGCATTCAGATGCCTTCTATAATATTTGTCAAATTAATTCTAGGCAACCCCAACAGCACAAAGAGAACAGAAATCAATTCGTTACACGGCACGGCGGCCGCACAATCCCCGCCCAAACTTTTGACTCGGCGGTCAAATTTAGAGCCGGTGGTCAGTATCACTCGGTCTCATGGAACGGTGAATCAGTGACATTAATCTGGAGAGATCAGGTTTAATTCCTTCACTCCTAGTCCAATTATTTAGCTTATTAACTGATGCTCCTAGTGGGATGCCTACTCCACTAGTTCCAGTCTTAAATATATGTCTCGATCAATTAACAAAACATTTCATCATCTCATTCATATTTCATTTCACTGAGTTATCGAATCCCTCACCGTAACACCTAAACGATTGCCACATCGAATATTGCCAGACTATATGGATCCGATTAAAACAGTGCATCACATTCCATCAAATTCTGTTATCAAATCCTTCACCGTTACACCCAACCGATTTACATATCAATTGTTGCCAGACTATATGGATTAGATTTTAAACAATATATTTACACAGATATCATTGTGCAAATGCCTTTGGTTATCGGAAAATTTTTCATTAATTTAACGACAATTCATACTCACGCACTCAGTACTCCTGATCATAATTTGGATATTGACTATGATATAATATGCAGATTTTGATTTAACAGGTTCTGCTTACCTTATAGTGTCGAGCTCTTTGATCAGTTTCCTGAGGCGAGTTGAATCCCCGATGACTCCTGTAGACAGGTCGCCCGTCCTTCTAGAATCTGTCGTCAACTTGTCTTTTCTCTCATCAAGTCTATGGACCGAATTCATGGGTTTCAACCATCCTCTGCTACCAATTTGTTAATGATTCGTTATTGGAGAAACGAGACCAAGATGAGACTCTGGACAAGGCGGATTCGGTATATTAAAGGCTGTTTATTCAAGCGTAATGATATCTGGCAAAACGTGCTGCACGGCTCCCATTCGTCCAGCTCTTAGGGAGCTTTCGGAAGAAGAGAGACCTAAAACATATTTGTGCAGTTCATTTATACATTGAAATGACGTAGGTAGATTCTGGTAGTCCTGGCTCCTGGTAGGTTGTTCGTAGGTGATAGACAGTCCTCTCCAGCCTGGTGTCAGTATCCCATTGGTTCTTGACAGAGTTCTTTGTCTTTGGAGCCCATCCCAAAGGGTTTTGAGTGTGTGCGTATATTTATGGGTTTTCAGTGTGTTTATTATCTTAGTCCGCCACCCGTGTGGAGGTTTCCAGTGTAGTTAGTATATAGAGTAACAGAGAGAGGGGGAAGGTATAACACAGAGTACAAGCCAAAATTGCATGGTTAAGCCCAGGCAGACAACAGTCAGTGAATGCGTCATTACATGTTTTAATATGTTATTACATTATACAATGGATGCGAAATGGCATTCTGAGATAACATCACTACACACAGTTCATACACGTAATGTTAGCTAGCTAGCCAGCCATCGAATTTCAGCTGGCTAGCCAACAGCATGCTTTAACTAGCAATACAAACTGATTGCCATAGCTAGCTAAAGTTAACCAAATCGATTCAATGTTAGCTAGTTAGCTAGCTAACATTAGGCTATAACTAGCAATGCGAAATGGCATTCTGAGAAAACATCATTAACATTTCACACACTTCATATATATATGTAAGTCAATGTTAGCTAGCAAGCCAGCCATCTAACCTCCGCTAACGTTAGCTAGCCAACAGCAAGCTTTAACTTGGGGTCTTTTGTTTAGACATGTAACGTTAACGTTAGCAAGCTAGATAAAAAAGGATCTAAAATCCCAATCCATAGAGTAACTTTACTATCAATACAAACCGATTGTCATTGCTAGCTAAAGTTAACCAGATAGGTTCAATGTTAAGTAGCAAACCATCCATCAAACTTCAGCTGGCTAGCTAACAGCAAGCTGTTACTAGGAAACTCGGTCAACTCCTTCCGTGATAACAACACTGTTGATTGCCGTTTCTTCCCTATCCCTGTCATCAGAAGACTCTACAATGTCTTCTTCAATGAAAATGTTTTTACCTAAATCAGGGATTTCCTCATCGTCTGATTAATTTTCAGTCAGAGAGAGTCAGCACGCCACGATCATCCTCCAGAAAGTCCACAGACTAGAGCCTGATAAATTCAGGTCAGTAATGTTATTGAGAGCAGTAGCAACATATTTGCAGTTCTCCATGGCTAAAATTATATATTTAGAAAAAACTGCAGCAGAAAGTATTATCTACGCATAACTAGCAGCTCATTTTATAGACGCAGACCAATCCAAATGAATTTCTCGGCATGTCCAGTCTACTCATTATCTCAGTCATTTATGGCTATAGGGAAGGTTGATTACTTTTTCTGTGGCTATACCAAGTAGGCTTGTATTTTAACAATTTTATTCATATTTACAGATGGCATACAAGTTTGTTTTTAACCTCTCTGACATCCGGATGAAAAGCGTGCCCAAAGTAAACTGCCTGTTACTCAGGTCCAGAAGCTAGGGTATGCATATAATTGGTAGATTTGGATAGAAAACACTCTAACGTTTCTAAAACCGTTAAAATAATGTCTGTGAGTATAACACAGCTGATATGGCAGGCGAAACCCCGAGGACAAACCATCCCTCCCCCAACAAATTCAGCTTACCACTTTTTTCAATGGCTATTACTTTAATTATAAGGCCAAGTCCTTCCAGATTGCAGTTCCTAGGGCTTCCACTAGATGTGAACAGTCTTTAGAAAGATTTTTAGGCTGAGTTTTGAAAAAATGACCAAGAAATTTGAGTTTTTCTAGGTGGCATTTAGCATGCCAATTGCATGGTCCCTCAAAACTTGAGACATCAGTGATGTGTGACAAAATTGCACATTTTAGAGGGGCCTTTTATTGTCCCCAGCACAAGGTGTATCTGTATGGGGCAGTGGGTTATCATGCTGGAACACAAGGTGAAGACAGCAGATGAATGGTACGACAATGAGCCTCAGGATCTTGTCACGGTTTCTCTGTGCATTCAAATTGCCAATGATAAAACGCAAATGTGTTCACTGTCCATAGCTTATGCCGGCCCATACCATAACAGCACCGCCACCATGGAGCACACTGATCACAATCAGAGTGCCCCACACGACGCCGTACACGTGGTCTGTGGTTATGAGGCCGGTTGGACGAACTGCCAAATTAACAATAAATTATCTGCCAACAGCTCTGGTGGACATTCCTGCATTTAGCATGCCAATTGCATGGTCCCTCAAAACTTGAGACATCAGTGATGTGTGACAAAATTGCACATTTTAGAGGGGCCTTTTATTGTCCCCAGCACAAGGTGTATCTGTAAAATAATCACGCTGTTTAATCAGCTTCTTGATATGCGATACGTGTCGCATGGGTGGATTATCTTCGTAAAGGAGAAATTATCACTAACAGGGACATAAACACATTTGTGCACAACATTTTAGAGAAATATGTTTTTTGTGCATATGGAACATTTCTGGGATCTTTCATTTCAGCTCATGAAACATTGGACCAACATTTTATATGTTGCGTTTATATTTTTTATTTAGTGTACAGTAGTTAGTTCACATGAAGATGTATGTAATTCATCTCTATTGACCAAAACAACTAAATCTGGACATTATGGAGTCCTACTATGACAGTAAAACATAAGAACTATAATCTGTTGTCAACTAAATCTAGACATTCTGGAGTCCTACTATGACTGTAAAACATAAGAACTATAGTCTGTTGTCAACTAAATCTGGACATTCTGGAGTCCTACTATGACAGTAAAACATAAGAACTATAATCTGTTGTCATCTAAATCTGGACATTCTGGAGTCCTACTATGACAGTAAAATATAAGAACTGTAATCTGTTGTCAACTAAATCTGGACATTCTGGAGTCCTACTATGACAGTAAAATATAAGAACTATAGTCTGTTGTCATCTAAATCTGGATATTCTGGAGTCCTACTATGACTGTAAAATATAAGAACTGTAATCTGTTGTCAACTAAAGTTCATGACAATCATTGGATAATGTTGCATCATGCATTCCTGCTTGGACATGTTAGATGAAACAACTTGAATACCTCAGTAGTTTATTATTTATACTTCTTAATAAAGCAATAAGAATGACTTTATAAGATGATTACTCAGGGCTGGTGTCCCCAACTGTAAAATGTTGTGACACCAGAGGAAAATGTTAGTCTGGAGCTCTGAAGTAGTAACACTTAGGGTAGATGTTCATTCAGGGGGACACGTGATTTAAAATATAGCCCACGTTATTAGATTTACGTTTATAAAGTATAAGGCTTAAGCAGACAGACAGGTAGACAGAGAACAAGAAGAAGCACAGAGTGACAGCAGAGAAGATGCTGAAACAGATAGACATCACAACAGGGAGGCAAACCAAATGTGACTCACCACCTGGATTCGGTCTTATGTAGCAACATTTGAAATGGGTCTTTTTACATTGGTAAAAAGTAGAGACTCAGAGCTACAAAATGGTATATCATACACTGTATTTTTGAGGAACAATGGGAAAGTAATTCTGCTTTGAAAGTTGATAAACTTGTAAACTCACTTTTGAAAAAAGGGCCTTTGAATGTTTTGGTACCTACTGGAGAACTCTCCTTTGTCTACACCCATTCAGCATTGTTCACACACTCTTAAGCCAGCACCACCCATCTATTTAAAGATTCACATGTGAGGTCATGTGCTAAACAGTGAGTAGTGTAGTAAAGATTAAAAGTGGTAGTAGCCAACAACATGGAAAAATTCCAGGTAAACAGAAAGTGTCCAGATAAAAAAGACTTTATAAATATCAGATGGCGCTTACCCAGACACACTTGTCTGAATTGATGGGCCATGTGAAAGAAATGCTATAACCCCCAGCCACGTCCAGTGGTGGAAAAGGTATTCTGGTCATACTTGAGTAAATGTAATGATACCTTAATAGAAAATAACAGAAGTAAAAAGTAAAAGTCACCAAGTAAAATACTACTTGAGTAAAAGTCTAAAAGTATTTGGTTTTAATAATACTTAAGTCTCAAAAGTCAAAGTATAAATAATTTCAAATTCCAAATATGTAACCAGACAGCCCAATTTTCTTATTATTTTTAAATTGACGAATATCCAGGGTCACACTCCAACACTAATTTACAAATGAAGCATTTGTGTTAAGTGAGTCTGCCAGATCAAATGCAGTATGGATGACCAGGGACGTTCTCTCGTTACATTTCCTGTCAAAATGTAACGAGTACTTTTGGGTGTCAGGGAAAATGTATGGAGTAAAAAGTACATTGTTTTCTTTCAGAATGTTGTGAAGTAGAAGTAAAAGTTGCCAAAAATATGAATAGTAAAGTAATGTAGATACCCCCAAAAAATACTTAAGTAGTACTTTAGACTGTGGTGGAGCTTGTACATTTGTCCGCCAGGCACAATACCAGAGCACAAACTTGTTCTTGTTTTGGCCACTACAGTTATCACAATTCAGGTCCAACTGTGTTTCCCCAACTCTGCAGTTGGTGAAGAAATGGTGCATGTAGTTGATGACTGCGCTGCTGCCTTTGCTGGATGACATACCTTCATCAATCAATAGTTTACTTGTTGGGGTATTCCTGCACAGCAGACACCAAACCAGCAACACTTGCGAAGAGTTAAAAAGTAGATGGAACCTGGCTGCATAGGGTCAGAAGGATAGTGCGCCTGCAAACAACAAAATAACAATATGATAAATTAAAATTAATTGTCTCACCCCTATCAATCTGTCTTTCCACAGCTCAGTGAAAGGTATTTGCCTGCCTCCCATATATATCAAATCAAATCAAATCAAATCAAATGTATTTATATAGCCCTTCGTACATCAGCTGATATCTCAAAGTGCTGTACAGAAACCCAGCCTAAAACCCCAAACAGCAAGCAATGCAGGCGTAGAAGCACGGTGGCTAGGAAAAACTCCCTAGAAAGGCCAAAACCTAGGAAGAAACCTAGAGAGGAACCAGGCTATGTGGGGTCCTCTTCTGGCTGTGCCGGGTGGAGATTATAACAGAACATGGCCAAGATGTTCAAATGTTCATAAATGACCAGCATGGTGGAATAATAATAAGGCAGAACAGTTTAAACTGGAGCAGCAGCACGGTCAGGTGGACTGGGGACAGCAAGGAGTCATCATGTAAGGTATTCCTGGGGCATGGTCCTAGGCCTCAGGTCCTCCGAGAGAGAGAAAGAAAGAGAGAATTAGAGAGAGCATATGTGGGGTGGCCAGTCCCCTTCTGACTGTGCCGGGTGGAGATTATAACAGAACATGGCCAAGATGTTCAAATGTTCATAAATGACCAGCATGGTCAAATATTAATAAGGCAGAACAGTTGAAACTGGAGCAGCAGCACGGCCAGGTGGACTGGGGACAGCAAGGAGTCATCATGTCAGGTAGTCCTGGGGCATGGTCCTAGGGCTCAGGTCCTCCGAGAGAGAGAAAGAAAGAGAGAAGGAGAGAATTAGAGAACGCACACTTAGATTCACACAGGACACAGAATTGGACAGGAGAAGTACTCCAGATATAACAAACTGACCCTAGCCCCCCGACACATAAACTACTGCAGCATAAATACTGGAAGCTGAGACAGGAGGGGTCAGGAGACACTGTGGCCCCATCCGAGGACACCCCCGGACAGGGCCAAACAGGAAGGATATAACCCCACCCACTTTTCCAAAGCACAGCCCCCACACCACTAGAGGGATATCTTCAACCACCAACTTACCATCCTGAGACAAGGCTGAGTATAGCCCACAAAGACCTCCGCCACGGCACAACCCAAGGGGGGGGGGGGGGGCCAACCCAGACAGGATGACCACATCAGTGAATCAACCCACTCAGGTGACGCACCCCCTCCAGGGACGGCATGAGAGAGCCCCAGTAAGCTAGTGACTCAGCCCCTGTAATAGCGTTAGAGGCAGAGAATCCCAGTGGAAATCGGGGAACCGGCCAGGCAGAGACAGCAAGGGCGGTTCGTTGCTCCAGAGCCTTTCCGTTCACCTTCCCACTCCTGGGCCAGACTACACTCAATCATATGACCCACTGAAGAGATAAGTCTTCAGTAGAGACTTAAAGGTTGAGACCGAGTTTGCGTCTCTGACATGGGTAGGCAGACCGTTCCATAAAAATGGAGCTCTATAGGAGAAAGCCCTGCCTCCAGCTGTTTGCTTAGAAATTCTAGGGACAATTAGGAGGCCTGCGTCTTGCGACCGTAGCGTACGTGTAGGTATGTACGTCAGGACCAAATCAAAGAGATAGGTAGGAGCAAGCCCATGTAATGCTTTGTAGGTTAGCAGTAAAACCTTGAAATCAGCCCTTGCTTTGACAGGAAGCCAGTGTAGAGAGGCTAGCACTGGAGTAATATGATCAAATTTTGGGGTTCTAGTCAGGATTCTAGCAGCCGTATTTAGCACTAACTGGAGTTTATTTAGTGCTTTATCCGGGTAGCCGGAAAGTAGAGCATTGCAGTAGTCTAACCTAGAAGTGACAAAAGCATGGATTACTTTTTCTGCATAATTTTTGGACAGAAAGTTTCTGATTTTTGCAATGTTACGTAGATGGAAAAAAGCTGTCCTTGAAATGGTCTTGATATGTTCTTCAAAAGAGAGATCAGGGTCCAGAGTAACGCTGAGGTCCTTCACAGTTTTATTTGAGACGACTGTACAACAATTAAGATTAATTGTCAGATTCAACAGAAGATCTATTTGTTTCTTGGGACCTAGAACAAGCATCTCTGTTTTGTCCGAGTTTAAAAGTAGAAAGTTTGCAGCCATCCACTTCCTTATGTCTGAAACACATTCTTCTAGCAAGGGCAATTTTGGGGCTTCACCATGTTTCATTGAAATGTACAGCTGTGTGTCATCCGCATAGCAGTGAAAGTTAACATTATGTTTTCGAATAACATCCCCAAGAGGTAAAATATATAGTGAAAACAATAGTGGTCCTAAAACGGAACCTTGAGGAACACCGAAATTTACAGTTGATTTGTCAGAGGACAAAACATTCACAGAGACAAACTGATATCTTTCCGACAGATATGATCTAAACCAGGCCAGAACTTGTCCGTGTAGACCAATTTGGGTTTCCAATCTCTCCAAAAGAATGTGGTGATCGATGGTATCAAAAGCAGCACTAAGGTCTAGGAGCACGAGGACAGATGCAGAGCCTCGGTCCGATGCCATTAAAATGTCATTTACCACCTTCACAAGTGCAGTCTCAGTGCTATGATGGGGTCTAAAACCAGACAGAAGCATTTCGTATACATTGTTTGTCTTCAGGAAGGCAGTGAGTTGTTGCGCAACAGCCTTTTCTAAAAATGTTGAGAGGAATGGAAGATTTGATATAGGCCGATAGTTTTTTATATTTTCTGGGTCAAGGTTTGGCTTTTTCAAGGGAGGCTTTATTACTGCCACTTTTAGTGAGTTTGGTACACATCCGGTGGATAGAGAGTCGTTTATTATGTTCAACATAGGAGGGCCAAGCACAGGAAGCAGCTCTTTCAGTAGTTTAGTTGGAATAGGGTCCAGTATGCAGCTTGAAGATTTAGAGGCCATGATTATTTTCATATATATAAAATATATATATTTTTTCTTCTGTTGTGTGTGTATATCTATCTAGCCATCTATGTCCTTAATCAGTATAACGGAGGAAATGTTGCTTACATGCAAAATCAAAGCTGTAATGCATCCTGATGACTTTGCTTGCTCTTTCAGTAGGGGCCACCAGAGACAACTGCAGGTCTTGACAGGTTGTCTTACAGTCAGCAACCATCGTCTGGCAGACAGACGGCTCACTCTGAACAAGCAGGAGATGCTGCTCTTGCTTCTTCAGCTTGGCTGATTTAACAGCTTCTGGCAGATTGGCAGATCTGAAGACCTGATAGTTGTTCACCTGGCACTGCCAGTACAGGTCTGTCCTGGTCTTATTGCTCAAGATGTGGGGCAGCAATTTTCTCCACAGATTCCTGAAGGACGACAGCCAGACTACACGTATCTCTGGAAAATACAGAAATAATGTGAGATCAATAAAAGTAGTGCCAATCATGTTGGAGGTCAATTAAATAATCAAAATGTGTTTATGCTTTACATACTAAGTATTGTCATCAATTCCTTGTAGAGACGCCACACTGTTGCTATTGTCACGTGGGACGGCAGCAGCTTTCCACCAAAGTGCTATAACTAGCAATGCAAAATGGCATTCTGAGAAAACCTCACTAACATTACACACACTTCATATATAAGTCAAGTCAGCCATCTAACCTCTGCTAACGTTAGCTAGCCAACAGCAAGCTTTAACTTGGGTTCTTTTGTTTAGACATGTAATGTTAACGTTAGCAAGCTAGATAAAAAAAGGATCTAAAATCCCAATCCATAGAGTAATGTTACTATCAATACAAATCGATTGTCATTGTTAGCTAAAGTTAACCAGATAGGTTCAATGTTAGCTAGCAAACTAGCCATCAAACTTCAGCTGGCTAGCTAACAGCAAGCTTTTACTAGCAAACTCGGTCAACTCCTTCTGTGATAACAACACTGTTGATTGCTGTTTCTTCCCCATCACTGTCATCAGAAGACTCTACAATGTCTTCTTCAATGAAAATGTTTTTACCTAAACCAGGGATTTCCTCATCGTCTGATTAATTTTCAGTCAGAGAGAGTCAGCACGCCACGATCATCCTCCAGAAAGTCCACTGACTTTTGTTGATAGAGCCGGATAAATTCAGGGCAGTAATGTTATTGAGAGCAGTAGCAACATATTTGCAGTTCTCCATGGCTAAAATTATATATTTAGAAAAAACTGCAGCAGAAATGACTATCTACGCATAACTAGCAGCTCATTTTATAGACGCTGATGCAGACCAATCCAAACGAATTTCTAGGCATGTCCAGTCCACTCATTATCTCTGTCATTTATGGCTATAGGGAATGTTGATTACTTTTTCTGTGGCTAAAACAACTAGGCTTGTATTTTAACAATTTGTTACTTATTTACAGATGGCATACAAGTTTGTTATTAACCTCTCTGGGGTAGGGGGCAGTATTTTGACATCCGGATGAAAAGCATGCCCAAAGTAAACTGCCTGTTACTCAGGCCCAGAAGCTAGGGTATGCATATAATTGGTAGACTTGGATAGAAAACACTCTACAGTTTATAAAACTGTTGAAATAATGTATGTGAGTATAACACAACTAATATGGCAGGCGAAACCCCGAGGACAAACCACCCCCCCCCCCCAAACAAAAATCAGCTTACCACTTTTTTCAATGGCTATTACTTTAATTATAAGGCCAAGTTCTCCCAGATTGCAGTTCCTAGGGCTTCCACTAAATGACCCAGAAATTTTAGTTTTTCTAGGTGGCTTCCATTTTGGCTGTAGTGTTTCCAAGCGGGTTGAAGAAAGCGCGTTCTTTGGTATTTTTTCTCTGGCAAAGACATTAACTAATTCTCCGTATTAAATTGTATCATTTATTTGCGTATTAGGATACCTATGGTTTGATTATAAACGTTGTTTGACGTGTTTGGAAAAGTTTATTAGTAGCGTTTGGGATTCATTTTGTATGCATTATGATGGAGGGAAAATGGGTGGATTATTGACTGAAGCGAGCGAGCTAAACTGAGTTTTTATGGACAATATGAAGGACATTATCGAACAACAGGACCATTTGTGATATAACTGGGACCTTTTGGAGTGGCAACAGAAGAAGATCATCAAAGGTAAGGCATTTTTTACATCGCTATTTCTGACTTTTGTGTCGCACCTGCCTGGTTGAAACATGATTTTCATCTGTTTGTATGCGCGGCGCTGTCCTCAGATAATCGCATGGTTTGCTTTCGCGGTAAAGCCTTTTTGAAATCTGACATGGTGGCTGGATTAACAAGAAGTTAAGCTTTATTTTGATGTATATATTTTCAAGAATGTTAAATATTTGAATTTAGTATTTTTGAATTTCCCACTCTGCAATTTAACTGGATGTTGGCCAGGTGGGACGCTACCCTTGAGAGGTTTTAAGGCACATGAAAGTTCACGTTTGAGAAAAAAAATACGTTCCAACTGCTCTCCTGTGAAGTCATGACTTGTGACATACGCCTTTTCTGAATCGGGTCACAAATGGCTCGAGCAGAGGCCCAGTTAGAGTGGTGAGTTTAATTTAAATTTTTGTCACTGGCTTACACACAATACCCCATAATGTCAAAGTGGAATTATGTTTCTTTCCCCTCAATCCTGCCAAATCCAACGGTGGGGGGGGGGGGGGGGGGGGGGATTTGGCACCTATGATCCACACCCAACATAGCAAGTCATGACAACAGTTACAGAGTTTAAAATCCACTAGAGTCTACTGTAACACTATTTTAAAAATCCCCATCAAAATCTGTCAGATTAAGATAGAGATATCTGTATTGTATGGGCATCTCATCTTCACTGTCACTTTCCAACCTTGTTGGGGATGGCTCGTTGTCAGGCTCAAAAAGCCTCAAATTTGCCCGGATGGCCACCAATTTTTCAACCCTTGTATTAGTCAGCCTGTTGTGTGCTTTGGTGTGTGTGTTCTCAAACGAGGACCAATTGCGCTCTGAGGTGGCTGATGTTGGTTTGATTTTGAGGAGGATGGAGGCAACAAGGGAAAGAGCCTGAGATCCTAATGTCTCTTCCACCAGGTGGGTGATGAGATAAGCTGGCACGACTGCCATATTGCATCTCCATCCCAAAGCCCTTGCTTGGAAGTGGACTTCGCCAGACTGCCAAGAACCTTGCCCTCATCCAGGCCAAGGTGGCGAAACACGGTAGTGATTACACCATAGGTCTTGTTGACCTCTGTACAAGACAGGATGCTCTTGCCAGCAAACTTGGGAATCATACTTAGGCAGACTTCTTTCCATGTTGTATTTGTGGGTAGTTGACTTTGTTAGTGGCACTATAGCCCTCTTAAGCTTCAAGGTCGTTTTGTATTGTTTATTGTTTTGTTGGCGACATTAGAAATAAAGTAATGTACACTCACCACGCTGCGCTTTGGTCCACTTATTCCTTCCAGGAAGACGGCCGTGACAATTAGAACAGTTTCCCACAGCCTGCCTGCCTGATGAATAGAATGGAATGGGGATATATCTCTCTGTCACTGAGCTTTATCATCATAACAATAGGAAAGTCCAACCCAGATCCAGAAAGTATCACCTAGTTCATGTTCTCACCTCAGTGTCGAGCCTGTTTGACTACTTGATGGAGCAGAAAAATGATTGGCATTGCTTTTAGGGGGAATATTTAGATCGGACCAAAAAAAACAGTACTTTTGTCTCAGACACAAAGTTCAACAAAGGCCCCAATAGGTGCTGCATATTGGTCAAAATCTAGGAAGGGAATAAGACATACATTATTTATCTCTATTAAATAGTCAAATGTGGTGAGACACACTTAGAAACCTTGCCTTAAAAATAATGATTTAAAACACAGTACACTATGCACACACACACACACACACACACATATACACACACAGGAATGAGGATATGCTAAAAACTCTGTCACGCAAAACTTTTAACCCCAATCCACTTCATAGGCCAATAATATGCGTAACATGATCTAAAGTTGTACAGGAACAAAAGAACAACAAGTGTTCTGAAGTGTATCCAGTCTAAACCATCAGGCTTCTCTGCCCACTGTGCAGACTAAGAGAGCAGTGCACTGATTCACAACATGTTAACAGATTGCAAAGGAATACCTTACCCATACAAGAACAATACACAACAGAGACAAATGAAAAGAGAGAAATGAAAAGAGAATAATGAAAGAGACAAATTAAAGTATTTCAAAAGCACCACGTCTTCCCTTCAAAGAAAATAGTTTTTAGGCTTGATGATGATACACTATCAGCGAAACTATCAAAATTAGGGAACACAGACAGACAAAAGATTCAAAGCCTGGTTGCCCTTGGCATCCATGAATGCATCCATGAATGCACACCACTGATAGGAATTTTAAAAAGATTTACACTAAACAAAACACCAGTTACATGAATATGCCAAAATCCAGATGAATTCGAAATTCCCATTTTATTTTACCAAATTATTCTCATTGAGATAAAAAATTATTAAGAGAAAGACTTGGCCAAAATAGCAGCACATAACGTTTTATACAAAGACACATTGACAACATAAAACACCAATCACAACAATATAAAAACATCGATATACACATTGAGCAGACAAGATGCTTTGGTAGGGGTGTAGTGCATCTACAGGTAGGGCCGGGACAACACATTGACAGCCCCCTCACATCATTGTTCAGGTTGAGTTCATTTGTGCATGTAGGTAGGGGTGAAGTGACTATGCATAGATAATAAACAACGAGTAGCGTCAGTGTACAAAAGGGAGGGGGGGGTCAATGTAAATCGGTGATGTTAAATGGGGGCCTGTTCGGCCCGCCTTTTCCTGTAGTCCACGATCAGCTCCTTTGTCTTGCTCAAATTGAGGTAGCGGTTGTTGTCCGAGCACCACTCTGCCAATTCTATGGCCTCCTCCCTATAGGCCGTCTCATTGTTGTCGGTGATCAGGTTTACCACTGTTGTGTCCTCAGCAAACTTAATGATGGTGTTGGAGTCATGTTTTGCCACACAGTCGTGGGTGAACAGGGAGTACAGGAGGGGACTAAGTACATACCCCTGAGGGGCCCCCATGTTGTGGATCAGCTCGTTGAATGTTTTGTTACCTACCCTTACCACATGCGGGCAAAATATCCTCCAAACACCAGCTTCTCTGGCATTATCACTTTTATAGAACGGGTTACCAACATATTCAAATAATGATTGACATATATTTTTTTTAAATGTTATTTTAATTAATTTATTCATACTATTTTATCCTTCCACAAGATATAGTCCCAACACAAATATAGGGTTGCTACCCATGCCAGCTAGTAATTTGTTCTATCGGTTCAGTCTTTTTGTTCTGTATCTATGGACGCGACCCAATCGTTCGATCTAAATGTTCTATTGCCATACTGGCTGGCAACGTTCACATCCCTTGCTTGCTAGCTAGCCAACTACGGCTAACTTTCAGTCACATCAAACAGTGCAGCCAGAAAACAACAAAGTACCTGAATTTGCATTTGATAACGCAGTTTTCTAGAGACATTTGGATACATCCATAACAATGAGCTAATAAGCCGCAATTTCACCTGGCATAGGAAATGTGCTCTCTTGTCAGGACATTGTTGTTCAGAGGAGCTAGCCAACAACACAGCTAACACAATCACTTCAAACTGAAGCTGGAAAAACGACATACTAGTTGCACTTTGTTTCGTTTGACCTGCTTTCTATTGACATTTCTTTGTTTATATCCATAAACATTATGCCAACTGATTCATGATTTTGACTGGCTGAGAAATGCGGCCTGCCTGTCTGTCTCCTCCCGACACTTTCATTACTATGGGACAGCTTGAATATTGAAATAATGTTGCCAAAGTCGGAAAGACAGACCCCAAGGTTTATACAAATCTCCGCTGTTGAAAACAAAATGTTAGTCTAAAAGAAACTTGAGATAATGTCTAGATGCCTTTTATAGTGGTGAACAAGTTTATAAATTGCCTGGCTGGGCTGATGAGACAGTGGATTGCGCAGGCAAATGGAACAGAGTAAATAGGCATTTTAACGTTATAGATTTAGCCGGTGGTAACTTGTGGAATAGACACCGGCTTTAATGGGGTTTTAAGGCTGGAATGCGGTTTTAACCAATCAGCATTCAGAATTAGACCCACCCATTATATAATCATAAATAAACAATGCATACAACAAAGTGGATGTGCTTTTGATGAAGATTACTATGGAGTGTCCCAGTGATATTTTGGCCTCCATACCATTTGGATGTATAGCGGACTTAAAACAAAAATATATCACTATGAATATTCTTAATGAGAATGTCACAAGATGTAGCACAGTCAAACACAAGTCACTTATGAATGAATTGATTAAGTCCTGTTTTGCATTTATTTATTCGTGATGAGGAGGGTTCCCAGATAGGAGCCTTGTATTAACACACAATGCCTCTCCCCACTGCTCTCTCAACCTGTCCCTGGCCCTCCCCTTCAGTTTGTTACAGGGTGAACTTAAGTGTCCATACTTACATTTCTTAGCAGTATTAACACGTGTATAATATTATGTTTTGATGTAATTACATCGTCTGTTATGTTGGTTGTTAAGACTATATAAAAGTTGTAGTTAAGCCTTCAGCTGTTTTCACATTTTCCTTTGCCTCTCCCCATGATCTTTGTCTGTCTATATGCTGCCATCTGCTGGTCCAGATTAGACACTACCACAGAACACATTTATTACTGTCACACTGAGGACATGGTGATGAATATCGAGTTTCTAACTGGAGAGAGTAGTAACTAATCAATGATTGAAAACTACATCAACAACTGTCTGGTTTAGCGAAGGTACATTAGGCCAGGACTATGGTCCTTATTGGACATGCCCCAGCAGGTCTAGACAGTCGTTAACTGAACACACACTGTTCTGTTTGACCAGAAGGCACACTGTACAGTATCTGTTTGAGCAAAGGTGCGATTACAGTTTAGTAAATTAATAATCCACAGCTAACCTGCATTATGCACTCCTTTAGAAGTAAGACTCCACCTGCTGTCATTGCCCTTATGAAAAAAGATTCCAGTCAGAGTGCAGTATAACTGCAGTTAGAATCCAGTATATCTGCAGTACGGAGCAATTATTGCATCCGAAATAAGACAGCCGACTGCAGTTACTCCACTTTTACCTCCGTTTCAAAACTACAATCAGCATTCTACTGGCTAGGTCTCTCTTCAGTCTTTGGCTGTAGATTGTTCCTGCTCGGGTCCTCTGAAATACAGCACCCTATGCAAAACATTACCAACCATACGAGCATGAAAAGGCAATACTTTTTGGCAGGCCGATTTCCCTACCATCAAAAATAAGTTCCTCTTTATGCAACCACTCTCAACTCAGTGACTTTGCCTACATACAGTAGGCTTTGTTATACGACGACAGAATAGCATTCAGACAGGTCCTAGATTAATATCTAAAATAAACAAAAACTAGTTGTTTCACAAATTCACAGAGTTCCGCAGAAGTCTTGTTGCCTACTCAGGAAAGACCATGGCTATTTTTTCCACTTTCCATTGATTAGAGTTTTCCACCTTCCATTGATTAGAGTTTTTCTTAATTCAGAGGGCCAGGATCCAAAAGCGGTAGTTTGATATTGAAGATGGAAGGAGCAGCGACGCACACTGTGATAACGCCTACAACAGTGGTGGTGGTGTTGGTCCATGTCCTCAGTGATGTGGATGGTGAGGAACTTAAAACTAGTGACTCTCTCTACTGCAGTCCAGTTGATGTGGATCGGGACATGTTCCCACCTCTGCTTCCTGAACTTAACAATCAACTCCTTTGTTTTGCTGACTTTGAGGGAGAGGTTGTTGTCATGACACCACAATGCCAGCTCACTTACCTCCTCTCTATAGGCTGACTCGTTGTCGTTGGTTATCAGGCCTATAACCGTGTTGTCATCAGCAAAGTTCATGAGGGAGTTGGTGTTGTGCAAAGCCACACAGTTGTGGATGAACAGGGAGTACAGCAGAGGACTGAGGACACCCCTGGGGGGCCCCTGAGTTAAGAGTCAGTGTAGAGGAGGTGTTGTTGCCAATCCTCACAGCCTGTGGTCTACCCCTCAGGGGGTTTAGGATCCAGTTGCGGAGAGTGATGTCCTAACTACAACACAAACATATTTGTGTCCAAGTTTGATGTAATAATTTATTGAAATCACTTTGGCAGTGGCTTTTACCATCTTTCTCACAATAACTGCCATCAGAATTCATGGAGGGAATCAATACCGCTTTGTTGATTAAACAAATTAAACACATTATGAAGATCAGACATTTTATATTGTTCATACCTTGTATCACATGTCTAATTGTACCCTTATCATAGGGGCACAATTAGTTCTGAAAAAGGGAAGAGTTTGTCATTTGCTGAATGCCATTACTTTTATACAGATTTGCAGTCTGTTTGACCTGTATATTTTATGTGCATTATATACACATTTTGAATAGGCTAATAACCTATTCTGTTTTTCTGAAGCTGGAGATCAAAGCTTTAACTCCAATATTAAAATGGATTGGACAGTAATGTTGTCCCACACTAGATGGTGCTACAATACAAGGCTAAGAAACAGGGCTGATGAAGAACATTACAGTTCATTCTCTTATTGATTGTTCAATAAAAGTATCACATACGAATAATATATTCATATATGTGACCCGTTTCAGGAAACTTGTCCTATGTTGCGGGTCACTACTTCACAGGACTGGCGTTTGAATGTAAACTTTTTTTTTATCATGCGTTTTTTTGGCAGAAATGCCTTCTCGAACATGTGAACTTTCATGTGCCTTAATAACAAACTTGTACTATCTGTAAATACGAATACAATTGTTAAATTATGAGCCTAGTTGGTTTAGCCACAGAAAAAGACAGTAGTCTTCTTGCTAACCGCTGAGGAAAATGAGTGGGCTGGACATGCCGAGAGATGAGTTTGAATTGGTCTGCCATATAGCACTGTCTATTGAGCTGATCAGTATGTGTTGGTAATCCTGGCTAATGCAGCTTTTTAAAAATGTATCGCATAGTAAAACTGCTTGTGTGTTGCTCTCCACTCTCTGAAACTTGAGTATGATAGCTAAGGAGATGGAGAAAACACATGTCTCCGGATTACATTTTCAAACTAAGGGCAATCATGGCATCCTTGACAGGAGATGCGTCCATGTATACGGGTAAGAAAGAAAGTGGTTCCATTTCAAGTCAGTGTACTGTTAGCTAACTAATGTTAGCTGGCAGGCTCGCTAGCTAACATTACGTGTATGCTCTTATTATTCGTATCTCATAGCCATTTGCTTGGCTAGCTAACATTGAGCCAGGTTGGTGACGTCATGAGTTGGGATTATGGTTCATTGTTTAGCTAGCTACGAGTCTGCTACACTGAACAAAAATATAAATGCAGCATGCAACAATTTAGAAACTTTTACAGAGTTACAGTTCATATAAGGAAATCAGTCAATAATTGTTTTGGGGGGGCCCTAATCAATGGATTTCACATGACTGGGAATACAGATATGCATCTGTTGGTCACAGGTACCTTTAAAAAAGTAGGGGTGGGTATCAGAAAACCAGTCAGTATCTGATGAGACCACCATTTGCCTCAAGCAGCGCGACACATCTCCTTCAGTTGATCAGGCCATTGATTTTGGCCTGTGGAATGTTGTCCCACTCCTGTTCAATGGCTGTGCAAAGTTGCTGGATATTGGCGGGAACTGGAACACGCTTTCGTACACCCTGGTCCAGAGCATTCCAAACATGCTCAAAGGGGGACATGTCTGGTGAGTATGCAGGCCATGGAAGAACTAGGACATTTTCAGCTTCCAAGAATTGTGTACAGACCCTTGCGACATGGGGCTGTGCATTATCATGCTGAAACATGAGGTGAAGGCAGCGGATGAAGGGCACGAAAATGGGCCTCAGGATCTCGTCACGGTATCTCTGTGCATTCAAATCGCCATCGATAAAAATGCAATTGTGTTCGTTGTCCATAACTTATGCCTGCCCATACCATAACCCCACCGCCACCATGGGGCACTCTGATCACAACGTTCATAATCTCGCCCACATGACGCCATACATGTGGTCTGTTCTTGTGAGGCCGATTGGAAGTACTGACAAATTATCTAAAAACAATGTTGGAGGTTGGCTTTCCTGACACAGTTTCTGACAGTTTGTGCAGAAATTCTTTGGTTGTGCAGACCCACAGATTCATCAACTTTCTTGGTGGCTGGTCTCAGACGATCCCTCAGTGGGTGAAGCCAGATGTGGAGGTCCTGGGCTGGCGTGGTTACAAGTGGTCTGCGGTTATGAGGCTGGTTGGAAGTACTGCCAAATTCTCTAAAATGGTGTTGGAGACGGTTATGGTAGAGAAATTAACATTATCTTCTCTGGCAACAGCGCTGGTGGACATTCCTGCAGTCAGCATGCCAATTGCATGCTCCCTCAACTTGAGACATCTTTGGCATTGTGTTGTGTGACACAACTGCACATTTTAGAGTGGCCTTTTATTTTCCCCAGCAAAAGGTGCACCTGTATAACAATCATGCTGTTTAATCAGCTTCTTGATATGCCACACCTGTCTTGGCAAAGTTGAAATGCTCACTAACCGATGTAAACAAAACAAATTAGAGGAATGTGAAACCTGGGACCAACACTTTACATGTTGTCTTTTTTGTTGTTGTTCAGTGTACATAGTATGGAAACCTGTCAAAAACACCTACTGTACATCATTGGAAATGCTGCCAGGGTTTTGCTTTGTGATGCAATACAGGGAGATACTGTAGTGAAGCAGTAGTCAAGCTAACATTTTAGAAAAATCACATATAATTTATTTAAGATTTACAGCCATCCCATTGCAGTATCATCCCCATTACACTAAATGCAAATAGAAAAAAATCCATATAATTTTTGCACCATTTAAATCGATGTCTGTTCCTCAGATTCGCTCGGATTTACTGGGACTAAAACAATGTTTCAAGGAACCACAGACTTATTCTGTAAAACAAAGACCATAAAAAAAGCATTTCCTACTTTCATTCTATCTCACCAAAACTAGTTAAGCAGCTTTGACTGTTGAACCATCCATATACTGTATAAACCACATCTATCAAACTGTCTAATCTAGACCATCCATATACTGTATAAACCCCATCTATCAAACTGTCTAATCTAGACCATCCATATACTGTATAAACCACATCTATCAAACTGTCTAATCTAGACCATCCATATACTGTATAAACCACATCTATCAAACTGTCTAATCTAGACCATCCATATACTGTATAAACCCCATCTATCAAACTGTCTAATCTAGACCATCAATATACTGTATAAACCCCATCTATCAAACTGTCTAATCTAGACCATCCATATACTGTATAAACCACATCTATCAAACTGTCTAATCTAGACCATCCATATACTGTATAAACCCCATCTATCAAACTGTCTAATCTAGACCATCCATATACTGTATAAACCCCATCTATCAAACTGTCTAATCTAGACCATCCATATACTGTATAAACCCCATCTATCAAACTGTCTAATCTAGACCATCCACACAGTCTGTGATTCGTAACAAAGTGGTGTCCTTCCCCACCACTTGTTTTGGTATACAGCTATACATTGAACAGCTTCCCAAATCTCAGACTTTAGCTTTAACTAAAACACTATGCAGCCCCATATTATAACAATTATATGGTGTTGGTATGATATGTATTATGATTCTCCTGATTCTACACTTATTGTGGTTATATACTGTTATTTATTGTGATTCGATGTTCCAAACATTGCTCACTATATGTCTGTGGCAGAGATACTAGAAAGCATGAGAAAGTAATGGAAGTAAAATTGCCCCCCAAAAATGCGCTTCCTATTTAAAATGAAAATGTGAAGGAAAACAGTCTACGAAGACAAATAAGAGTTTTAGTGCAGGGACAGCCAACTAGCACAAAAATAATAGTTTGATATTGTTGATGCGATACAACATGATATATCGTGGAAAATAATATCCCGATATGTAACTATCCATTTTTTCCCCTTGTTTACTATTGAATAGGCGTTTCAACAGTCTTGCTGTTATAAATGTAGTTCCTTATTGACACCATTGAGGTAGGGTTTGTTAAGATGACAGATTAGTTTATCGTAGCTTTTGGCCACTACTGTATGTATTGTCTTATCAAAAGGAATACAATGAAATATAATGATTAAAGATATGCTTTTTATTAAAATGTCCAGAAGCAGATGTAGCAGAAAAGGATCAACAAATAACAAAAGCAGCGTGTATAAAATAGTGAAGGTGAAACACCCTGAAACACTATTATCTCCCCATAATATTTGATTGTTCCATTAATCAAAGATATAATTAATCCTTTAAATCCCACATGAATCTTTCCTTTATTGTGATAAAATGTGATAACAACGCATGTTGACCCAAGCTGACAGGACTGTTTGAATATTCCTATCTGATGGACGCTGACAGAACTGTTTTTTATTTCACTATCTGATGGGAGAGAGAATGAGAAACTGAATGAATTTGAATGTTTTGAATAATTTGGAATATTTTTGAGGTGATTCCTCACTTGAAGCAGTACAAAAATACTTTTAAACTTTCAAATTAATTCAGTTTAAATTCTCATGAAGCATCCATTAGATAGTGATATAAAAAACTGTTCTGTCAGCGTCTATGTCAAACATCCGTCCAACATATAGGGTCAGTTTCCTGGACCCAGATTAAGTTTACTCCTGGACTAAAAAGCATGTTGAATGGAGAATCTCCATTGAAAGTAACTAGTCCAGGATTAGGCTTAATCTGTATCTGGGATACCATCCCAAAGAGCAAGACATACTTTTTTCCCCCTAAAAAATAGGAGTTACTGTTTCCAGTGCTGTTTCCAGAGTACTGTTTCCAGCCCCTTCCATGTCCAACAATCCCCAGTGGGCTCCGATGGAGGAGTTTCCAGCCCCTTCCATGTCCACCAATCCCCAGTGGGCTCCGATGGAGGTGATCCCGGCACCATTGATGCGACCACTGAGCAGCCTCAGCTCATTGCCCATGTTGTCTGGGTAGAAGTTGAAGGAGACCTGGTTGGGCATGCCGGCTGACAGAGTGCGCCCCATGTTGGTGGTTAACACCAGGTAGCAGATGTAGTCTGCTGGGTTGTACTTCCCAGACACCTCAACGATGGCCTCATCATTAAACAGCTCAATCTCCTGCTTTAAGCCCCCTTCACCACCAAACACAGGAGACCAGTTGCTACCGTATCTGAGCTGCAACCTAAAACAGAGGAAGCTTTTCAAGTTGGTTGTGTTTTGATAAGGCACATTCAGACCGAGACAGCAGGTAGCGTCAGAGAATATCAAGGAATTACATTTTACATTGTACTCTGGGTTAGATACGATAACACTATTGTTTGGTCATGTACTGAATATGTAATAAACACAACAAATGAATAAATACATAAATACATAAAGAAATAAAGAAAGAAAGAAAGAACGAAAGTCTATTGGGTAGTGTAGTTGGACTGAGTCGTGGTGAATGTTGGGTAGTGTAGTTGGACTAAGTCGTGGGGAATGTTGGGTAGTGTAGTTGGACTAAGTCGTGGTGAATGTTGGGTAGTGTATTTGGACTGAGTCAGTGGTGTTTGTTGGGTAGTGTAGTTGGACTGAGTCAGTGGTGTTTGTTGGGTAGTGTAGTTGGACTGAGTCAGTGGTGTTTGTTCGGTAGTGTAGTTGGACTGAGTCAGTGGTGTTTGTTGGGTAGTGTAGTTTGACTGAGTCGTGGTGTCTGTTTATGGGTCAGGGTCTACTCACCCACTGATGTAGTTGTTGCTGTTGTAGTTGTAGTAGTAGTAGTAGTAGTAATAGTTGTTGTTGGTCTCCCACACTCTGACTCCCGTAATGCGCCCCTCACCATAGGAAGAAAATGGGGTGCCAAGTCCCTGACCCACCTCAGAGGAATACGAGTATGGATCTTTGATGGCTAAAATAACATGGCCAATATGTTTACTATATTTACTATATTAATAATACATATTTATATATACATCATTTTATTTTTAACAACACATTTCTGAAAGATCTTTACATTATTAATAAAGTGCAGATGAATTAACTAAAGTACATTCTGCAATGATTTAATCAATCAGTTTATGTCTCAAAGAAGAACTCCTAAGTCTAACTGAAAAAGACAAATTGGTGAAAGCACAAAAGCTATTATTTATGTCATGTATTGTCATGTTGTGTGTTTCTGTCCTTTCCCTTCACCCTGTCTCCCTCTGCTGGTCGTTGTTAGGTTACCTTTTCTCCTCCTCTTTCCCCCAGCTGTGCCTTGTCTCCTCCTAACTACCCATTCACCCCGTTTCCCACCTGTTCCCTTTTTCCCTCTGATTAGGTCCCTATATCTCTCTCTGTTTTTGTTCCTGTCCTTGTCGGATTCTTGTTTGTTGTGTTTCATGCCTGAACCAGACTATCGTCATGTTTGCTGTAACCTTGTCCTGTCCTGTCGGAATCTGCCGGTCTATCTGAGCCTACCTATGTTTGGTTATTAAAGAAGCTCTGTTTAAGTTAATTCGCTTTTGGGTCCTCATTCACTCACCGTAACAGAAGAATCCGACCAAGAATGGACCCAGCGACTTCGGATCCTCTCCACTCAGCCGTCGAGATCCAGGGAGCGATGCTAGGCAGACACGAGCAGGAATTGTCTGCTGCTCGACATGCCGTTGAGACCCTGGCCACCCAAGTCTCCAACCTCACAGAACAGGTTCACCATCTCCGCCTCGATCCACCGGCCACTTCCAGGGCTTTCGAATCTCCGGAGCCCAGAATCAATAACCCGCCGTGTTACTCTGGGGAGCCCACTGAATGCCGCTCGTTCCTCACCCAGTGTGATATTGTGTTTTCTCTCCAGCCCAACACTTACGCCAGGAGCACTGCTCGTGTCGCCTACGTCATATCTCTCCTTACTGGACGGGCTCGTGAGTGGGGCACGGCAATCTGGGAGGCAAGGGCTGAGTGTACTAACCAGTATCAGGACTTTAAGGAGGAGATGATACGGGTTTTTGATCGATCTGTTTTTGGGGAGGAGGCTTCCAGGGCCCTGTCTTCCCTATGTCAAGGCAATCGATCCATAACAGACTACTCTATTGAGTTTCGCACTCTTGCTGCCTCCAGTGGCTGGAACGAGCCGGCTTTGCTCGCTCGTCTTCTGGAGGGTCTCCGCGCAGAGGTAAAGGATGAGATTCTCTCCCGGGAGGTTCCTTCCAGCGTGGATTCCTTGATTGAACTCGCTATTCGCATTGAGCGACGGGTTGATCTTCGTCACCGAGCTCGTGGAAAGGAGCTCGCGTTCTCCGTTGCCCCCCTCTCCGCATCACTACCATCTTCCTCTGCCGGCTCGGGAGCTGAGCCTATGCAGCTGGGAGGTATCCGCATCTCGACTAAGGAGAGGGAACGGAGAATCACCAACCGCCTCTGTCTCTATTGCGGTTCTGCTGGTCATTTTGTCACTTCATGTCCAGTAAAAGCCAGAGCTCATCAGTAAGCGGAGGGCTACTGGTGAGCGCTACTACTCCTGTCTCTCCTTCAAGATCCTGCACTACCTTGTCGGTCCATCTACGCTGGACCGGTTCGTCAGCTTCCTGCAGTGCCTTAATAGACTCTGGGGCGGAGGGCTGTTTTATGGACGAGACCTGGGCTCGGGAACATGACATTCCTCTCAGACAGTTAAGGGAGTCCACGGCCTTGTTCGCCCTGGATGGTAGTCCTCTCCCCAGGATTCAGCGTGAGACGCTACCTTTAACCCTCACTGTTTCTGGTAATCATAGCGAAACCATTTCTTTTTTGATTTTTCGTTCACCTTTTACACCTGTTGTTTTGGGCCATCCCTGGCTAGTTTGTCATAATCCTTCCATTAATTGGTCTAGTAATTCTATCCTCTCCTGGAACGTCTCTTGTCATGTGAAATGTTTAATGTCTGCTATCCCTCCTGTTTCCTCTGTCTCTTCTTCACAGGAGGAGCCTGGTGATTTGACAGGGGTGCCGGAGGAATATCACGATCTGCGCACGGTGTTCAGTCGGTCCAGGGCCACCTCTCTTCCTCCACACCGGTCGTATGATTGTAGTATTGATCTCCTTCCGGGAACCACTCCCCCCCGGGGTAGACTATACTCTCTGTCGGCTCCCGAACGTAAGGCTCTCGAGGATTATTTGTCTGTAGCTCTTGACGCCGGTACCATAGTCCCCTCCTCCTCTCCCGCCGGAGCGGGGTTTTTTTTTTGTCAAGAAGAAGGACGGGTCTCTGCGCCACTGCATAGATTATCGAGGGCTGAATGACATAACAGTTAAGAATCGTTATCCGCTTCCTCTTATGTCCTCAGCCTTCGAGATCCTGCAGGGAGCCAGGTTTTTCACTAAGTTGGACCTTCGTAACGCTTACCATCTCGTGTGCATCAGGGAGGGGGACGAGTGGAAGACGGCGTTTAACACTCTGTTAGGGCACTTTGAATACCGGGTTCTTCCTTTCGGCCTCGCTAACGCTCCAGCTGTCTTTCAGGCATTAGTCAATGATGTCCTGAGAGACATGCTGAACATCTTTGTTTTCGTTTACCTTGACGATATCCTGATTTTTTCACCGTCACTCCAGATTCATGTTCAGCACGTTCGACGTGTCCTCCAGCGCCTTTTAGAGAATTGTCTTTTTGTGAAGGCTGAGAAGTGCACTTTTCATGCCTCCTCCGTCACATTTCTCGGTTCTGTTATTTCCGCTGAAGGCATTAAGATGGATCCCGCTAAGGTCCAAGCTGTCATTGATTGGCCCGCCCCTAAGTCACGCGTCGAGCTGCAGCGCTTTCTCGGCGAACTTCTATCGTCGTTTCATCCGTAATTTCGGTCAGGTGGCAGCTCCTCTCACAGCCCTTACTTCTGTCAAGACGTGCTTTAAGTGGTCCGTTTCCGCCCAGGGAGCTTTTGATCTCCTCAAGAATCGTTTTACATCCGCTCCTATCCTTGTTACACCTGACGTCTCTAGACAGTTCGTTGTCGAGGTTGACGCGTCAGAGGTGGGCGTGGGAGCCATTCTTTCTCAGCGCTCCCTCTCTGACGACAAGGTCCACCCATGCGCGTATTTTTCTCATCGCCTGTCCCCGTCGGAACGTAACTATGATGTGGGAAACCGCGAACTGCTCGCCATCCGGTTAGCCCTAGGCGAATGGCGACAGTGGTTGGAGGGGGCGACCGTTCCTTTTGTCGTTTGGACTGACCATAGGAACCTTGAGTACATCCGTTCTGCCAAACGACTTAATGCGCGTCAGGCGCGTTGGGCGCTGTTTTTCGCTCGTTTCGAGTTCGTGATTTCTTATCGTCCGGGCTCTAAGAACACCAAGCCTGATGCTTTATCTCGTCTCTTCAGTTCTTCAGTAGCCTCCACTGACCCCGAGGGGATTCTCCCTGAGGGGCGTGTTGTCGGGTTGACTGTCTGGGGAATTGAGAGGCAGGTAAAGCAAGCGCTCACTCACACTCCGTCGCTTGTCCTAGGAACCTTCTTTTCGTTCCCGTTCCTACTCGTCTGGCCGTTCTTCAGTGGGCTCACTCTGCCAAGTTAGCCGGCCACCCTGGCGTTCGGGGTACGCTTGCTTCCATTCGCCAGCGTTTTTGGTGGCCCACCCGGGAGCATGACACGCGTCGTTTCGTGGCTGCTTGTTCGGTCTGCGCGCAGACTAAGTCCGGTAACTCCCCTCCTGCCGGCCGTCTCAGGCCGCTTCCCATTCCCTCTCGACCGTGGTCTCACATCGCCTTAGATTTTGTCACTGGACTGCCTTCGTCAGCGGGGAAGACTGTTATTCTTATGGTTGTCGATAGGTTCTCTCATTTCATTCCCCTTGCTAAGCTTCCTTCTGCTAAAGAGACGGCACAAATCATCATCGAGAATGTTTTCAGAATTCATGGCCTTCCGTCAGACGTCGTTTCGGACAGAGGTCCGCAATTCACGTCTCAATTTTGGAGGGAGTTTTGCCGTTTGATTGGGGCTTCCGTCAGTCTCTCTTCCGGCTTTCACCCCCAGTCTAACGGTCAAGCAGAACGGGCCAATCAGACTATTGGTCGCATCTTACGCAGTCTTTCTTTTCGCAACCCTGCGTCTTGGTCAGAACAGCTCCCCTGGGCAGAATACGCCCACAACTCGCTTCCTTCGTCTGCGACCGGGCTATCTCCTTTTCAGAGTAGCCTCGGGTACCAGCCTCCGCTGTTCTCATCTCAGTTCGCCGAGTCCAGCGTCCCCTCCGCTCAGGCTTTTGTCCAACGTTGCGAGCGCACCTGGAAGAGGGTCAGGTCTGCACTTTGCCGTTATAGGACGCAGACTGTGAGGGCTGCTAATAAGCGTAGAACTAAGAGTCCTAGATATTGTCGCGGTCAGAGAGTTTGGCTCTCCACTCAGAACCTTCCCCTTAAGACGGCTTCTCGCAAGTTGACCCCGCGGTTCATTGGTCCGTTCCGTATTTCTCGGGTCATTAATCCTGTCGCAGTTCGACTTCTTCTTCCGCGATACCTTCGTCGCGTCCACCCGGTCTTCCATGTCTCCGGTATTAAGCCCGTTCTTCGCGCCCCCGCTCGTCTTCCCCCCCCCCCCCCCCATCCTTGTCGAGGGCGCACCCATCTACAGGGTCCGCAGGATTTTGGACATGCGTCCTCGGGGCCGTGGTCACCAGTACCTCGTTGATTGGGAGGGGTACGGTCCTGAGGAGAGGAGTTGGGTTCCCTCTCGGGACGTGCTGGACCGTGCGCTGATCGAGGATTTCCTCCGTTGCCGCCAGGTTTCCTCCTCGAGTGCGCCAGGAGGCGCTCGGTGAGTGGGGGGGTACTGTCATGTATTGTCATGTTGTGTGTTTCTGTCCTTTCCCTTCACCCTGTCTCCCTCTGCTGGTCGTTGTTAGGTTACCTTTTCTCCTCCTCTTTAATCATCACAATTTAATCATTATAATTCAGATTTGTATTTTTATAACTCACGCAAAGCCAAGCAGCCAGCCAAGAACATTGTGACAACCAGGATTAAGAACATTCTGCAAAAGTGAGGCATCAACACTTAAGACCTTTAATTTCAGTCAATTTCACTCTCATTCCGTTTCACTTTAAATGGTAAAACTTGAAATAATGTAGTTAATAATGTTTTTCATAGTAGTTTGTCAAAACAAATAAGTCATTTTACCTGTCAGGTCAGTGTTTCCTAGGAGGGAAAAGAAAATAACCTTTTGAATTGTGACGTAACAAACAACAAACCATTCTTAATGTGAAATGTTATAAAACAGCTCTAAAAAGTTGAACCTCCTCTTGTTTACTACAATCACTCTTGCAGTGCTAAGCTACTGTAAAACTTTTTTAAAGTCAGATCATTTCATTTACATTTAGAGGCCAAAGGGCATATTGTTTGTGCCCAAGAACCAAGAGATAATGAGTATTAACTTCATAACATTTCCCACACCAGTATTATGCATTAAATACAAGTGCACATTTTCTATTTAGTTAGTTGTGTAGTTACCCACAGTGCTATCTTGAGATGTGTGTCAAAACCTGTGAAAGCTTTTTGTCTCTCTGTCTCTGCCAGGTCCTTCTAGTCTACTGCTTCCTCTAAGAACTGCATTTATACCTGCTGAACATTCCATCAGTTCTAGATGGAAGTAGCATGACAAAGAACACCTTTAGTCAGTCACTATTGAGAAGTCAGACATTGTTTTCTAATTGGTCGAGGCTACTTTGGGAGGGAGTATCAAGGAAGTACTATAAGGAAATAATAATTGTGTTCTTTTGAATTGTAACAAATTAATGTTCTGAAATAGGGATCAAAAAAAGATACAATCTAACAACCGAACAATTAAAATAATATACCAGCATCGTATGAATGTGTACGAAAATCGCTCAAAATCAGTCTCCCAATCTTCAGTTGTTTTATTACACCAGGAGGAACTCCTTCCCTTTAAACATTAACACGCTGAAAAAGACAAGTGGAGCTGGTCATTAACAGGATGGTTAGTTCATTGGTTTGCTCAAATATCTACAGTATTTTATTGTAGAATATTTGTTTCAGAACATGTTTTTCCATTTAATTCTAGAGGGGCAGATGAGATTCTACATTTTCTGTCTCCATTATTTTCCAACGTTTTCTGCAGTCTGTTACAACACTCACATCTTCATTAAATCACTGACAACCTGTTCATGTTACTACAGGAAAACAATCTGATTTATTTTTCTGCAGATGACCAGATAAATATCAGTAGAAGTTACAAAGTGATAAAATAAAAGTTTGTATACAGATGACAAGGTGAAATACCCGAGGCACTTGTGACTACCTATCCATAATATGTGTTAGTTCAATTAACACATTAATACAAATATATAATGTAGGACCTAATTTATCAAAAATAAAGGTCAAAATGAATCAAAATTGCTATATTAACTACTTTTGTGTATGTAAGTTGAGTTATCTATTTTCTTTTAGTTGGGTAAGAACATGAATTTATCTCAATAACTACCCATTGGGCACACACTGGTTGAATCAACGTTGTTTCCACGTCATTTCAATGAAATTATGTTGAACCAATGTGGAATAGACGTTGAATTGACGTCTTTGCCCAGTTGGTAGCTTCCCTTACAAAACATTTGTTTGCTGTATAACGCTAAGATAACAAGCTGAACTCATGTACTGTATATTAAATGTATTCTGATAAACTCATACATACTCATCTTTTCATTTGTTGTGGTAAATACAACCTACAATAATGCATGTGACCTGTATGTGACTCTTCTCCTTCAAAGGCGTGACCTCAAAAAGAAAAGTGTGCATATTTAGAAAATACTCAATAATATTCTAAACATTCAAAATTAATTAAAAACTTCTTAAGGATAGGTGTCCCACAAGCAGGACAACTTCCGGGAAACTGGAGGGCGCGCAATTCAAATAAATAATCATGAATATTATGGATTTTAAACATTTATGTACATATAAGTGTGTTATATCGGCTGAAAGCTTAAATTCTTGTTAATCTAACTGCACTGTCCAATTTATAGTAGCTATTACAGCGAAAACATGCCATGCAATTGTTTGAGGAAGGCGCCCCACATCTGTCACGACTGCTGCCGAAGTCGTTGCCTCTCCTTGTTCGGGCGGTGCTCGGCGTTCGACGTCACCGGTCTTCTAGCCATCATTGATCCTTTTTTCATTTTCCATTGGTTTTGTCTTGTCTTCCCATACACCTGTTTTCAATCCCATTCATTACCTGTTGTGTATTTAACCCTCTGTTTCCCCTCATGTCTTTGTCAGAGATTGTTTTATTGTCAGTGTAGTGTGATTGTTGTATAGGTGTGCGTCGGGTCCTTGTACCCATGTTTATGTACATTTAGTGTTATGGAGCATACTCCGTGGACTTTATTAAAAGACTCCATTTTACACTCCATTTGACTCTCCTGCGCCTGACTTCCCTGCCACCTATTACATCTACGCATGACAGAATCTCTGACCAAATATATGAAGTCAGCAGGAGAGGACACTATGCCCATGGAGCTGGAGGAACGCGTTCAGGAACAAGCTAGGGAGATTGACGTTATCAGCTCCGTCATGGATCACATTGCCATGAAAATGGATCGCTGGGAGAGACAGGGAGTTTCTCCAGCGCCACCACCACCACAACCGGAATCTCCCGTGAACGATTTTTCCTCTCCGGAATCGAGGATCCATTTATCCCTACCTACGGGATACAACGGAGATACTGCCGGCTGCCAGGGTTTCCTCCTTAAACTGAACTTGTATCTAGCCACGGCCTCCCCAGTACCATCTGACCGTGAGAAGAGTTACGCCCTCGTCTCATGCCTCACCGGGAAAGCCCTGGAATGGGCCAGCGCTGTGTGTAGTAGGGAGGTTGCGGCGCTGGACCATTTTGAGGAGTTCACCCGCCAATTCCGGATAGTATTCGATCACCCACCTGAAGGCAAAGGAGCGGGTGAGCTTCTCTATCATCTGAGGCAGGAGACGAGGAGTGCACAGGATTTTGCCTTGGAGTTTAGGACCTTGGCTGCCGGCGCTGGATGGAGCGACAGGGCCCTGATCGACCATTACCGTTGTAGTCTACGCGAGGACGTCCGTCGGGAGCTGGCCTGTAGAGACACCACCCTCACCTTCGACCAGCTGGTGGACATGTCCATCAGGCTGGACAACATGCTGGCTACTCGTGGACGTCTAGATCGGGGTCTGGTTGTTCCATCCTCCCGCACCCTCTCTCCCGAACCTATGGAATTGGGAGGGATGGTGCGCAGGGAGACCGGAGGGGGTTCCCGCTCGAGCACCATTCAAGGTCGCAGAGAGCACACTGCTGGTCGGTGCCGGGTTGGTTCCTCTGGGAATAGAGAGGGCAGGCAGGGCATTCTGGCGTCACCCCAGGTGAGTAGGCACCATTCTCATCCAGAGCCCTCTGCTGCACTAATGTTTGTCTCTGTCTCTTTTCCTGACTTTTCACTGCATTCCCAGTATAAGGCGCTAGTAGATTCGGGTGCGGCTGGAAATTTCATTAATAAAAGTCTAGCTCATAGTTTAGGGATCCCTATTGTTCCTGTGGATATGCCTTTCCCTATTCATGCCTTAGATAGTCGACCATTAGGGTCAGGGTTTATCAGGGAGGTAACCGCACCTTTGTGTATGATAACGCAGGAGGGTCACAAGGAGAAGATTAGTCTTTTCCTTATTGATTCTCCTGCGTATTCTGTGGTGCTAGGCCTACCCTGGTTAGTTTGTCATAACCCCACTGTTTCTTGGCCACAGAGGGCTCTCACAGGGTGGTCGCGAGAATGCTCAGGTAGGTGTTTAGGGGTTTCCGTTGGTGCTACTACGGTGGAAAGTCCAGACCAGGTCTCCACCGTGCGCATTCCCCCCGAATATGCCGATTTGGCTCTCGCCTTCTGTAAAAAGAAGGCGACTCAATTACCACCCCATCGACTGGGGGATTGTGCGATAGATCTCCTGGTAGACGCTGCATATCCCAAGAGTCACGTGTATCCCCTGTCGCAAGCGGAGACGGAGGCTATGGAGACATATATCTCTGAATCCCTGCATCAGGGGTTCATTCAGCCATCCATTTCACCCGTCTCTTCGAGTTTCTTTTTTGTGAAAAAAAAGGATGGCGGTTTACGCCCGTGCGTTGATTATCGAGGTCTTAATAAAATCACAGTGAAATATAGTTACCCGCTACCTCTGATCAATACGATTATTGAGTTAATGCACGGGGCACGTTTTTTCACAAAATTGGATCTCAGGAGTGCGTACAATCTGGTGCGTATTAAGAAGGGTGATGAGTGGAAGACGGCATTTAGCACCACCTCAGGTCATTATGAGTACCTGGTCATGCCATATGGGTTGATGAATGCTCCATCAGTTTTCCAATCATTTGTAGATGAGATCTTCAGGGACCTGCACGGGCAGGGTGTAGTGGTGTATATCGATGATATTCTGATATACTCTGCTACACGCGCCGAGCATGTGTCCCTGGTGCGCAGGGTGCTTGGTCGCCTGTTGGAGCATGATCTATATGTCAAGTCTGAGAAATGCTTGTTTTTCCAACAATCCATCTCCTTCCTAGGGCATCGGATTTCCACTTCAGGAGTGGAGATGGAGAGCGACCGCATTACAGCCGTGCGTAATTGGCCGACTCCAACCACGGTAAAGGAGTTGCAGCGTTTTTTGGGGTTTTCCAATTACTACCGGAGGTTTATCCGGGGTTTTGGTCAGGTGGCAGCTCCCATTACCTCACTGCTAAAGGGGGGCCCGGTGCGCTTGCAGTGGTCGGCTGAGGCGAACAGGGCTTTTGAGCACCTGAAGACTCTGTTTACTTCTGCGCCTGTGCTGGCTCATCCGGATCCCTCTTTGCCATTCATAGTGGAGGTGGACGCATCCGAAGCTGGGATAGGAGCAGTGCTCTCTCAGCGTTCGGGTACGCCACTGAAGCTTCGCCCCTGTGCTTTCTTTTCTAAGAAGCTCAGCCCGGCGGAGCGAAACTATGATGTGGGGAACCGGGAGCTGTTAGCTGTCGTAGAAGCTTTGAAGGTGTGGAGGCATTGGCTTGAGGGGGCTAAACACCCTTTTCTCATCTGGACTGACCACCGCAATCTGGAGTATATCCGGCAGGCAAAGAGATTGAATCCTCGCCAGGCAAGGTGGGCCATGTTTTTCACTCGTTTTGTGTTTACTCTTTCTTACAGACCAGGCTCCCAGAACGTTAAGGCAGACGCATTGTCTCGGCTGTATGACACAGAGGAGCGGTCCATGGATCCCACTCCCATACTCCCAGCTTCGTGTTTGGTGGCGCCAGTAGTGTGGGAGCTGGACGCGGACATTGAGCGGGCGTCACGTGCAGAGCCTTCTCCCCCTGAGTGTCCAGCTGGTCGTCTGTACGTTCCGTCTGCTGTACGCGACCGATTGATATATTGGGCTCACACGTCACCCTCCTCTGGTCATCCTGGGATAGGTCGGACGATGCGCTGTCTTGACGGGAGATACTGGTGGCCCACTTTAGCTAAGGACGTGAGGATTTATGTTTCTTCCTGCTCGGTGTGCGCCCAGTGCAAGGCTCCTAGACACCTGCCCAGAGGTAAGCTACAACCTCTACCCGTTCCTCAACGGCCGTGGTCACACCTGTCGGTGGATTTTTTGACCGATCTTCCACCTTCACAGGGTTACACCACGATCCTGGTCGTTGTGGATCGGTTTTCTAAGTCCTGTCGTCTCCTCCCTTTGCCCGGTCTCCCTACGGCCTTACAAACTGCAGAGGCCCTGTTTACACACGTTTTCCGGCACTATGGGGTGCCTGAGGATATAGTGTCTGATCGGGGTCCCCAGTTCACATCAAGGGTCTGGAAGGCGTTCATGGAGCGTCTGGGGATCTCGGTTAGTCTTACCTCAGGTTTTCACCCCGAGAGTAATGGGCAGGTGGAGAGAGTTAACCAGGATGTGGGTAGGTTTCTGCGGTCTTATTGCCAGGATCGGCCGGGGGAGTGGGCGAAGTTCGTGCCCTGGGCAGAGATGGCTCAGAACTCGCTACGTCACTCCTCCACTAACCTTACTCCCTTTCAATGTGTATTAGGGTATCAGCCGGTTCTGGCTCCTTGGCATCAGAGCCAGACCGAGGCCCCTGCGGTGGACAATTGGTTTCGGCACGCTGAGGAGACCTGGGAGGCAGCCCACGTCCACCTTCAGCGTGCAATAAGGCGCCAGAAAATTGGCGCAGACCGTCGCCGCAGTGAGGCCCCAGTGTTCGCACCAGGGGACAGGGTCTGGCTCTCGACCCGAAACCTGCCCCTTCGCCTTCTCTGCCGGAAGCTGGGTCCGCGGTTTGTGGGGCCGTTTAAAGTCCTGAGGAGAGTGAACGAGGTATGTTATAGGTTACAACTACCCACTCATTACCGTATTAACCCCTCGTTCCATGTGTCTCTCCTCAGGCCGATGGTGGCTGGCCCGCTCCAGGAGGCTGAAGTGCGTAATGTTCCTCCGCCTCCTCTAGACATCGAGGGGGTTCCGGCGTACTCTGTTCGATCCATTTTGGATTCGAGACGTCGGGCGAGGGGCCTTCAGTACCTCGTGGACTGGGAGGGGTACGGGCCGGAGGAGAGATGCTGGGTTCCGGTGGAGGACGTGTTAGATCCTTCCATGTTATCAGAATTCCACCGTCTCCATCCGGATCGCCCTGCACCTCGCCTTCCGGGTCGTCCCCGAGGCCGGTGTCGACGCGCAGCTGGAGCCGCGCGTCAGGGGGGGGGGTACTGTCACGACTGCTGCCGAAGTCGTTGCCTCTCCTTGTTCGGGCGGTGCTCGGCGTTCGACGTCACCGGTCTTCTAGCCATCATTGATCCTTTTTTCATTTTCCATTGGTTTTGTCTTGTCTTCCCATACACCTGTTTTCAATCCCATTCATTACCTGTTGTGTATTTAACCCTCTGTTTCCCCTCATGTCTTTGTCAGAGATTGTTTTATTGTCAGTGTAGTGTGATTGTTGTATAGGTGTGCGTCGGGTCCTTGTACCCATGTTTATGTACATTTAGTGTTATGGAGCATACTCCGTGGACTTTATTAAAAGACTCCATTTTACACTCCATTTGACTCTCCTGCGCCTGACTTCCCTGCCACCTATTACATCTACGCATGACAACATCAAAATATTTTTCCACGGGAACAGGTTTCCTACATTTACATAACTATTAACTATTCACTTAATTTTTGAAAATCTTCCTCTGATTTGTCATCCAAAGGGGCCCAGCTATAACATGTAGTGTCGTTTTGTTAGATACAATCCTTCTTTATATCCCAGAAAGTCTGTCTTGTTGGCTCCATCGATTTGAGTAATCAACTCATTCAACTTGCAGAGAAAGGAATCCGAAAATCTACCCCTAAACTTTGTTTCAACAAGTCAAAATTAGTTTATATTTACTCCTCAGATACCCTAACATGTAATCAAACTATAATATTTCTTTTGGAAATGCCCAATGGAGAATCTCCATTAATCGGAACTGGTCCAGAACTAGGCTTAATCTGTTTCCAGGGAACCAACCCAAAGAGCAAGACATACTTTTTTTTCCAATTAAGAGAAGGTGCTGTTTCAAGCCTCTTCCAAGTACACCAATCCCCAGTGGGCTCCAATGGAGGTGATGCCGGCACCGTTGAAGCGACCGCTTCAGCCTCAGCTCATTTCCCATGTGGGCTGGGTAGAAGTTGAAGGAGACTTGGAAGGGCTGGCCGGCCAACAGAGAGAGCCCCCGGTTGGTGGTGAACACCAAGGTGTAGATGTATTTTAGAGGGTTGTACTTCCCAGACACCTGGACGATGGCTCCATCTCCTGCTCTTCACCAACTTCGCAACCAATCACAGGAGACCAGTTGTAGCCGTATCTCAGCTAGAACCTCAGAACCAGAGCAGGATTTTCACAATACATATAGAAAGAGTGTGTCTGTTGGGTAGTGTTGTTGGACTGAGTCGTGGTGTCTGTTGGGTAGTGTAGTTGGACTGAGTCAGTGGTGTCTGTTGAGCAATGTAGTTGGACTGAGTCAGTGGTGTCTGTTCATGGGTCAGGGTCTGCTCACCCGCTGATGTAGGTGTTGGTGTTGTAGTAGTAGTAGTAGTAGTAGTAGTTGATGTTCTCCCACACACTGACCACTGTGGTGCGTCCCTCACTGGAGGAAGCAAATGCGGTGCCACCTCCCTGAACCACCGCAGAGGAATACGAGTGTGGATCTTTCATGGCTAAAATAACATGGGCATTATATTTAAAATGTATGTATACATGATTTTAGTTTTACCAACACATTTCTCAAAGATCTTCACATTATGATTAAAGTGCAGATTAATTTACTAAAGTACATTCTGCAATGCTGTAATCCATCAGAGGTTGTCTCAAAGAATACCTCCTAAGTCTAACTGAAAAAGACAAGTTGATGAAAGCAGAAAAGCTATTATTTAATTATTTAATTATTATTCACAATTGTATTGTTATTACTCATGCATTGCCAAGCAGCTGGCCAAGAACACTGACAAACAGTGGAGGCTGCTGAGGGAAGGACAGCTCCAAATAATGTCTGGAACTGAGCAAATGGAATGGTATCAAGCACATGGAAATGATGTGTTTGTTGTATTTGATACCATTCCACTAAGTCGGCTCATGTCATTACCACGAGCCCATCCTCCCCAATTATGGTGCCATCAACCTCCTGTGGTGACAAACACGATTGAGAACATTCTGCAAGAGATAGTCATCATTACTAATGACTTTTCATTTCACTCAGTTTCACTTTCACTACACTTCACTTCAAATGGCAAAACATGAAGTAAGTTTGTTAATAATGTTTTTCATAGTAGTTTATAAAAACAAGAGAGGCATTTTACCTGTCAGGTCAACCACCCCTATGGGGGAAATAACATACACGTTTTACCTGTCAGGTCAACCACCCCTAGGGGGGGAATAACATACACGTTTTACCTGTCAGGTCAACCACCCCTAGAGGGGGAAATAACATACACGTTTTACCTGTCAGGTCAACCACCCCTAGGGGGAAATAACATACACGTTTTACATGTCAGGTCAACCACTCCTAGGAGGGGAAATAACATACACGTTTTACCTGTCAGGTCAACCACTCCTAGGAGGGGAAATAACATACACGTTTTACCTGTCAGGTCAACCACCCCTAGAGGGGAAATAACATACACGTTTTACCTGTCAGGTCAACCACCCCTAGGGGGGGAAATAACATACACGTTTTACCTGTCAGGTCAACCACCCCTAGGGGGGGGGGGAGAAAATACACTTGTTTTAATTGTGAAATGTGACCTGACAAAGAACATTTACACCTGCTAAACATTCCATCAGCTCTAGATGGAAGGAGCATGACAAAGAACACCTTTATTAACTTACCATAAAATGCATCATGAAACAATTACAAAGATTTCACTGACTTACAGTTCATATAAGGAAAACAATCAATTGAAATAAATAAATTAGGCCCTAATCTATGGAGAAATACATCTGTTGGTCACAGATACCTTAAAAAACATAGGGGCGTGGATCAGAAAACCAGTCAGTATCTGTTGTGACAGGGTTGATCAGGTTATTGACTGTGGAATGTTGTCCTTTTTAATGGCTGTGCGGAGTTGCTGGATATTGGCTGGAACTGGAACACACCGTCATTTGAACATCTTGGCCATGTTCTGTTATAATCTCCACCCGGCACAGCCAGAAGAGGACTGGCCACCTAACATAGCCTGGTTCCTCTCTAGGTTTCTTCCTAGGTTCTGGCCTTTCTAGATAGTTTTTCCTAGCCACCGTGCTTCTACACCTGCATTGCTTTGCTGTTTGGGGTTTTACAATGGGTTTCTGTACAGCACTTTGTGACATCAGCTGATGTAAGAAGGGCTTTAGAAATACATTTGATTTATTGATTGATTGATCATACACATTGATCCGGGGCATTCCAAACATGTGATATGTCTGGTGACTATGCAGGCCATGGAAGAACTGGGACATTTTCTGCTTCCAGCAATTGTGTACAGAACCTTGTGACATGGGGCCGTGCATTATCGTGCTGGAACATGATGTGAAGGCAGCGGATGAATGGCATGACAATGGGCCTCAGGATCTAGTCACAGTATCTCTGTGCATTCAAATTGCCAACAATAAAATGCCCATACCATAACCCCACAGCCACCATGGGGCACTCTGTTCACAACGTTCACAATGTCGCCCACACCATGCCATACATGTGGTCTGTGGTTGTGAGGACGGTAGGACGTACTGCCAAATTATCTAAAAACAACGTTGGAGGCGGCTTATGGTAGAGAAATTAACATTAAATTATCTGGCAACAGCTCTGGTGGAGATTCCTGCATTTAGCATGCCAATTGCACACTCCCTCAAAACTTGAGACATCAGTGACATTGTGATGTGTGACAAAATTGCACATTTTAGAGGGGCCTTTTATTGTCCCCAGCACCAGGTGTATCTGTGATCATGCTGTTTAATCAGCTTCTTGATATGCCACACAATATGCCATAAAGGAGAAATGCTCACCAACAGGGATGTAAACACATTTGTGCACAACATTTTAGAGAAATACGCTTTTTGTGCGTATGGAACATTTCTGGGATCTTTTATTTCAGCTCATAAAACATGGGACCAACATTTTATGTTACGTTTATATCGTTCTGTGTACAGTAGTTAGTTCACATGAAGATGTATGTAATTCATCTCTATTGACCAAAACAACTAAATCTGGACATTCTGGAGTCCTACTATGACAGTAAAATATAAGAACTATAGTCTGTTGTCAACTAAAGTTCATGACAATCACTGGATTATGTTGCATCATGCATTCCTGCTTGGACATGTTAGATGAAACAACTTGAATACCTCAGTAGTTTATTATTTATACTTCTTAATAAAGCAATAAGAATGACTTTATAAGATGATTACTCAGGGCTGGTGTCCCCAACTGTAAAATGTTGTGACACCAGAGGAAAATGTTAGTCTGGAGCTCTGTAGTAGTAACACTTAGGGTAGATGTTCATTCAGGGGGACACGTGATTTAAAATATAGCCCAAGTTGTTAGATTTATTTTTATAAAATATAAGGCTTAAGCAGAGAGACAGGTAGACAGAGAACAAGAAGAAGCACAGAGTGACAGCAGAGAAGATGCTGAGACAGATAGACAGCACAACAGGGAGGCAAACCAAATGTGACTCACCACCTGGATTCGGTCTTATGTAGCAACATTTTAAATGGGTCTTTTTACATTGGTAAAAAGTAGAGACTCAGAGCTACAAAATGGTATATCATACACTGCATTTTTGAGGAACAATGGGAAAGTAATTCTGATTTGAAAGTTGATAAACTTGTAAACTCACTTTTGAGAAAAGGGCCTTTGAATGTTTTGGTACCTACTGGAGAGCTCTCCTTTGTCTACACCCATTCAGCATTGTTCACACACTCTTAAGCCAGCACCACCCATCTATTTAAAGATTCACATGTGAGGTCATGTGCTAAACAGTGAGTAGTGTAGTAAAGATTTAAAGTGGTAGTAGCCAACAATATGGAAAAATTCCAGGTAAACAGAAAGTGTCCAGATACAAAAGACTTTATAAATATTAGATGGCTCTTACCCAGACACACTTGTCTAAATTGATGGGCCATGTGAAAGAAATGCTATAACCCCCAGCCACGTCCAGTGGTGGAAAAAGTATTAGGGTCATACTTGAGTAAATGCAATGATACCTTAATAGATAATGACAGAAGTAAAAGTAAAAGTCACCCAGTAAATTACTAAAAAAATCACCCAGTAAAAGTCTAAAAGTATTTGGTTTTAAAATCCATTGTTTTCTTTCGAAATGTAATGAAGTAGAAGTAAAAGTTGCCAAAAATATGAATAGTAAAGTAATGTAGATACCCCCAAACAATACTTAAGTAGTACTTCAGACTGTGGTGGAGCTTGTACATTTGTCCGCCAGGCACAATACCAGAGCACAAACTTGTTCTTGTTTTGGCCACTATAGTTATCACAATTCAGGTCGAATTGTGTTTCCCCAACTCTGTAGTTGGTGAAGAAATGGTGCATGTAGTTGATGTCTGTGCTGCTGCCTTTGCTGGATGACATGCCTTCATCAATCAATAGTTTACTTGTTGGGGTATTCCTGCACAGCAGACACCAAACAAGCCACACTTGCGAAGAGTTAAAAAGTAGATGGAACCTGGCTGCATAGGGTCAGAAGGATAGTGCGCCTGCAAACAACAAAATAACATTATGATAAATTACAATTAATTGTCTCACCCCTGTCAATCTGTCTTTCTACAGCTCAGTGAAAGGCATTTGCCTGCCTCCCATATATACAGTGGGGCAAAAAAGTATTTAGTCAGCCACCAATTGTGCAAGTTCTCCCACTTAAAAAGATGAGAGAGGCCTGTAATTTTCATCATAGGTACACTTCAACTATGACAGACAAAATGAGAAAAAAATCCAGAAAATTACATTGTAGGATTTTTAATGAATTTATTTGCAAATTATGGTGGAAAATAAGTATTTGGTCACCTACAAATAAGATTTATGGCTCTCACAGACATGTAACTTCTTCTTTAAGAGGCTCCTCTGTCCTCCACTCATTACCTATATTAATGGCACCTGTTTGAACTTGTTATCAGTATAAAAGACACCTGTCCACAACCTCAAACAGTCACACTCCAAACTCCACTATGGCCAAGACCAAAAAGGACACCAGAAACAAAATTGTAGTCCTGCACCATGCTGGGAAGACTGAATCTGCAATAGGTAAGCAGCTTGGTTTGAAGAAATCAACTGTGGGAGCAATTATTAAGAAATGGAAGACATACAAGACCACTGATAATCTCCCTCGATCTGGGGCTCCACGTGAGATCTCACCCCGTGGGGTCAAAATGATCACAAGAACGGTGAGCAAAAATCCCAGAACCACACGGGGGGACCTAGTGAATGACCTGCAGAGAGCTGGGACCAAAGTACTATTGACAGACCTCTCCCCATCTTTGCAATCTTTGAATCTATATTTTGACCATGACAGTTTACAATCTAAGGTAACACCAAGTAATTTAATCTCCTCAACTTGTTCAACAGCCACACTATTCATTACCAGATTGAGCTGAGGTCTAGAACTTAGGGAATGATTTGTACCAAATACAACGCTCTTAGTTTTAGAGATGTTCAGGACCAGTTTATTACTGGCCACCCATTCCAAAACAGACTGCAACTCTTTGTTACGGGTTTCAGTGACTTCATTTGTTGTGGTTGCTGATGCGTATACAGTATGGTTGAATAATCAGCATACATGGACACACATGCTTTGTTTAATGCCAGTGGCAGGTCATTGGTAAAAATTGAGAAGAGTAGAGGGCCGAGAGAGCTGCCTTGTGGTACACCACACTTCACATGTTTGACATTTGAGAAGCTTCCAAAAATAAAAAAAAACCTTGAGATATATTAGATAGATATCTCTGAATCAACGACATGGCAGACTTTGAAAAGCCATAACACATACCTTTCTTCAACAACAGGTTATGGTCAATAATATCAAAGGTTTCGCTGAAATCTAACAGTACAGTACCCACAACTTTTATTTTTTTATTTTTTATTCCACGGTAAGCCAGTTGAGAACAAGTTCTCATTTACAACTCCGACCTGGGCCAAAATAAAGCAAAGCAGTGCAAAAAAACAACAACACAGAGTTACACATAAACAAATGTACAGTCAATAACACAATATAAAATAAATAGAAAAATATACGTACAGTGTGTGCAAATGTAGAAGAGTAGGGAGGTAGGCAATAAATAGGCCCTAGAGACTAAAATAATTACAATTTAGCAATTAAACAGTGGAGTGATATATGTGCAGGTGATGATGTGCCTGTGGAGATACTGGGGTGCAAAAGAGCAAGAGGGCAAGTAATAACATGGGCATGACGTAGTTGGGTGTGCTATTTACAGATTGGCAGTGTACAGGTACAGCGATCGATATGCTGCTCTGACAGCTGACGCTGAAAGTCAGAGAGGGAGATATAAGTCTCCAGCTTCAGATATTTTTGTAATTTGTTCCAGTCATTCCAGTCATTGGCCAGATGTATTCAGAATGGTGTCCTCTGCGTAGAGGTGGATCAGAGAATTACACGCAGCAAGAGCGACACCATTGATATATACAGAGAAAAGAGTCGGCCTGAGATTTGAACCCTTTGGCAACCCCATAGAGACTGCCAGAGGTCCAGACAACAGGCCCTCCGATTTGACACACAGAACTCTATCTGAGAAGTAGTTGGTGAACCAGGCGAGGCAGTCATTTGAGAACCCAAGGCTATTGAGTCTGCTGATAAAAATGCAGTGATGGACATAGTCGAAAGCTGCTCTGACAGCTGACGCTTAAAGTTAGAGAGGGAGATATAAGTTTCCAGCTTCAGAGATTTTTGCAATTCGTTCCAGTCATTGGCAGCAGAGAAATGGAAGGAAAGGCGGACAAAGTAAGTGTTGGCTTTGGGGAGGACCAGTGAAATATACCTGCTGGAGCGAGTGCTACGCGTGGGTGTTGCTATGGTGACCAGTGAGCTGTGATATGGCAGAGCTTTACAGAGCAAAGACTTATAGATGACCGGGAGCCAGTGGATTTGGCGATGGATATCTAGTGAGGGCCAGCCAAGGAGAGCATACAGGTCGCAGTGGTGGGTAGTATATGGGGCTTTGGTGATAAAACGGATGGAGCTGTGATAGACTACATCCAGTTTGCTGAGTAGAGTGTTGGGAGCAATTTTGTAAATGACCTCGCCAAATTCAAGGATCAATAGAATAGGCAGTTTTACGAGGGTATGTTGGCGCCATGAGTGAAGGAGGCTTTGTTGCGAAATAGGAAGCGGATTCTAGATTCTGGAGGGAGAGTTTACAGTCAAACCAGACACCTAGGTATTTGTAGTTGTCCACATATTCTTGGTCAGAATCGTCCAGAGTAGTGATGCTTGTTGGCCAGGAGGGTGCTTGCAGCAGTCGGTTGAAGAGCATGCACTTAGTTATCCTAGCATTTAAAATCAGTTGGAGGCCACGTCAGGAGTGTTGTATGGCATTGAAGCTCGTTTGGAGGTTTGATAGCACAGTGCCCAAAGAAGGGCCAGATGTATACAGAATGGTGTCGTCTGCTTAGAGGTGAATCAGAGAATCACCAGCAGCAAGAGTGACATCATTGATATATACAGAGAACAGAGTCAGCCCAAGATTTGAACCCTGTGGCACCCCCATAGAGACTGCCAGAGGTCCGGACAACAGGCCCTCCGATTTGACACACTTAACTCTATCTGAGAAGTAGTTGGTGAACCAGGCGAGGCAGTCATTTGAGAAGCCAAGGCTATTGAGTCTGCCAATAAGAATGCGGTGATTGACAGAGTCGAAAGCCTTGGCCATGTCGATGAAGACGGCTGCACAGTACTGTCTTTTATAGATGGCGGTTATGATATCGTTTAGGACCTTGAGTGTGGCTGAGGTGCACCCATAACCAGCTCGGAAACCAGATTGCATAGTGGAGAATGTACGGTTGGATTCGAAATGGTCTGTGATCTGTTTGTTAACTTGGCTTTCGAAGATTTTAGAAAGGCAGGGTGGATATAGGTCTGTAACATTTTGGGTCTAGAGTGCCTCCCTCTTTGAAGAGGGGGATGAGTGCGGAAGCTTTCCAATCTTTAGGGATCTCAGACGATACGAAAGAGAGGTTGAATATGCTAGTAATAGGGGTTGCATCAATTTCAGGGTCCAGATTGTCTAGCCCAGTTGAATTGTAGGGATCCAGATTTTGCAGTTCTTTCAGAACATCAGCTGTCTGGATTTGGGTGAAGGAGAAGAGGGCGGGGGCAAGTTGCTGCAGGGGGTGCTGAGATGTTGGCCACGTTAGGGGTAGCCAGGTGGAAAGCATGGCCAGCCGTGGAAAAATGCTTATTGAAATTATCGATTTGATTATCGACAATCATCTTATTATCAATTTCTTTCAACCAATCATCAGTCATTTGTGTCAGTGCAGAACAGTACATGTTGAGTGCTCTTATCTATAAGCATGCTGGAAGTCTGATAATTTGTTTACAGAGAAGTAGCATTGTATTTTGTCAAACACAATTTTTTCCAACAGTTTGCTAAGAGCTGGCAGCAAGCTCATAGGTCTGCTTTTAGAGCCAGTAAAGGCCGCTTTACCACTCTTGGGTAGGGGAATGACTTTGGCTTCTTTCCAGGCCTGAGGACAAAGACTTTCCTCTAGGCTCAGATTAAAGATTTGATGGATAGTAGAGGCTATAGAGTCTGCTACCATCCTCCTATTTTTTTCATCTCAATTTGCAGTAAGTCAGCCAGTCAGATGTGCAGCCAGACTTATTAGCCACTCCTTTGGCCCCATCTCTTTCAGTTATACAGTTTTTCAGTTCCTCATCAATCCAGGGAGCCTTAACAGTTCTAAAAGTACGTTTCTTAACAGGTGCATGTTTATCAATAGTTGGAATAAGTCATTTCATAATTGTATCAAGTGCCGCATCTGGATGCTACTTATTAATCACATCAGACCAACAAATATTTTTAACATCATCCACATAAGAGTCACAGCAAAATATTTTTTTACGATCTTTTATACACTATTTTAGGCCCAGCTTTTGGAACTGTGGCTTTCCTGGATATAGCCACTATATTGTGATCACTGCATCCAATGGGTACGGATACATCTTTAGAACAAAGTTCTACAGTTTTAGTAAAAATGTGATCAATACATGTGGATGATCTTGTTCCTGTAGTGTTTGTTAACACCCTGGTAGGTTGATTAATAACCTGAACCCGATTACAGTTTACAGTGAGAAGCTTCCTCTTGAGCGGACTACATGATGAAAACGAGTCAATATTCAGGTCCCCAAGAAAGTCGACCTCTCTGTTTACATCACATACACTATTAAGCATTTCACACATATTATTTAGAAACTGACTTTTAGCACTTGGTGGCCTATAGCAACACCCCAAATGAAAGGGCTTTAGATGTGCCAGGTGAACCTGCAACCACACTTCAATAACACTTGACATAGGATCTTCTCTAAGCATTACAGGGATATGACTCCTCCCCAATAGCATTCCTGTCTCTTCTATAGATGTTATATCCTTGTATTGCTATTGCTGCATCATCAAATTAATGATCTAAGTGAGTCTCAGAAATGGCTAATATATTAATCTTATCTGATGTTATCAAGTTATTGTTTTCATGAACCTTATTTCTAAGGCTACATACAGCACAGTATATTAAAATGGGCTAATATGGGATGGGATAAATGGGATAATATAGAAAATATCAAACAAAGCAATAGAAAAAATGTGTGTGTGTGTGTGTGTGTGTGTGTGTGTGTGTGTGTGTGTGTGTGAGTAAGTGTGTGTGTGTGTGAGTAAGTGTGTGTGTGTGTGTGTGTGTGTGTGTGTGTGTGTGTGTGTGTGTGTGTGTGTGTGTGTGTGTGTGTGTGTGTGTGTGTGTGTGTGTGTGTGTGTGAGTAAGTGTGTGTGTGTGTGTGTGTGTGTGTGTGTGTGTGTGTGTGTGTGTGTGTGTGTGTGTGTGTGTGTGTGAGTAAGTGTGTGTGTGTGTGTGTGTGTGTGTGTGTGTGTGTGTGTGTGTGTGTGTGTGTGTGTGTGTGTGTGTGAGTAAGTGTGTGTGTGTGTGAGTAAGTGTGTGTGTGTGTGTGTGTGTGTGTGTGTGTGTGTGTGTGTGTGTGTGTGTGTGTGTGTGTGTGTGTGTGTGTGCGCTGCGGGGTTGAAGATAATTTCCTATTGAGCTGACATATGCAGTTTTCCCTTGAATGCAGTCGCCACCAACACGAGAACATTGCCTTTACATTTCAATCGCGCCATAAAGGGGAACTTCCACGATACAGATTGAATTGAGCCCTGACTGAAAAAGACAATTTGAAGTGAAAACATAAAACGTATTAATTAATTATTATAATTCAGAATTGTATTGTTATTACTCATGCATTGCCAAACAGCTGGCCAAGAACACTGACAAACAGGTTTGAGGACATTCTGCTATCAGGTATGACTCAGATGCAGAAATTGTAAAAAAAATAAAATAACAGGGAACAGTCAAAAGGTGATAGGCCCGTGGCAGAGCAGGGAAGGGTGTTGCAGGCGTTTTCGACCCACATGTGTTCTTGGGTGGAGCAGGAGAGGAAGAGGATGTCATCGAGATAGATGAAGACAAACCAGTTCTACATGTCGCAGAGAACATCATTAACCAGAGCCTGGAGCACAGCAGGGGCGTTGCTGAGGCCATATGGCATGACCAGATGCTCGCAGTGACCGCTGGTCATATTGAAGGCAGTTTTCCACTCGTCCCCTTCCTGTATCAATACTATAAGTGGGAGACAGAAGGACGGATGAACCCAGCAGCTAGGGAGTCCTCAATGTAGGTCTCCATAGCCTTGATCTCCAGACCCGACAAAGAGTCCCAATACCACAGTAACCTGAGGAGACTTAATGAGCAGGAACTGGGTCATCTCTCTGTAGTTCCCTGACACATGTAGGTTGATGGTATTGTGGGTGACCCGGCCAATAGAGCACCCGTCTACTGCTCTAACGTCCATGGGAATGGAGAGGGGCTGAGTGGGGATACCCAGCTCGGAAGCCAGGGTAGCGTCCGTAAAGCTCCAGAGTCAATGTGTACCCAGAGAGATTTAGAATGGTTCCCCCACAGCAATATGGCATGAAAAGGAATGTGATTAAGGGGAGAGGAAAATTTCTCCGTATGGCCCACCAGAGCCTTTTAGTGGACAGGTGGAGACGAAATGACCAGTATACCCACAATACAGGCAACTCTTAGTGTGAAGCCTGTATAGCCGTTCAGCTGGAGACAGCCTAGCTCTGCCTAGTTACATGGGCTCGGGAAGAGATAAATCATCAGTCTTCGGAGGCTCTCGTGGGAACTCAGGTAACCAACAGAGCCGTCGGGGACTTCCAGTATACCTCGAATGCAAAGTAGAATCGACTCTCCTCTCCTTCCTTCGTTCCCATAGTCATACATCGATCCTAATGGTCAAGGCGATGAGCGATTCGAAATCCATCGGTAGTTCCTGGGCTGCAAGCTCGCCCTTTACTTCCTCCGATACTCCGTGTAGGAACGTGTCGAATAGCGCTTCCAGGTTCCAAGCACTCTCAGCTGCTAACGTGTGGAAATCTACTGTGTAGTCTGCCACACTTCGGTATCTTGGCATAGCTGGAGCGGCTTGCGAGCATCCTCTCTCCCTGAGAACGTAGAATCAAACCCCATCCGAACTTCCTCCACGAACTCCTCCAGACTGAGGTGCTCCCACACCGCTGTGGCCCAGGCGAGTGCCCTCCCAGACATCACCGTAATGATGTACTCTATCCTCGAGCCGTCTGAGGGAAACGAAGAAGGCTGCAGCTCAAAAATGAGGAAGCACTGGGATAGAAAAGTCTGGCAGGTTCCGGAATCTCCATCGTACCACTCCGGAGGAGGTAAGCAGGGTTCTCGTGACACTAGGGTGACCGGGGACGCGGCGCTGCTAATAGCCAAGTTACTGAGGGACGTGGAGGTTACCGTCGTGGTAGGCTGCACAAAAACAACTATTTTACCTGTCAGGTTAACCACTGTTTCCTGGGGGGAATAAAATAAAATAAACGTTTGAATTGTGAAATGTGACATCACAAACCATTCTTGAACGTGAAATGTTATAAAACAGCTTTAAAAAGTTGAACCGACTCTTGTTTCCTACAATCACAACTGCAGTGCTAAGCTACTGCCAAATAGATGTCGGATCATTGAATTAAAATTTAGAGGCAATAGGGCTAGAATGTTTATTTCTTTAGAGTCTAAGACAATGGGTGGGGGGTGTAAGCTGACATATGGAATTGTTTTAAGATGGTCATACTATGGATCATTTAGCTATTTGATTTAGAACTTTAGGACCCCTTTATGTATCCTCACATTTTTTAAACAATTATTTGATCAAATATTCATTTTGGCTGCCAAAGCCTATAGAAACACATTCACAAATGTCAAAAAGCAGTCAAAAAGTCAAAAAATATATCACGAGAATCAAGGTTTTGAAGTGTCTGTCCTAAATCTAGGAGATATAAAAAATCTCAGGAAATAAACAAATACACAGATTTTACCCCTTTTCTGTGTAGGCACAAAACGACCTTCATACTGTACTTCCATTTGTTTTTTAAACCAGTACCGGTTACCTTTAGATGAGTCCCGTGACACTTGTGGTGTTATAGAGCAAAAGGGAGAACACCATCGTGTTCGTGAGAATCTCAACCTTTCCACAGTGGGGTCCCAAAAGTTTGTAGCCCAAACAGTTAGGACTCTACCAAACAGAAGTTGGCATATTAATGGTAGCGACTTCAGATGAGTCTTCTGCCACTTGTGTGGGTCGTAGAGGAAAACGTGTTTATCAGGATGCTTTACTGTTGGCATGACACAGGACTGATGGTAGCGCTCACCTTGTCTTCTCCGGACAAACTTTTTTTCCGGATGCCCCAAACAATCGGAAAGGGGATTCATCAGAGAAAATGACTTTACCCCGGTCCTCAGCAGTCCAATTCCTGTAACTTTTGCAGAATATCAGTCTGTCCCTGATGTTTTTCCTGGAGAGAAGTGGCTTCTTTGCTGCCCTTCTTGACACCAGGCCATCCTCCAAAAATCTTCGTCTCACTGTGCGTGCAGATGCACTCACACCTGCCTGCTACCATTCCTGAGCAAGCTCTGTACTGGTGGTGCCCCAATCCCGCAACTGAATCAACTTTAGGAGACGGTCCTGGCGCTTGCTGGACTTTCTTGGGCGCTCTGAAGCCTTCTTCACAACAATTGAACCGCTCTCCTTGAAGTTCTTGATGATCCGATAAAATTAAGTGAAATCTTACTGGTAGCAATATCCTTGCCTGTGAAGCCCTTTTTGTGCAAAGCAATGATGACGGCAAGTGCTTCCTTGCAGGTAACCATGGTTGACAGAGGAAGAACAATGATTCCAAGCACCACCCTCCTTTTGAAACTTCCAGTCTGTTATTCAAACTCAATGCATTGAAATGCATTGGAAATGTTTTTTGGAGATTCAGTTCATTTGCATGGCAAAGAGGGACTTTGCAATTAATTGCAATTCATCTGATCACTCTTCATAACATTCTGGAGTATATGCAAATTGCCATCACACAAACTGAGGCAGCAGACTTTGTGAAAATTAATATTTGATTCAGTACATGTATTTGAGTTTAATTCTAGCAGGCCAGATGAGATACTACATTTTCTGTCTCTATTAATGTCTGAAGTTTGCTGCAGTCTGTTACAACACTCACATAGTCTTATCCAGAGCGACCAACAGTTAGTGCATTCATCTTAAGATAGCTAGGAGGGATAACCAAATATCACAAAGTCATAGTAAGTACAACTGCTCCTCAGTAAAGCAGCTATCAGCTATTTAATCACTGGGAAACAAGCTGATTTGAGGTTTTAGCCCAACCCATCTACTGTACCAGTGAAGTTTCCTATAATAAAAAGACATTGATGTGAAGACGGAGAAATGCAGTAGTTCCTGATGATCTCATGACAACAGAGAAGTATACTTAGACTTTGCCATTGTTAATACTTTATTTGAAGTGGGTCTTACATATTATTAGGGAATCATTACACCTTTATGAAACCAGCCATCACATAATGTATGTGTATTGCAGTACTCCTGTCCCTCAGACCAGTAAGGGTTTCTTTTCTCCTTTCCCACAGCAGCCAATTAGGAGTTGTACTGCCTTTGGGCTGTGAGGACAATACAAACATGTTATAATGTCTTACTATCATCATTATAAGTTATATATTCCCGTAAGTGCTTTGTGACATGCAACTACAATTGTCAAATGTCACTATTTTTTACATATTCTAATGCAGGGCACTCCAACCCTGTTCCTGGAGAGCTACCCTCCTGTAGGTTTATACCAGGACTCTCCATCCCTGTTCCAGGAGAGCTACCCTGCTATAGTTTTTCACTCAAACTATGTTCCTGGAGAGCTACCCTGCTGTAGTTTTTCACTCAAACTATGTTCCTGGAGAGACACCCTCCTGTAGGTTTTCACTCCAACCCTGTTCCTGGAGAGCTACCCTCCTGTAGGTTTTCACTCCATCCCTGTTCGTGGAGAGCTAACCTCCTGTAGGTTTTCACTTCAACCCCAGTTGTAACTAATCTGATTTATCTTATTAACCAGTGAATTATTTGAATCAGATTTTGCTAGAATAGGGTTGGAATGAAAAGCTACAGGATGGTATCTCTCTAGGAACAGGGTTGGAGAGCCATCTTCTAATGAGACTATGGTGCATTGTTTTATGGAGAATAGTTGTGTGTTGATAGGTTTGATGAATCAGCTCTGTTAGCAGAACTAATTGAGCCCATAATGTGGCCAACTGCATGCTGTCACTGGATGCTTTACTCTGGAAAAGAAAAGAAAACAAGTTAATGTGTTCAGATATGTATTCTGCATTCCAATATAGGAGATATGTTGTCATAACAAGAAAAAAGCATCAATGTATACCATTATGCATATTATTAACTAATTATGAACTCATCAGCCAGTTTATTAGGCACCCCCATCGAGTCCCGGGTTGGATCCCCCCTTTGCCTCCACAACAGCCTGTATTATTTGGGGAATTGATTCTACAAGTCAGAGACATTCCACAGGGATGTTGGTCCATGCTGACGCAATGACATCACACAGTTGCTGCAGATTGGACAGCGGTTCTCCACCGCCACCAGCCTGTACCGTTGACACCAGACAGGATGGGTCCATGGACTCATGCTGCTTACGATAGTGTAATGTTAGAATATGAAAAATGAAATAGTCACCTTTTGTCTTGTGAGTCAACTCTGATGATGAGTCTGTAGCTGCTCTTCCATTTGAGATGAGAGTGAATTATGATTATACCTCCTCATATGTATATTTTTAAAGTAATCTTACGTACTATTGCACCCTGCCTCGTAAGCCCTCCTATCTGTAGATGTACAGTACCTACAAGATTCCCAAAACAATATTTTTAACTGTCTTACATGAACCATCTACTGGTTTGACATCTTTTGGCAGGATTATCTTGGCCAACCCCAGTTAAACTTATTGTCTAACTAGTCTCAAGAAAAACATGACATTCAGCATCTGACAACACATTATCTAGTCATCAATCAAAGAAGAAGAAAGATGATTGTAACTCTTTCAACTTCACCTAGCTGGTGGCTATAAAAACACACGTACCAGGAACTGCCATTACTTCCTCAATCCTTTCCTGATGAGCAAATGATGTCACTAGGGTTGCACCTTTTGGGTTATATTCAGAGGTGGAAACTTTCCGTGGGAATTAACAGGAATATATGGGAATTAACGGAAATATATGCAAATGAGTTAGCATTGAATATATTTACCATATCATATGGAAACAGAAACATAGACATTTTACCTTATCATAAGTATACATAATTGCAAATGATAAAATATTTCCAATAAAAAAATGTAAAACAATTTAGTTAAGAATTGAACTTTAATGAAATGAGTTGACTCTTCACATGGGATGATTTCACTGAACAACAAAGGAAAGGGAATATTGAATGATCCCCAATGATCCATCAACTCTCCCAAATCCGTTTTCAATATACATCTGTAAAATGATAGTCTTGAAACTCAAGCTTTGGTTGTCTTCCTCTCAGGCTTCCATGTCTTCTCCCTGGACCTCGTCAATGTCCACCTCTTGAACATCAGACTCTGAGGCCTCATTTTCACTGTCACTTTCCAACCTTGTTGGGGATGGCTCATTGTCAGGCTCAAAAAGCCTCAAATTTGCCTTGATGGCCACCAATTTTCCAACCCTTGTATTAGTCAGCCTGTTTTGTGCTTTGGTGTATAGGTTCCCAAACAAGGACCAATTGCGCTCTGAGGCGGCTGATGTTGGTGGGATTTGGAGAAAGATGGAGGCAACAAATCAAATCAAATCAAATCAAATGTATTTATATAGCCCTTCGTACATCAGCTGATATCTCAAAGTGCTGTACAGAAACCCAGCCTAAAACCCCAAACAGCAAGCAATGCAGGTGTAGAAGCACGGTGGCTAGGAAAAACTCCCTAGAAAGGCCAAAACCTAGGAAGAAATCTAGAGAGGAACCAGGCTATGTGGGGTGTCCAGTCCTCTTCTGGCTGTGCCGGGTGGAGATTACAACAGAACATGGCCAAGATGTTCACATGTTCATAAATGACCAGCATGGTCCAATAATAATAAGGCAGAACAGTTGAAACTGGAGCAGCAGCACGGCCAGGTGGACTGGGGACAGACAGGAGTCATCATGTCAGGTAGTCCTGAGGCATGGTCCTAGGGCTCAGGTCCTCCGAGAGAGAGAAAGAAAGAGAGAATTAGAGAGAGCACACTTAAATTCACACAGGACACCGAATAGGACAGGAGAAGTACTCCAGATATAACAAACTGACCCTAGCCCCCCGACACATACACTACTGCAGCATAAATACTGGAGGTTAAGACAGGAGGGGTCAGGAGACACTGTGGCCCCATCCGAGGACACCCCCAGACAGGGCCAAACAGGAAGGATATAACCCCACCCACTTTGCCAAAGCACAGCCCCCACACCACTAGAGGGATATCTTCAACCACCAACTTACCATCCTGAGACAAGGCTGAGTATAGCCCACAAGATCTCCGCCACGGCACAACCCAAGGAGGGGGCGCCAACCCAGACAGGATGATCACATCAGTGACTCAACCCACTCAGGTGACGCACCCCTCCCAGGGACGGTATGAGAGAGCCCCAGTAAGTCAGTGACTCTGCCCCTGTAACAGGGTTAGAGGCAGAGAATCCCAGTGGAAAGAGGGGAACCGGCCAGGCAGAGACAGCAAGGGCGGTTCGTTGCTCCATAGCCTTTCCGTTCACCTTTCCACTCCTGGGCCAGACTACACTCAATCATATGACCCGCTGAAGAGACGAGTCTTCAGTAAAGACTTAAAGGTGGAGACCGAGTTTGCGTCTCTGACATGGGTAGGCAGACCGCTCCATAAAAATGGAGCTCTATAGGAGAAAGCCCTGCCTCCAGCTGTTTGTTTAGAAATTCTAGGGACAATTAGGAGGCCTGCGTCTTGTGACCGTAGCGTACGTGTAGGTATGTACGGCAGGACCAAATCAGAGAGATAGGTAGGAGCAAGCCCATGTAATGCTTTGTAGGTAAGCAGTAAAACCTTGAAATCAGCCCTTGCTTTGACAGGAAGCCAGTGTAGGGAGGCTAGCACTGGAGTAATATGATCAAATTTTTGGGCTCTAGTCAGGATTCTAGCAGCCGTATTTAGCACTAACTGAAGTTTATTTAGTGCTTTATCCGGGTAGCCGGAAAGTAGAGCATTGCAGTAGTCTAACCTAGAAGTGACAAAAGCATGGATTAATTTTTCTGCATAATTTTTGGACAGAAAGTTTCTGATTTTTGCAATGTTACGTAGATGGAAAAAAGCTGTCCTTGAAATGGTCTTGATATGTTCTTCAAAAGAGAGATCAGGGTCCAGAGTAACGCCGAGGTCCTTCACAGTTTTATTTGAGACGACTGTACAACCATTAAGATTAATTGTCAGATTCAAAAGAAGATCTCTTTGTTTCTTGGGACCTAGAACAAGCATCTCTGTTTTGTCCGAGTTTAAAAGTAGATCGTTTGCAGCCATCCACTTTCTTATGTCTGAAACACATGCTTCTAGCGAGGGCAATTTTGGGGCTTCACCATGTTTCATTGAAATGTACAGCTGTGTGTCATCCGCATAGCAGTGAAAGTTAACATTATGTTTTCGACTGACATCCCCAAGAGGTAAAATATATAGTGAAAACAATAGTGGTCCTAAAACGGAACCTTGAGGAACACCGAAATTTACAGTTGATTTGCCAGAGGACAAACCATTCACAGAGACAAACTGATATCTTTCCGACAGATAAGATCTAAACCAGGCCAGAACTTGTCCGTGTAGACCAATTTGGGTTTCCAATCTCTCCAAAAGAATGTGGTGATCGATGATATCAAAAGCAGCACTAAGGTCTAGGAGTACGAGGACAGATGCAGAGCCTCGGTCTGATGCCATTAAAAGGTCATTTACCACCTTCACAAGTGCAGTCTCAGTGCTATGATGGGGTCTAAAACCAGACTGAATTATTTCGTATACATTGTTTGTCTTTAGGAAGGCAGTGAGTTGCTGCGCAACAGCCTTTTCTAAAATTTTTGAGAGGAATGGAAGATTCGATATAGGCCGATAGTTTTTTATATTTTCTGGGTCAAGGTTTGGCTTTTTCAAGAGAGGCTTTATTACTGCCACTTTTAGTGAGTTTGGTACACATCCGGTGGATAGAGAGCCGTTTATTATGTTCAACATAGGAGGGCCAAGCACAGGAAGCAGCTCTTTCAGTAGTTTAGTTGGAATAGGGTCCATTATGCAGCTTGAAGGTTTAGAGGCCATGATTATTTTCATCATTGTGTCAAGCGATATAGTACACTCTCTTGATCCTAGGTCCTGGCAGAGTTGTGCAGACTCAGGACAACTGAGCTTTGAAGGAATACGCAGATTTAAAGAGGAGTCCGTAAGTTGCTTGCTAATAATCATGATCTTTTCCTCAAAGAAGTTCATGAATTTATCACTGCTAAAGTGAAAGCCATCCTCTCTTGGGGAATGCTGCTTTTTAGTTAGCTTTGCGACAGTATCAAAAAGGAATTTCGGATTGTTCTTATTTTCCTCAATTAGGTTAGAAAAATAGGATGATCGAGCAGCAGTAAGGGCTCTTCGGTACTGCACGCTACTGTCTTTCCAAGCTAGTCTGAAGACTTCCAGTTTGGTGTGGCGCCATTTCCGTTCCAATTTTCTGGAAGCTTGCTTCAGAGCTCGGGTATTTTCTGTGTACCAGGGAGCTAGTTTCTTATGAGAAATGTTTTTCGTTTTTAGGGGTGCAACTGCATCTAGGTATTGCGCAAGGTTAAATTGAGTTCCTCAGTTAGGTGGTTAACTGATTTTTGTCCTCTGGCGTCCATGGGTAGACAGAGGGAATCTGGAAGGACATCAAGGAATCTTTGTGTTGTCTGTGAATTTATAGCACGACTTTTGATGTTCCTCGGTTGGGGTCTGAGCAGATTATTTGTTGCAATTGCAAACGTAATAAAATGGTGGTCCCATAGTCCAGGATTATGAGGAAAAACATTAAGATCCACAACAATTATTCCATGGGACAAAACTAGGTCCAGAGTACGACTGTGACAGTGAGTGGGTCCAGAGACATGTTGGACAAAACCCACTGAGTCGATGTTGGGAAATGATGGGAAAACAAGGGAAAGAGCCTCAGATCCTAATGTCCCTTCCACCAGGTGGGTGATGAGATATGTTGGCACAACTGCCATATTGCATCTCCATCCCAAAGCCCTTGCTTGGAAGTGTACTTCTCCAGACTGCCAAGAACCTTGCCCTCATCCAGGCCAAGGTGGCGAGACATGGTAGTGATGACACCATAGGTCTTGTTGATCTCTGTACCAGACAGGATGCTATTGCCAGTGTACTTGGGGTCCAACATGTACGCTGCGGCGTGTTTGGGCTTCAGGCAGAAGTCTTCACACTTTTTGATGTATTCCAGAACTGCAATTTCCTCTGCTTGGAGCAACAGTGAAGTGGGCAGGGCAGTACAGACTTCTTCTCTTACATCTGCAAGCAGAGTCTGAACATCAGACAGGATGGCATTGTCTTCCTCAATCCGTGCAATGGCTACTGCTATAGGTTTCAGGAGTTTCAGGCTGCTTACCCCTCTCTCCCAAAATACATCATCCAGGAGGATCCTCTTGATGGGGCTGTCCATATCGGCAGACTGTTATAAGGCAATTTATTGGAGAGACTCCTTCCCCTCCAGGAGACTGTCAAACATGATGACAATACCACCCCGACGTGTGTTGCTGGGCAGCTTCAATGTGGTGCTCTAATATAACTTGATGACCCTTCACATACCTAACCATTGCCTTGGCTTTCTTGTAGAGTGTATCCATCGTTTTCAGTGCCATGATGTCCTTGAGGAGCAGATTCAATGCATGAGCAGCACAGCCAATGGGTGTGATGTGAGGGTAGGGCTCCTCCACTTTAGACCAAACTGCCTTCATGATCATAACATTGTCTGTCACCAGTGCAAATACCTTCTGTGGTCCAAGGTCATTGATGACTGCCTTCAGCTCATCTGCAATGTAGAGGCCGGTGTGTCTGTTGTCCCTTGTGTCTGTGCTCTTGTAGAAAACTGGTTGAGGGATGGAGATGATGGAGTTAATTATTCCTTGCCCACGAACATTCGACCACCCATCAGAGATGTTTGCAATACAGTCTGCTTTCTCTATGATTTGCTTGACCTTCACTTGAACTCTGTTGAACTCTGATTCCAGCAAAAGAGTAGATAAAGCATGTGTTAGGGTTTTTCCTAGGGGTCATGATAGGGGCTGTACCAAATGTGTGATGTATTATAATAATTGATTATGCTTATGTTGTATTAATAGAAGGGGTGAGGTTATAAGACCCCTCCCTCCTTACATTTATCTGGTCCTTGACTACAGATTAACAATATATATTGTACATTATGAGGTTTAACCTCTCTGCGCACCGAACCCGTTAGCGGGATGAAATTCGACAACATACAGTGATCGCTACTTAAATAGTCATATTGAACATTCATGAAAATACAAGTGTCTCACATGTTTCGAAAGCGTAGAATCTTGCTAATCCAACTGCGTTGTCAGATTTAAAAAAGGATTTACTGCTAAAGAATACGATGTGATTATCTGAGGATAGAGCCCCATAAAAACAACTATTTCAACCAGCACAGGCGTAACAAAATCACAAACTGCAATAAAATAAATTGTTTACCTTTGACGATCTTCCTCTGTTTGCAATCCCAATGCTCATTGTTACACAATGAATGGTCTTTTGTTTGATAAAATCCATTTTTATAGCCTAACGAAACATTTTGTGAACCGCTTGTGTCGTGAATTCCGTCTCATTCCATTTTCGACGACACATTCGATGTAAATACACACACTAAACGTGACTTTTCCAGTCATGATTGGTTTCATTGCAATCAACTGGTTTGTTTGTAACACAACCAAACGTGATGGGCCATTTCGCGGGATGTATTGACTGAAAGAAACCAATTTGAAGACAACCAGTAATGACATAATTGTACACCAATGATATGACCACTGTTTCGTTGATTGACTGTATTTTAACCCAATGACCACTGATCGTCTTGAAATCTAGCTGGGTAGATAGCCAATGAGCTGAAGTAAACGGCAATATGTAATGTTTATGTGTTGGAAGACCAACCCATGTAGTAAACTCCGGCATAAAGAGGGTAATTCGCCATTGAAGTTTCATACCGGAAGGAGCAACGCATGTTACGCACAGCGTTGTTTTGGTAAAGCGCATCTTCAGCTGTTTATATATCAATCAGTATGGCGACTAAGTCAGGGAAAGCTAAATCTAAGTCTAGATATACAGATGTACACACAATTTTAGAAGAAATTGATCGGGAAAGTGAGACAGAGATTGTTGGAGGACGATTCATTTAGCGATTCCCAAATGGAGGAATATTTTTTGAACGGAGAGGACATCGTTTTGGACTGGTAAGTTATTCTCATGCTAATGCCGTTGTTTGAAATTAATAACATTAAATATTATTTGTGATTTTTTTTACATTTTAGTAGCAATATATAAAAATGTAATGTAATGAAATGTGAGATGCGTGTGTCTGCCGCCCCACCCCACCCCCACATGAAATAGCCTATTTGAGGCTGTTGAGGGGAGGGCAGGCCCACAACAATGGCCAAAGTGAAATGGAGACAGTAGATACAGCTGGTCTGTTGTAATATAATAAAGACAGTAGATCTAGCTGGTCTGTCATAATATAATAGAGACAGTAGATCTAGCTGAAATGTCATAATATAAAATAGACAGTAGATCTAGCTGGTCTGTCATAATATAAATGAGACAGTAGATCTAGCAGGTCTATAATAATATATTCAACCGTATGTTCCCTGTACTCTATATATATCTGTTTATTATACCTGTTGATATAGGGCTCATATGTGAAACTATTCTAACTGAACATTTTCTTTCACAGTGACACTGACACCGAATGGGAGCCCCCAGTGCCAAGGTGTCCATCCCCCATGTTTTTTCTCCATGTTTTGGGGGGGTGTGTTAGAATACCATTTTGGTATTTTGTATATAGTTACTCCATTCAAAATGTATAATTTCACCAATTTGGCCACTTGGGTACATTTGGGCTACTTGTGTGGGACACCTGGGTGACTTCATGATAAATATCACGTAGCACACTCAGTACTGTTGCCCTCTTGTGTTTTTCACTGAAATTGTCGCCATCATCCTATCTGAATGTTTGTTTGGTATTTTTCATTTTAAAGATGATACAACAATAAAAATGAAAAAACATATGTTTTTTTCATTGTATTATCTAAACCAGATCTATTGTGTTATATTCACTCAGACAGTGTAGTAGTGTGGGCTCAATAGCATCTCATTAGTGTGCAAGATCTTGAGAATCAGCTGTACATGTGATGGAAAAATGCACTGCACATTCAGAGGGTTGCAATTCCATTTAATTAGTTTAACCACAAGACCTTGAACTGCCTTATGTGTGTCCCATAAAAAAAACATTCACTGTTGTAAGCTCACCTTTTTGATGAATTTAAGCAAAATTTCCCAAATTCCCAGGCTTAGCTTTCCATGGAACATTTTCAGAAAATGTACGGACATTTACCGGAAAGTTTCCGACCCTTTGCAACCTTAGATGTCATGCATGTTTTGTTCTAAAGACAGGTGTAGGAGAGGCAGACAGAAACAGTAATATACTGTTATTGACTTGGTTGCAAAACTGGTTGAATGATGGTTAACTGACAGATGGCAGCAATTTCCTGTTATCTCTAACATTTAATGTGAATGTTTCGTAATTCTAAAACACACCTGTGTGTGGAGATTAGAGGTCGACCGATTATTTGGAATGGCCGATTAATTTGTCCCGATTTCAAGTTTTCATAACAATCGGTAATCTGCATTTTTGGACACCGATCATGGCCAATTAAATTGCACTTCACGAGGAGACTGTGTGGTAGGCTGACTACCTGTTATGCAAGTTCAGCAAGGAGCCAAGGTAAGGTGCTAGCTAGCATTAAACATATTTTATAAAAAACAATCACTCTCAACATAATCACTAGTTAATTACACATGGTTGATGATATTACTAGTTTATCTAGCTTGTCCTGCGCTGCATATAATCATATAATCGATGCGGTGCCTGATAATTTATAATTGAATCATAGCCTACTTCGCCAAACGGGTGATTTAACTTGTTATGGCTTCAGTCCCACTAACAGGATAAGTGTCATCAACAACCGCTGAATAGCATAGCGCTACATTCAATAAATATTACTAAAAATATTTATATTCATGAAATCACAAGTGCAATATAGGAAAACACAGCTTAGCCTTTTGTTAATCCACCTGTCGTGTCAGATTTTGAAATTATGCTTTACAGCGAAAGCAATCCAAGCGTTTGTGTAAGTTTATCGATCGCACGACGAAACATTAAGTACACTTAGCATCAGGTAGCTTGGTCACGAAAATCAGAAAAGCAATCAAATGAATCGTTTACCTTTGATGATCTTCGGATGTTTTCACTCACGAGACTCCCAGTTACACAACAAATGTTCCTTTTGTTCCATAAAGATAATTTTTATATCCAAAATTTGTTTGGCGTGTTATGTTCAGAAATCCACAGGAAAGAGTGGTCACGACAACGAAAATTCCAAATAGTTTCCATAATGTCCACAGAAACATGTCAAACGTTTTCTATAATCATTCCTCAGGTTGTTTTTAAAATATATAATCGATAATATATCAACCGCAAATGTCTTTCACAGAAGGAGAGGGAAAAGCAATACCTATCCAAACTCTTTTGCGCAAGCAAAACTCATGTGACCACTTGACCCGATGTTATTGTTCTGGCTCATTTTTCAAAATAAAAGCCTGAAACTATGTCTGAAGACTGTTGACACCTTGAGGAAGCGATAGGAAAATGAATCTGGTTGTCACACCCTGACCATAGTTTGCTTTGTATGTTTCTATGTTTTGGTTGGTCAGGATGTGATCTGAGTGGGCATTCTATGTTGGATGTCTTGTTTGTCTATTTCTATGTCTGGCCTGATATAGTTCTCAATCAGAGGCAGGTGTTAGTCATTGTCTCTGATTGGGAACCATATTTAGGTAGCCTGGGTTTCACTGTGTGTTTGTGGGTGATTGTTCCTGTCTCTGTGTTTTGCACCAGACAGGGCTGTTTTTGGTTTTCCACGTTTATTGTTTTGTAGTGTTCGTGTTTATCTGTTTTTATTAAACACGAATTAATATAATCATGCTGCGTTTTGGTCCGCCTCTACTTCACCCCAAGAGAACCGTTACACTGGTTCATATCCCTTTAAATCCAGCAAAGGGAGGCTATGGAACATGGAGTTTTCAAAATAGAAGCCACTTCCTGTTTTGATTTTCCTCAGGGTTTCGCCTGCAATATCAGTTATGTTATACTCACAGACAATATTGTGACAGTTTTGGAAACGTTAGAGTGTTTTCTATCCAATACTAATAATAATATGCATATATTAGCAACTGAGACTGAGGAGCTGGCCGTTTACAATGGGCACCTTTTCATCCAAGCTACTCAATACTGCCCATGCAGCCATAAAAAGTTAACAAGCCCATTCGCGGAAAAAGCACTGTCATTGCACCAATGTGTACCTAACCATAAACATCAACACCTTTCTTAAAATCAATACACAAGTATATATTTTTAAACCTGCATATTTAGTTAATATTGCCTGCTAACATCAATTTCTTTTAACTAGGGAAATTGTGTCACTTCTCTTGCGTTCTGTGCAACACAGTCAGGGTATATGCAGCAGTTTGGGCCGCCTGGCTCGTTGCGAACTGTGAAGACTATTTCTTCCTAACAAAGACAGCCAACTTCGCCAAACGGGGGATGATTTAACAAAAGCGCATTTTTCCAAAAAAAGCATAATAGTTGCACGAATGTACCTAACGATAAACATCAATGCCTTTCTTAAAATCAGTACACAGAAGTATATATTTTTAAACCTGCATATTTAGTTAAAAGAAATTCATGTTAGCAGGCAATATTAAACTAGGGAAACTGTGTCACTTCTCTTGCGTTCATTGCACGCAGAGTCAGGGTATATGCAACAGTTTGGGCCGCCTGGCTAGTTGCAAACTAATTTGCCAGAATTGTATGTATTTATGACATAACATTGAAGGTTGTGCAATGTAATAGTAATATTTAGACTTATGGATGCCAACTGTTAAGATAAAATACAGAATATATAGTATTTCACTGAAAGAATAAACGTTTTTTTTTTCGAAATTATAGTTTCCGGATTTGACCATATTAATGACCATATTAATGACCTATGTATTTCTGTGTGTTATTATGCTATAATTAAGTCTATGATTTGATATTTGACAGAGCAGTCTGACTGAGCGGTGGTAGGCAGCAGCAGGCTCATAAGCATTCATTCAAACAGCACTTTCGTGCGTTTGCCAGCAGCTCTTCGCAATGCTTCGAGTACAGGAGGGGACTGAGCACACACCCCTGCGGGGCCCCCGTGTTGAGGATCAGCGCGTCGGATGTGTTGTTACCTACCCTTACCTCCTGGGGGAAATGTATCCTCCAAACACCAGCTTCTCTGGCATTGTCACTTTTATACAAAGGGTTACCAACATATTCAAATCATGATTGACATATTTGAATTAAAAATGTAATTTTGATTAATTTATTCATACTATTTCATCCACCACAAGATATAGTCCCGACACAAATCTAGGGTTGCTACCCAGCCGGCGTCGTTCGTTGTATCGGTTCGGTTGCCAGAGACGCAACCCAGTCGTTCAGTCTTTTTGTTCCGTATCTATGGACACGACCCAGTCTTTCGATCTAAATGTTCTATTGCCATACTCGCTGACAACATTCACATCCCTTGCTTGCTAGCTAGCCAACTACGGCTAACTTTCAGTCACATCAAACAGTGCAGCCAGAAAACAACAAAGTAGCTGTATTTGCATTTGTTTACGCAGTTTTCTAGTGACATTTGGATACATCCGTAACAATGAGCTAATAAGCCGCGATTTCACCTGGCATAGGAAATGTGCTCTCTCGTCAGGACATTGTTGTTCAGAGGAGCTAGCCAACAACACAGCTAACACAATCACTTCAAACTGAAGCTGTAAAAACCACATACGTTTTGTTTGACCTGCTTTCAATTTATATTTTCTTTGTTTAAATCCATAAAAATTAGGCCAGCTGATTCATGATTTCGACTGGCTGAGAAACGCGGCCTGCCTGTTTGTCTCCTCCCGACACGTTCATTACTATGAGACTGGAGATCGAATTTAAGTATTGAAACAATGTTGCCAAAGTCGGAGAGACAGACCCCAAGGTTTATACAAATCTCTGCTGTTGAAAACAAAATGTTAGTCTAAAAGAAACTTGAGGTAATGTCTAGATGCTTTTTATAGTGGTGATCAGGTTTATAAATTGCTTGGTTGGGCTGATGAAACAGTGGATTTCGCAGGCAAATGGAACAAAGCAAAGAGGCATTTTAACGTTATAGATTTAGCCGGTGGTAACTTGTGAAATACACACCGGCTGGAATGCGGTTTAAACCAATCAGCATTCAGAATTAGACCCACCCATTATATAATCATAAAGAACAATGCAAACAACAAAGCGGATGTGCGTTTGATGAAGATTACCATGGAGTGTGACAGTGATCTTTTGGCCTCCATAACATTTGGATGTATAGCGGACTTAAAACAAAAAAAGATCACTATGAATATTCTAAATAACAAGGTCACAATATGTAGCGCAGTCAAACTCAAGTCAATTATGAATTAATTGATTAAGTCCTGTTTTGCATTTATTTATTCGTGATGAGGAGGGTTCCCAGATAGGAGCCTTGTATTAAGGTTCAGGGTGAACTTAACAAACTGAAGGTGATTGCATGGCCAGGGACAGGTTGAGAGTGCAGTGGGGAGAGGCATTGTGTGTTAATACAAGGGAACCCTCCTCAGGGTAGCCTAGTGGTTAGAGCGTTGGACTAAAAACCGGAAGGTTGCAAGTTCAAACCCCAGTGCTGACAAATGTTGTTCTGCCCCTGAACAGGCAGTTAACCCACTGTTTCTAGGCCGTCATTGAAAATAATTGGTTCTTAACTGACTTGCCTAGTAAAATAAAGTGTCAATACTTACATTTCTTAGCAGTATTAACACATGTATAAGATTTACTTTTGTTTTCATGTAATTGTATTGCCTATTTCGAGTATTGTTACGTTGGTTGTTGTGACTATACACAAGTTGTAGTTAAGCCTCGAGCTGTTTTCACATTTTCCTTTGCCTTTCCCCATGATCTTTGTCTGTCTATATGCTGCCATCTGCTGGTACAGTTTAGACACAACAGAACACATTTATTGCTGTCACACTGAGGACATGGTGATGAATATCGAGTTTCTAACTGGAGAGAGTAGTAACTAATCAATGATTGAAAACTACATCAACAACTGTCTGATTTAGCAAAGACGCATTAGGTCAGGACTCTGGTCCTTATTGGACACGCCCAGTGGTGGAAAAAGTACTCTTGAGTAAATGTAAAGATACCTTAATAGAAAATGACTCAAGTAAAAGTGAAAATCACCCAGTAAAATACTACATGAGTAAAAGTCTAAAAAAGTATTTGGTTTTAAATATACTGAAGTACCAGTAACAAATGTAATTGCTATAATATACTTAAGTATCAAATGTAAAAGTATAAATAATAAAAAATTCACTATATTAAGCAAACCAGACGGCACAATTTTCATTTTTTATACATTTACGGAGAGCCAGGGGCAAACTCCAACACTCAGACATAATTTACAAACGAAGCATGTGTGTTTAGTGTGAATTGGTCTGTTCCTGTCCTGCTAAGCATTCAAAAGTACTTTGGGGTGTCATGGAAAATGTATGGAGTAAAAAGTATATTATTTTCTTTAGGAATATAGTGAAGTAAAAGTTGTCAAAAATATAAATAGTAAAGTACAGATACCCCAAACAACTACTTAAGTATCCAAAGACATGCTTATTTGTAGGTTCCTTATCCATAATGCAATAACAATAAGACATAACAAATGTTAAGAATACAAACATAAATTACATGGCTCAATAGAACAGAAAACATTTTATAGCAGCATAAGTGTAATTCAAGAAGGCACAATATTCTAGACTAATATTTACATTTTTATTGGAGAAGGTGGGGATGGGGGGCAGTGTATAAACTGAGCAGTATGACAAGAGTCTGGTAGCAGCAGTTGTGATGTGTGTGCATCATGAATGTATATCTGTGTATGTTTGTGTGGGTGTGTGCATGAGTGAGTGCATGTGTGCTAAGTGGAGGAGAATCAGAGCAGGTGGTCAGTCCAGTTCAATTGTTCAGCAGTCTGATGGCTTGTATATAGAAACTGTCTCTGAGCCTGTTGGTATCAGACCTCATGCCAGATGTTAAGGGAGGGACAGAACAGCTTGTGGCTGGGGTGTGTGGGGTCCTGGATGATGCTGCATGACTTCCTCTGTTTTGTGTAGATGTACTGGATAGGTGAGAGCACGGTCCCATGATGTACAGTACCTGGTCGTCTTCACCTCCCGCTGGAGGGCCTTGCGGTCGTAGACAGATCAATTCCCGTACCAGGCCGGGATGCAAACGGTCAGGACATTCTTGATGGTGCAGGGCTAGTATTTGGAGAGGACCCGGGGCGGCATTCTGTTGTGCCCTCTTGACAACAGGGGTGGTGGTGTTGGTCCATGACACGTCCTTGGTGATGGAGGCCTAGGAACTTAAAACTAGTGTTGGGTGGTCCTTTGCCTGGGGTGATGTAAGTTTAACAATCAGTCTTCCAGATAGATGACAGACACAGGAACCTTGGTATAAAACCCGTTAGCAATTGCAGACAGAGTTTCACATATAGAATACCTCAGTAGTCTATAGGTAAGATCTAGTAAAGATCGTAAAGATCAATAATATAGAGACTGATACGCTGGTCTCCCTGACCACCCCTGACCCTAATGGCCGGCTATCTAGGGAGTGCACGGGAAAGGGAGAATCTATCCGCACAAGCGGAACACCTAATTTAAGAGCGAGTCCGGGATCCATAATGTTCCCAGCTGCGCCTGAATCGACTAGCACCCTATGCTGGGAAGAGGGAAAAAATGTAAGAAAAAAAATCAAGACAAACATGTGACCAACAGGGGGTTCTGGGTGAGTTTGGTGCTGACTCACCTGGGGTGATCGAGAAGTGTTCCGCCTGCCATCTCGACTCCCAGACGGACCCCCCCAGCACCGATCGGCCGTGTGTCCTCTCCGACCACAGCTGGTGCAGGGGGAGCCTCCTCCTCCGGTACCCCTCGGCACAGCCCCTCCCAACGCCATCGGAACGGGAGCGGAGGTGCTGGGTGGTGGAACACACAGGACCCTCTCCGAACGCCCGCCCGCAGCCAGCACATTGTCCAGTCGGATGGACATGTCAATCTCGGCGCGGCGCGAAAATGGCAGGAAAACTCTGGGTAGTGCTCCTTCGCTGAGTCTGGGCCATTCCAGACTGCGTTCGCCCACTCCAGAGCACGACCCGTGAGGCAGGAGATGAGTACACTCACCCTCTCCGCTCCCGAGGGAGTGGGTCTGACGGTGGCCAGGTACAGTTCCAGCTGGAGTAAGAACCCCTGGCACCCTACCGCCGCTCCATCATAAACCCTCGGGAGTGTAAGACAGAGAGCGCTGGAGCCGGGGGATGGGGAGTCCTGAGCTGGGGGAGCCGAAGGTGGAGAGAGGAGACCACTTCTCTCCCATCGGTCCATTCTCTCCATCACCTGATTCCTAGCCGTTCCGATCCAATGGAGAACGGTGGTATGGTGTAGGACCCGTTCCTCCATCGATGGGAGAGGGTTGGCCGCTGCTCCTGCTGACTCCATTCGTTCTTGGTGCGGGATTCTGTAAGGTCCTGGGTGTCGTGAGGGTGAAATCAGGCGCAGGAAAGCAGAGTTCAATAAAGTCCTTTTTTAATGCACACACGGTGAACTACGGTCACCCCACTTACGGGGCCTCAGAGCAAATGCCCCAGACACAGGGAAACGAAAACAGTCTAGCACTAAATACACTAACATGTACATCTAATGCAAACACCAGGGTTACAATAATCAATCCCACACAAAGAACCAGGCGGGCCGGCTGACTAATAAAGCCTCACTAATTATAACCAACTCAAAACAGGTGTACTCAATAAACACATAAGGAGGGTGAGCAAAGAATCAGTGGCAGCTAGTAGGCTGGCGACGACGACCGCCGAGCGCCACCCGAACGGGAAGGGGAGCCACCTTCGGTCGGAGTCGTGAGGCGTTTTACCTGTCAGGTCAACCACTGTTTCCTGGGGGGAATTTGAATTGTGAAATGTGACTTTACAAACTACAAACCATTCTTGAACGTGAAATGTTATAAAACAGCTTTAAAAAGATGAACCAACTCTTGTTTCCTATAATCAGTACTAAGCACTGCCAAATAGATGTCCGAGTATTGAATTTAAATTTAGAAGCAATAGGGCCAAAATGTTTATTTCTTTAGAGTCTAAGACAATGGGTGGGGGTTTTAAGGTGGTGATACTATGGATCATTTAGCTATTTGTTTTAGACTTTTAGGACCCCTTTAGGTTGCCCAAATAAATGATAAAATATTGATTTTCGCTGCTAAAGCCCATAGAAATGCATTGAATAATACATTCATAAATGGCAAAAAGGACAGTCCAAAAATAAATGATACAAATCAAGGTTTTGAAGTGTCTGTCCTAAAACTACGAGATATTAAAAATCTCAGAAAATAAATATATGCACAGATTGAACCTCTTTTCTGTGTAGGCACAAAACAACCTTCATACTGTACTTCTATTTGTTTGTTTTTTAAACCGGTACCGGTTACCTTTAGATGAGTCCCGTGACACTTATGGTGTTACAGCGCAAAACGGAGAGCACCATCGTGTTCTCCCCTTTCCACAGTGGGGTCCCAATAGTTTGTAGCCCAAACAGTTGGGACTCTACCAAACAGAAGTTGGCATATTAATGGTAGCGACTTCAGATGAGTCTCCTGCCACTTGTGTGGGTCGTAGAGGAAAACAAGTCTCATCTCTCAATAGAGTGGTGATAGTACCTTTGTGAGAAGACGGATGTTTGGCATGTCTCATGGTCTGACAAACACAGCTCCAGCTCTGCCACTTCTCACCGCAGGTGCGGAAGTGCTACATTGGCAGAAGCGATGGATTGAGAAGCATTCAGGTGCGGAAGTGCTACATTGGCAGAAACGATGGATTGAGAAGCATTCAGGTGCGGAAGTGCTACATTGGCAGAAGCGATGGATTGAGAAGCATTCAGGTGCGGAAGTGCTACATTGGCAGAAATGATGGATTGAGAAGCATTCAGGTGCAGAAGTGCTACATTGGCAGAAACAATGGATTGAGAAGCATTCAGGTGCAGAAGTGGTACATTGGCAGAAACGATGGATTGAGAAGCATTCAGGTGCAGAAGTGCTACATTGGCAGAAACAATGGATTGAGAAGCATTCAGGTGCAGAAGTGCTACATTGGCAGAAACGATGGATTGAGAAGCATTCAGGTGCAGAAGTGCTACATTGGCAGAAACGATGGATTGAGAAGCATTCAATGCAAAAAATGTATCTAGCTTGAACTGATGGATTTTGATGTTTTTTATTATTATGTTACCTAGATGGATACACCGGTGCACCAATCGACACTAGGGGGATATTATACGGCCAAGTACCAAGAGACGATGAGTATCAACATGTTATAATTTCTTACTGTCATCATTATAAGTGATATATTCCCATGCTGGGCTCCCAGAGGGCACAGCGGTCTAAGGCACTGCATCTCGGTGTAAGAGGCATCACTACAGTCCCTGGTTCGATTCCAAGCTGTATCCCATTCGGCCGTGATTGAGAGTCCCATAGAGCGGCGCACAATGGGCTCAGCGTTGTCCGGGTTTGGCCGGTGTAGGCCATGATTTTAAATAAAATGTTGTTCTTAACTGACTTTCCTAGTTAAATAAAGGTTAAATAAAAAAGTACAACTACAATGGTCAAATGTCACTATTTTGACATATTCTAATGCATTACTCCTAGACCAGTATCATGCGTTACAATTGCACATGTTCTATTTAGTTAGTTGTGTACTTAGCCACATCTTGAGATCTGTGTGAAAACCTGTGAGAGGCTCCAGCGACGGTCTCCATCCTGCCCTGTCTCTCTTCGAAAGCCAAGTTAATAAACAGAACACTGACCATTTCGAATCCCACCGTACCTTCTCCGCTGTGCAATCTGGTTTCTGAGCTGGTCACGGGTGCACCTCAGCCACGCTCAAGGTACTAAACGATATCATAACCGCCATCAATAAAAGATTGTACTGTGCAGCCGTCTTCATTGACCTGGCCAAGGCTTTCGACTCTGTCAATCATCGTATTCTTATCGGCAAACTCAACAGCCTTGGTTTCTCAAATGACTGCCTTGCCTGGTTCACTAATTACTAAACAGAGTTTAGTGTGTCAAATTGTAGGGCCTGTTGTCAGGACCTCTGGCAGTCACTATGGGAGTACCACAGGGTTCAATTCTCGGGCCGACTCTTTTCTCTGTATAAATCAACGATGTCGCTCTTGCTGCGGGTGACTCCCTGATCCACCTGTATGCAGAAGACACCATTCTGTATACATCTGGCCCTTCTTTGGACACTGTGTTAACAAACCTCCAAACGAGCTTCAATGCCATACAACACTCCTTCCGTGGCCTCCAACTGCTCTGAAACGCTAGTAAAACTAAATGCATGCTTTTCAACCGTTCACTGCCCGCAACCGCCCAACTAGCATTATTACTCTGGATGGTTCTGACTACTCTGTACGGTTCTGACACCTAGGTGTCTGGCTAGACTGCAACAAAGCTTAATTCACTCACGCCGCCTAGTAAAACTGACTATCCTACCGATCCTTGACTTCGGCGATGTCATTTTCAAAATAGCCTCCAACACTCTACGCAGCAAACTGGATGCAGTTTATCACAGTGCCATCCGTTTTGTCACCAAAGCCCAATATACCACCCACCACTGCGACCTGTAGCCTCTAATCGGCTGGCCCTCACCACATATTCGTCGCCAGACCCAGTGGCTCCAGGTCATATATAAGTCTTTGCTAGGTTAAGCTCCGCCTTATCTCAGCTCACTGGTCACGATAACAACACCCACCCGTAGCACACGCTCCAGCAGGTATATCTCACTGGTCATCCCCAAAGCCAACACCTACTTTGGCTGCCTTTCCTTCCAGTTCTCTGCTGCCAATGACTGGAATGTATTGCAAAAATAACTGAAGCTGGAGACTTATATTTCCCTCACTAACTTTAAACATCAGCTATCCGAGCAGCTAACCGATCGCTGCAGCCGTACATAGCCCATCTGTAAAAGCACACTAGTATTGCACACCAGTATTTCTACTTGCACATAATCTGCACATCTATCACTCCAGTGTTATTTGCTAAATTGTAATTACTTGCTACTATGGCCTATTTATTGCCTACCTCCTCACACCATTTGCACACACTGTATATAGACTTTCTTTTTTTTCTATTGTGTTATTGACTGTACGCTTGTTTATTCCATGTGTAACTCTGTGTTGTTGTTTGTGTCGCACTGCTTTGCTTTATCTTGGCCCGGTTGAGGTTGTAAATGAGAACTTGTACCTGGTTAAATAAAGGTGAAATAAAAAATAAAATGTATAAATAAATATTTCATAGCTCTAAAACACACCTGTGTGTGGAGACAAAAATCTCCCATCTGACAAGAGAAACCGATACTGACATTCAAAATGGTTCCCACCCACATCCTCCCTGCCTGACACGCAGCCTGCAGAATAGATTGGAATGGGTATGTATGTATGTATGTATGTATGTATGTATGTATGTATGTGTGTGTGTGAATAGATTGGAGTCTGTCTGTCTGTCTGTCTGTCTGTCTGTCTGTCTGTCTGTCTGTCTGTCTGTCTGTCTGTCTGTCTGTCCGCCTGTCCGTCTGTCACTGACCTTAACGTCATAACAATAGGAAAGTCCACCCCAGAGCCAGAAGTTCACGTCAACTAAGTTCATGAAGTCACTGCAGTGTCTAGCTTGTTGGACTACTTTATGGAGCAGAAAAATGCTTGGCACTGCTTTTAGGGGGAATATTTTTAATTCATGGCACAAAAAAAGTACTTTTGTCATTGTTACAAAGTTCAACAAAGGAAGAGCAACAATGCTTTTAATACTGAAAACTTACATGAAAGTGAAGACATCAATTATTTATCTCTATTCCATTAAATATTCAAGTGTGGTGAGACACACATAGACACCATTCCTTAAACATGAGGATATAAAACACAGTACATTCCACACACACACACACACACACACACACACACACACACACACACACACACACACACACACACACACACACACACACACACACACACACACACACACACACACACACACACACACACACACACACACACACACACACACACACACACACACACACACACACACACAGCAATCCACTATATAGGCAAATAATATCCATAACAGTGTTCTGAAGTGTATCCAGTCTAGGCCATCAGGCTTCTCTGCCCACAGTGCAGACTAAGAGAGCAGTACACTGATTCACAACATGTTAACAGGAATACCTTACCCATAGAAGAACAATACACAACAGATACATGAAAGAGACAAATTAAAGGGAGTCAAATGAAAAGAGAAATGAAAGCCAGACAAATTAAAGTCTTTCAAAAGCACCAAATCTTACATTCATATCCTGTTCATGTAACCCACTTCTACAGTTTGATTCATTGCAGAGCTGGTGCTCAAGCATACTGTCTCAAACAATCAATGTCTTTCAAGAGGACATGTAAGCAGCAGAAAGTCAGAATCCAAGTTCCTCATAGAAAACTAAATTAGGTTGCTATTTTTTAAGTCAAAGTACAAACAATTATCCCACCTTCTATTTTGTGTTTCCGTCACACCTGTTGGACAGTACTTTACTTTATCGCATAAAAACAGTTGGATGGAAACATGACTAATGATGCCAATGTGTCTATGGACAACGTACCCAACGACAGTCACCAAAAGGTCCTCTCAGAAGTCTGCTGGTCGTATCATCATGGTAGTAGCACGGAGAGAGTAACTAGACCCTTTGAAGTAGTGCCACCTAATCCCATTCAGTTTACCCATGTTCTGACCATGACTGTAGTACATCCCGTTCAGGTTCGATGGTCCACAGGCATCGAACCACCAACCTGAAGGCACAGAGAGAAACGTAGAGAGAAACAGAGAAAATAGATTTTAGGCTTGATGATGTTACACTATCAGAGAACTATCAAAGTCATAACTGTGTGACCTCCCTGTAACCTCTGATTATCTCTGGATAGCTTTGTTGCAACGCCAAGTAGTCAACACTAGAGCAGACTCCAGTACTCCTCTCTTTGGATAGCTTTGCCCCATTCTGACCTCTGACCTTTCATTACAGGTGAGAGCGGAGTATGAGGGCAACTAACAAAACATAAATAGTCTACAAGAATCTCTGTGAGCCCAACATGTTTGGACCAGCTACTTGGGGGGGGGGGTGTTTGGGAAATGCTGGTCTAGACATTGATAAGAGGATAAAGACATGTATGTTTGTCATGTATTTTCAGATGTACATTCTGGATCTAAATCCTGATGAGATTGTAGCTTCACATTCTTAATAGGAATTTCACTGTCATTTTGATTTATTCTGCTGGCCAGTTCCCTGGACTTCTAAACCAGCCATGGCATGTGTCAATCATTCTGTAAAATGCTGAGGGCTGCCACCTGGCTTCACCAGCTGAGATACCATTCTCTGCTGTGATATGTCAGTAGCAGTGCTGAATACATACTAACTGGCTCTGGCCTGCTCTGTTGTTCTTTTAGACCGGAGATAAAGTGGGTGAGGGGGACCGGGAGGTCAATGGGTTGAAAATGTTTTACCAAAATGACAAAAGCTTCACCCAGCATAGTGTGGGTGGGTGGTTGTTGTTGTCTTATAGCTTCTACTTATCCAGTCGTTTCAGTTCTACAGGAGTACATACAGAGTGCATGTTTAGGGGTTAATGTGGACTTTAACCTCAGACATACCCCCAGTGAGCATGAGAGCACATTTGCAGATGCAGTTGTCGTTGTCCATATCCTTGGTACTGAAGTCTGCTCCGTTGATGACCAGGCTGCTCTGTCTGCCTGCCGTTCCACTGTGACTCTTCAGGAACAGCCTGACACAGTCGCCAGGGAAACACAGAGGGAAATAAAGCAGAAACACAATGCTAGTGCCCTTTAGCTGCTGGAGAACGCTTTTGTTCTTCTCACTGTGTGCACGGTGGAGGACAGAAATTCACCACCACGCTGTTCTTCTAATCTAAATAATATGTACCTCCCCTTGCAACCTGGTCTCAGAGCATTTCATATTATTATGTACATAAATCCGAGACACTCCATTTAATAGTATATGTTTAGTTTCGTACGGCTACATGAGACAGATTGTTACTTAAGGCAAAAATGTACCTCCCCTTGTTCTCACTGTGTGAACGTTTGAGGACATAAATTCACCACCACACTGTTCTTCTAATCTACTACAAAGAATATGTACCCTTCCAGATAAGTGTCTCTGAAATTCTCGTACACTATATTAAAACCCAATCACACCAGTTGCTTTTATAAAGAACATCCTGGTTTATGAGGACATTGTCGGTTTCCTCGTTTGTCTCAAGCCGTTTGTGTACTTCCCTGCGAACTCTTTGCACTCCCTCCTCCTGCATTGTTTGTCCCCATCTACTGTATTGCGTGTCAAGCAGCTCCAACTGTGGTTTATGAGTCAGACAACTTTCAGGTCTTGCCAGAACCAGGTGATGGATAATTCACAGAAGAGAGAGGCCCTATTCTTAGTCAGTGGTCTTGTATAATGTGTCTATGTTGAATACTGTGTCTATGTTGAATACTGTGTCTATGTTGAATACTGTGTCTATGTTGAATACTGTGTCTATGTTGAATACTGTGTCTATGCTGAATACTGTGTCTATGTTGAATACTGTGTCTATGTTGAATACTGTGTCTATGTTGAATACTGTGTCTATGTTGAATACTGTGTCTATGTTGAATACTGTGTCTATGTTGAATACTGTGTCTATGTTGAATACTGTGTCTATGTTGAATACTGTGTCTATGTTGAATACTGTGTCTATGTTGAATACTGTGTCTATGTTGAATACTGTGTCTATGTTGAATACTGTGTCTATGTTGAATACTGTGTCTATGTTGAATACTGTGTCTATGTTGAATACTGTGTCTATGTTGAATACTGTGTCTATGTTGAATACTGTGTCTATGCTGAATACTGTGTCTATGTTGAATACTGTGTCTATGTTGAATACTGTGTCTATGTTGAATACTGTGTCTATGTTGAATACTGTGTCTATGTTGAATACTGTGTCTATGTTGAATACTGTGTCTATGCTGAATACTGTGTCTATGTTGAATACTGTGTCTATGTTGTATACTGTGTCTATGTTGTATACTGTGTCTATGTTGAATACTGTGTCTATGTTGAATACTGTGTCTATGTTGAATACTGTGTCTATGTTGAATACTGTGTCTATGTTGAATACTGTGTCTATGTTGAATACTGTGTCTATGTTGAATACTGTGTCTATGTTGAATACTGTGTCTATGTTGAATACTGTGTCTATGTTAAACCATCATAGATACAGTACAACAGACTTTGAGAGGGTTGATTAGTTCAACACATCAGGCCTCACAGCAAGAAACAACATTTCTATGATCTTAACGTGTTTAACTAACATTGTTCAATTCATTCATCTGTTACACGAATATGAATGACACAGATAATGAAAGAAATTAATACATATCACAATTGTGTGGTCATATATCTGACCCATCAAAGTGTCAGGCTGATCATTAATGTGGCTTGGCTGCTATGGTGACCAGGTGTTTGGTTCGGGTACAGTGACTCTGTGTCACATTAAGTACTGCAGTTATGGAAGGCAGCCTGGCTCTCTGAAACCCAGTGTGTCTGAAGAGCTGCAAAGTTGCTTAGGAGCCATGAACAGGGCGACCATGTCTATCGGCGCCATCTTGCTATCAGATGTGTGTGTATTGTTATGTATTGTTGGATACTACTGCACAGTTGGAGCTAGGAACACCAGCATTTAGTTAGGTATTACTGCACTGTTGGAGCTAGGAACACCAGCATTTAGTTAGGTATTACTGCACTGTTGGAGCTAGGAACACCAGCATTTAGTTAGGTATTACTGAACTGTTGGAGCTAGGAACACCAGCATTTAGTTAGGTATTACTGAACTGTCGGAGCTAGGGACACCAGCATTTAGTTAGGTATTACTGAACTGTTGGAGCTAGGAACACCAGCATTTAGTTAGGTATTACTGAACTGTTGGAGCTAGGAACACCAGCATTTAGTTAGGTATTACTGAACTGTTGGAGCTAGGAACACCAGCATTTAGTTAGGTATTACTGAACTGTTGGAGCTAGGAACACCAGCATTTAGTTAGGTATTACTGAACTGTTGGAGCTAGGAACACAAGCCTTGTGTACACAACCAGTAACATGTTATTGGATTTGAGCTGTAGGCCCATTAAACGCCACACTCCATAGAATAGCTTTCCCTTTAAAGGCTGTGATCGTCCTCTATAAACCATGTTTAAAATAATGGTCATTATTTACATACATTCCCAATAACAGATTACACAGTATATACTGACTGCTATGTACTGTAAATTACTTTTCAATTTTCACTGATGGACTCTGTTTACTCTCCCTCTCAATACTACTCAAGAGTTACTCTAATAGCTCTTTGTACATCCTTCCATCCTTCCTTGTCTTTAACTGGTTAGTAAAAATGTGAGCCAGGTCAAAAAAAATTGTACAAGTGTGTTCGTTTGTGTGATCACACGTCCGTGTGTGGGTGAACTAAATCAGATTGAGACAAAGCTTGCTGGTTATCATTCTAGGAAATATAATAATTCCCTTTTACGATCTTACATTTTATTTAGTTAGTAATGGCATTGTGAAATGAGGCAGAGCCTCTCTTTCCCTAAGAAGCTGTGTGACAATAGTTTGTTTTGGACCATCTCCATGACAAGTATTACAGAATGGCAATGACATACGAATCTAGAGACCAAAATTGATTCCATTCCAGAACTCAAAAAGATTATCCAGTATGTTTTTGAAGAGACAATAAATTAAAAAGTAAGAATTATGATCTGCTGAAGTTCTAGAAGCCTCAATCAGAAGGTTATGGGCAATAAAGTCAACAAACTGAAAAATGCATACATTAATTGATTACAAATCATGATCAGAGTCACCAGTGCCTCACCATCATTACTGTGATGGAAATACAACACCAAGCACATCATTGTCAGTGATAGAACCAAGTCCAATATCTCATTCCCACTTCATTAAAAATATACTGCAGGTCCTGAAGCAAGTAAAGGCAACCACAGTTGAGTAGTTGAGTGACTATTTAAGTAGGAATGTGGGCGTATTTAGTGGGGAATGTCCTATGATCCTAAAAACTGTACTGTAGGTATGATACAATATGTATGCGCTGAGATGTGACAAAACTTAATTTCCTCCACTTAGGGTACATACAGATGTAGGATCTTAATTTGAGCCAGTTTTCTAGAGCAGGAAAATAATCCTGCAGCAACAGGAAATGTGAATTACGTGGATTATAATTAATGGACATTTATGTCGGGGATGAAACATTTTTCTTTAGGGCAAATCAAGTCTGAGTTTTCAAAGTGGAAATTACAAACTTTAGAAGCTTTTTTAAAACTCAAATATACCACAAGTTAGCATTTCCTTCTATGCAGGACAATTCTCAGCAACAAAATAGTGATCAAATTAAGATCCTACATCTGTAGCTGATATCAGCACTCCTACTGTGAGACTCTTTAAGAATACGGCCCAGAACACATTGCTGGTATCCCACCTGTAATTCTGCTTCTCGCTGCCGATGTAGAAACGGTCATAGTGGGAGAAGGCCTGCTGTCCGTCCCAGTCGGTCACTTCCACCCTCAGGTTGTAGGGCCTTTGGCTGGTCAGCAGGAACACGAACTCATTCCCCAGCCAGTGTTCTCCAAACAGACTCCCAAAGCCCTGCAACAACACAGGAACACTTGTCTTCTGTTTCTGTAGTGTAAGGCAGCTTGATGTACAAGTACACCCCTTGGACAGGACACTAGTCTGTCGCAGGTCCTTGTCCCAGCAACACATGGAGCTATAGAAAAATAATGATTGTTATATCGGGTTCTTCTACAGGGACAAGATCACAAACCCTATATGGTTCTAGGTAGAATTAAGACTGTTAGAGGGATGTTCTACTCAGTGACTCTTTGTTCTCTTTTTTTAAAGGAATTCTGTTCTGTGTTTTCCTCTCTTTTAAAAAATAATAATAACTATGTTCTGTGTTTTACTATTTTTTGACAGTAGTGAATTGAGGGAGACAGACAGATGAGTAGATAAAGATATATTTATTTAACTAGGCAAGTCAGTTAAGAACAAATTCTTATTTACAATGACAGCCTAGAAACAGTGGGTTAACTGCCTTGTTCAGGAGCAGAATGACAGATTTTTACCTTGTCAGCTCGGGGATTTGATCTAACAACCTTTCAGTTACTGGCCCCCCGCTCTAACCACTAGGCTACCTGCCGCCCCTATAGAGAGAGAGAGATATAGCTAGCGAGACATAGATAGAGGTATATAGATAGAGAGGTATAGAGATATATAGATGGAGAGAGAGATATAGCCTCCAGTATTTATGCTGCAATAGTTTGTGTCGGGGGGCTAGAATCAGTTTGTTATATCTGGAGTATTTCTCCTGTCTTAGCCGGTGTCCTGTGTAAGAATGCTCCCTCTAACTCTCTTTCTCTCTTCTCTCGGAGGACCTGAGCCCTAGGACCATGCCTCAGGACTACCTGGCCTGATGACTCCTTGCTGTCCCCAGTCCACCTGCTGTCCCCAGTCCATCTGCTGCTGCTCCAGTTTCAACTGTTCTGCCTGCGGCTATGGAACCCTGACTTGTTCACTGGACGTGCTGCCTTGTCCTGGACCTGCTGTTTTGGACTCTCTTTCTCTACTGCACCTGCTGTCTCGAACTCTGAATGATCGGCTATGAAAAGCCAACTGACATTTACTCCTGAGGTGCTGACCTGTTGCACCCTCTACAGCCACTGTGATTATTATTTGACCCTGCTGGTCATCTATGAACGTTTGAACATCTTGTCCATGTACTGTTATAATCTCCACCCGGCACAGCCAGAAGTAGACTGGCCACCCTTCAGAGCCTAGTTCCTCTCTAGGTTTCTTCCTAGGTTGCTGCGTTTCTAGGGAATTTTTCCAAGCCACCGTGCTTCTACATCTGCATTGCTTGCTGTTTGGGGTTTTAGGCTGTGTAGCACTTTGTGACATCGGCTGATGTAAAAAGGGCTTTATAAATACATTTGATTGATTGATAAAGAGATAGAGATTTAGATATAGAGAGATATAGACAGAGAGAGAGAGATATATAGATAGGTTGGATTCTGCAGCACCAGTACTAGACCAGACCTTGGAATTCATCTTTCTTTACCAGAGACATTTTACAATATATCAACATTTGAATGGTGATCTAAGCACACCATGTTTAGACTCAACTTAAACAGTTTCCTCTCTCCTGTCATTTTCTCTCAGAAGTGTTCAATCAGAGACCATTAGCGTCATTATGAAACACTCCCAGCAGAGGGGTCAACGAGCGAACACATACCCGTTGTATGCCAGCGTCTTTGCCAGGCTACACTCCACACTTCCTTAGCCCCTGACTGGAGGACAGTCCTCTCTCGCTCAGCCCAGAGGCAGAGGCCTTTTTAGCCACAGGGCTATTTCAAGGCCTAATGGGGCTGGCAGTGACAACACAGTGGATTCGTCCTAAATGGCCCATATTCATTTTAAAGTACAATACTTTTGACCAGGGCCCATAGGACACCCTATTTCCCCATAGGGCTCTGGTCAAAAGTAGTGCACTATATAGGGAATAGGGTGCCACTTGGGATGCACAAAGTCTGTTTTGTGATATGCGTTTGTACTTGCTCCTTTTTCTGTTGTAGTTTGACATATACATGCATATGGTGGAATGTTGTGCAATGTAGAGATTCCTATTTTCCCAAAAATCTACAAAGTTTCAATACCGGGAATAATCCCTATTTATCCCGAGAGTCCTGGGAAATACTGCAAAAATCAGAAGTGTCCTTTTAAAACCAAGATGGTCACTGTGCCAGGGTTCTCCCCAAATAAGAGGGGTGCTGCGCCACCTTGTCGGCTTGGCTGCGCAATTATGGAAAGATTTCAGAGCAAATGAAATGTAAGTTTAGTCATGATAGTTACTCTATCTTTGATCGCCAGCGCATTTCAGAAGTAGCCCCACAGAGCGCCCTCCGAGTATAGCGTTGTTGCTTTGTAACGGCAGTCAAACAAAAGTCAAATGACCAAAGTTGCTAAACTTGCTAGATAACCTCCTTCAACGAATGACAGAATATCTCCCATATTTGGCTAAATCAAGTTGATGATTATACAGATAGCAGAACAGCTCATGAATAACAGGGAGAGGAAGTGGACATAGTTTAAATATCAAGGTATCTTAACGAGGACTGTTTAAAATATACCCATATCAACTCTCATATCGTTTGTTGATCACACATTCTCTATGAGACAGCACAGAGAAGGAGGGAAAGAGGTATTTTGACATGCATAGGCGAGAGGCGTGCTTTGATAATGCATCCTATGGATTACAGAATAAAATGAGCTGTAGCAGTGAGACAGGAGTCAGGATTTTGGGTTTCATTAGGATTGGAATTGGATAGGGAAATAGCCTAGGTTCTAGGATGAGAATATAGCATTTTCCCTCATGCCTTATTAACGGACTTCATGCGTGTGACAGAGATGCTTATGCAGTGAATTGTACATAGGCCTATCAAATGTGTGACTGTCTGAAGGTTCACAATGACAGCTTAAAGAGGCACATGCTCTCTAAAAGGCTACACTGTAAGGTTTTCTGTGGGGTTTATTAACTGTATTTGGGTCATGTGTGCAGTCCAGAGCGACCGGCAGTGTCAATTATGCGTGTGCTTTGAATTTATAGCGACTTTGTGTCAAATATGCTAGACTAAAGGCTTCAATATGACAACCTGTTTGGATAATGTCCAATAAATGTTTTTGTTAATCTTTTGCTGAGGGATTTCATTAGTGCAGACATTGGGGAATTTATTGTAATTTCCCGGGTCTTGTCATGTATTTTGGGGGGTAAACGTGAAGAGTGTTCCCGGTAATGTCCCGGGATCCCGATTACCCATGTTAATCCCTGGTGCTACAGTGAGGGAAAAAAGTATTTGATCCCCTGCTGATTTGCCCACTGACAAATAAATTATCAGTCTATAATTTTAATGGTAGGTTTATTTGAACAGTGGGAGACAGAATAACAACAAAATAATCCAGAAAAACGCATGTCAAAAATGTTATACATTTATTTGCATTTTAATGAGGGAAATAAGTATTTGACCCCCTCTCAATCAGAAAGATTTCTGTCTCCCAGGTGTCTTTTATACAGGTAACGAGCTGAGATTAGGAGCACACTCTTAAAGGGAGTGCTCCTAATCTCAGTTTGTTACCTGTATAAAAGACATCTGTCCACAGAAGCAATCAATCAATCAGATTCCAAACTCTCCACCATGGCAAAGACCAAAGAGCTCTCCAAGGATGTCAGGGACAGGATTGTAGACCTACACAAGGCTGGAATGGGCTACAAGACCGTCGCCAAGCAGCTTGGTGAGAAGGTGACAACAGTTGGTGTGATTATTCGCAAATGGAAGAAACACAAAATAAATGTCAATCTCCCTCGGCCTGGGGCTCCATGCAAGATCTCACCACGTGGAGTTGCAATGATCATGAGAACAGTGAGGAATCAGCCCAGAACTACACGGGAGGATCTTGTCAATGATCTCAAGGCAGCTGGGACCATAGTCACCAAGAAAACAATTGATAACACACTACGCAGTGAAGGACTGAAATCCTGCAGCGCCCGCAAGGTCCCCCTCCTCAAGAAAGCACATATACATGCCTGTCTGAAGTTTGCCAATGAACATCTGAATGATTCAGAGGACAACTGGGTGAAAGTGTTGTGGTCAGATGAGACCAAAATGGAGTTCTTTGGCATCAACTCAACTCACTGTGTTTGGAGGAGGAGGAATGCTGCCTATGACCCCAAGAACACCATCCCCACCGTCAAACATGGAGGTGGAAACATTATGCTTTGGGGGTGTTTTTCTGCTAAGGGGACAGGACAACTTCACCGCATCAAAGGGACTATGCACGGGACCATGTACCGTCAAATCTTGGGTGAGAACCTCCATCCCTCAGCCAGGATATTGAAAATGGGTAGTGGATGGGTATTCCAGCATGACAATGACCCAAAACACACAGCCAAGGCAACGAAGGAGTGGCACAAGAAGAAGCACATTAAGGTCCTGGAGTGGCCTAGCTAGTCTATAGACCTTAAGCCCATAGAAAATCTGTGGAGGGAAAATCTGTGAAGGTTCGAGTTGCCAAACGTCAGCCTCGAAACCTTAATGACTTCGAGAAGATCTGCAAAGAGAAGTGGGACAAAATCTCTCCTGAGATTTGTGCAAACCTGGTTGCCAACGACAAGAAACGTCTGACCTCTGTGATTGCCAACAAGGGTTTTGCCACCAAGTACTAAGTCATGTTTTGCAGAGGGGTCAAATACTTATTTCCCTCATTAAAATGCAAATCAATGTATAACTGTTTATAATTTATAACTGTCTCTCACTGTTCAAATAAACCTACCATTAAAATGATAGACTGATCATTTCTTTGTCAGTGGGCAAATGTACAAAATCAGCAGGGGATCAAATACTTTTTTCCCTCACTGTATGTATTCACCAACATCAGAAGAATGCTGTGAGGATATCCCACCCTGTCCTCCTCACCATCTTGTACTCTTTCCACGTCCTCTGGAAGTCCATGGTTCCATCTTTTCTTCTCTGAATGACGGACCATCCTCCCCCTGCTGCCTCCATGTTACAGTAAACCTACAGAGAGAGAGACAGAAAGACCGTGACATGAGTAGCTTACACACTACTCTCACACATGCAGTGCATATCATGACAATAAAGACTGTTTCCTGTAAAAGGAGTGACTCCTGTAGATGAGGCTCCCTGGTCCTTAGTTTTGTGTACCATGGTCAGAGGCCACAATGACGGAATGTGTCCTAAGCCCAGGGACGTAGCTTAGTGTAACCATGGACACTGACAGCAGCACAGCTGATAATGGACAGGAACACACTGTTGCCAGTCAGCCATCTGCGGCTTGGCAGGACACTACTGAGGAGGAGGACATCTGCTGTGTAGCTGTGCTGAAGAGGCCAGCCAAGAGTATTTCCAGCTCCAGGATATCACCCAGCCAGCCAGCCAATACCTGACATATTCCTGGGATATTGCTGTTGAATCTTTTGGGAAGAGGCTTTAGAGTACCGTATAATAATTTCTGCCACTTGCACGTAAACTAAAGTAGATTACAGTCAAAAAGTGCAGCCATTTAATTGTTCATGTCTGTTTTTGCTGTTTCCATCCAGAGGTAAAGCCAGGCCTGCATATATCATCTAATATATGCCTCTATATTACACATTCTGCTAATAGAATTGACATCTCTTTTCCCCCTCTAATATTTATTGAAGATAATATATCAAGTTTTCCGTACCTTTTTGGTCTCCTGTGTGTTGATGTGAATAGTATATAATCCACTGTTGTTGAAGCCAGCTTGAAAGACTTCTGAGCAGTCCCGATACTTTCTCTCCTCATGAGATGAATCTCTTTGCTTAAAGGCAAGGTTGCTGTTTGCCACCACTGTTTAAATAGATAATGAAACAAGAGCAAACACATTATCAGCTAGGCTTCAATTTGAATGCATCCAAAATCCTTTGTAATCAACAGCCTAGACTGGGTCAGGTCCTATTAGAACAGGTTCTTATGTAATCAACAGCCCAGACTGGGTCAGGTCCTATTAGAACAGGTTCTTATGTAATCAACAGCCCAGACGGGCTCAGGTCCTATTAGAACAGGTTCTTATGTAATCAACAGCCCAGACTGGGTCAGTTCCTATTAGAGCAGGGTCTTATGTAATCAACAGCCCAGACTGGCTCAGGTCCTATTAGAACAGGTTCTTATGTATTCAACAGCCCAGACTGGGTCAGTTCCTATTAGAGCAGGGTCTTATGTAATCAACAGCCCAGACTGGCTCAGGTCCTATTAGGACATGTTCTTATGTAATCAACAGCCCAGACTGGGTCAGGTCCTATTAGAACAGGTTATTATGTAATCAACAGCCCAGACTGGGTCAGTTCCTATTAGAGCAGGGTCTTATGTAATCAACAGCCCAGACTGGCTCAGGTCCTATTAGAACAGGTTATTATGTAATCAACAGCCCAGACTGGGTCAGTTCCTATTAGAGCAGGGTCTTATGTAATCAACAGCCCAGACTGGCTCAGGTCCTATTAGGACATGTTCTTATGTAATCAACAGCCCAGACTGGGTCAGTTCCTATTAGAGCAGGGTCTTATGTAATCAACAGCCCAGACTGGCTCAGGTCCTATTAGGACATGTTCTTATGTAATCAACAGCCCAGACTGGGTCAGGTCCTATTAGAACAGGTTATTATGTAATCAACAGCCCAGACTGGGTCAGTTCCTATTAGAGCAGGGTCTTATGTAATCAACAGCCCAGACTGGCTCAGGTCCTATTAGAACATGTTCTTATGTAATCAACAGCCCAGACTAGCTCAGTTCCTATTAGAACATGTTCTTATGTAATCAACAGCCCAGACTGGGTCAGTTCCTATTAGAACAGGTTCTTATGTAATCAACAGCCCAGACTGGCTCAGTTCCTATTAGAACATGTTCTTATGTAATCAACAGCCCAGACTGGGTCAGTTCCTATTAGAACATGTTCTTATGTAATCAACAGCCCAGACTGGCTCAGGTCCTATTACAACAGGTTCTTATGTAATCAACAGCCCAGACGGACTCAGGTCCTATTAGAACATGTTCTTATGTAATCAACAGCCCAGACTGGGTCAGGTCCTATTAGAACAGGTTATTATGTAATCAACAGCCCAGACTGGCTCAGGTCCTATTAGGACATGTTCTTATGTAATCAACAGCCCAGACTGGGTCAGTTCCTATTAGAACAGGTTCTTATGTAATCAACAGCCCAGACTGGCTCAGTTCCTATTAGAACAGGTTCTTATGTAATCAACAGCCCAGACTGGGTCAGTTCCTATTAGAACAGGTTCTTATGTAATCAACAGCCCAGACTGGCTCAGTTCCTATTAGAACATGTTCTTATGTAATCAACAGCCCAGACTGGGTCAGGTCCTATTAGAACATGTTCTTATGTAATCAACAGCCCAGACTAGCTCAGTTCCTATTAGAACATGTTCTTATGTAATCAACAGCCCAGACTGGCTCAGTTCCTATTAGAACATGTTCTTATGTAATCAACAGCCCAGACTGGGTCAGTTCCTATTAGAACATGTTCTTATGTAATCAACAGCCCAGACTGGCTCAGGTCCTATTACAACAGGTTCTTATGTAATCAACAGCCCAGACGGACTCAGGTCCTATTAGAACATGTTCTTATGTAATCAACAGCCCAGACTGGGTCAGGTCCTATTAGAACAGGTTATTATGTAATCAACAGCCCAGACTGGCTCAGGTCCTATTAGAACATGTTCTTATGTAATCAACAGCCCAGACTGGGTCAGGTCCTATTAGAACAGGTTCTTATGTAATCAACAGCCCAGACTGGCTCAGGTCCTATTAGGATAGGTTCTTATGTAATCAACAGTCCAGACTGGGTCCGTTCCTATTAGAACAGGTTCTTATGTAATCAACAGCCCAGACTGGCTCAGGTCCTATTAGGATAGGTTCTTATGTAAACAACAGCCCAGACTGGGTCCGTTCCTATTAGAACAGGTTCTTATGTAATCAACAGCCCAGACTGGCTCAGTTCCTATTAGAACAGGTTCTTATGCAATCAACAGCCCAGACTGGGTCAGTTCCTATTAGAACAGGTTCTTATGTTCTGGAATGCATCTTCTTATGATCTTAGAACATGTGGACATTGAAATGAAGGCCGGTCCGTTCCACGTTTCAACCTATTTTCAACATCCATGGACGTCAGCCGGTGCTCACTGGGTTAGTCCAGCCTTCTTAGTCCAGTTATAGGCTTTATCTGTGCCCAGAGAATGTCTTGTCTGAACCTGTGAACATTTGACACAATATATCCTCCAGTACCTCTGTTGTATTTTACCCTACCTAGAGTTTTTAAAGCTTCCTGCAAATAATTACTATCTATGCTATGATATTCATACCCCAGAGTATTTAATTTATACTTTCTGTAACAGGAAACATTGGCCCCAGTATCCATCCAGTACCTCCAGACCCTCTGTCCTTAGAGCAGAGTTTCAGCAGACTGTTGACGGTCTCAGTGAGCTGCTGTTGTTGGCTAAGCAGGATACTGTTGTTGCCAGTGGCCTGGTCTAGATGGGTCTGCAGCTCTGTGATCACACTGCTCTGTCTGGCTACCAGCTGCTGCAGGCTGGACCTCTCCTCCTGGAAGGTGACCAGCTCCTCATGGTGCCCAGACTCCAGCTCCTGCATCTTCTGCTCTAAGAGCCTGATCAATACAAGTGATTTGAAAATCCGTTGATCAGTCGATCAGTCAGTCAGCCAATAAATCAATACAGAACTTTTCATGGGAAGAAAATCATTCATGTTGATTTGACCTGTTCTTGTCGTGCAGCTTGCTGATCTCTGTAGATTGGTGGAGGAGCTGGGTCTCCAGTTTGTTGGTGGACAGAGAGTTCTCCAAGAGCTGAATCTCCAGCCTGGAGGTCTGATTCAACACCTGTCCATCAGGAAGCTGTTACTATCATTCATATTCACCCAGTCAAGTGTATAGAGTGTATCTATATAGGCTAAAAGTGGCACCATGTATTTTAATGTACTTCATAGGCCTATTCATCCAATCTAATGAATATAATTGCTGAGTAGGCTACATGATTAATAGTAAGTGTTACTGATATCATAACATGCACTTGAATGTTCTTTGGAGAGGGATATTTGTATATGATTCATACTGCACCTGGATCTCTACGTCTGTCAGCTTCCGTGTGTGCTGAGCAGTCTGGGTCAGGAGGTTGGTGCCTAGATTCAAGATGGCAGCAGTGTGATTGTGGACAGCACTCTGCTGCAGCTGAGCCATCTCCACATTCAGACTGTCCTTCACATATCTCTCCATCTGACACACAAACACAGAGGAGGTATGAAGGGATGTTTAGGGCTTTACCTCTCTCGACAGACTCTGGGTGTTCTGCACACTCACTTTTAATTTCAATTTTGGTAATGTCCTAGGAACGTTCTCCAACTGGCTTAACATTGAACATGTTCTCACATAGTTCAGAGAACGTTAAGAAACAACTTCCTTCTGTGGGAATTTCAGTACTTCAGCATAACGTTTCCTACAGATTTCCTCTTGGTTCTATTTAAAGTCATGTTCTCAAATTGTTCCAAGAACTTTAAGAAAACTTTCCATAAAAAACACAAGAAAACTTTTGTAATGTTCAGAGAATGTTCTAAAAATGTTATTTAAAAACGTTCTCAGAACATTAAGAAAACGTTCCATTCTCAGCATCAACAAAACTCTATCCTCTGTCTTGTTAAGTGTTTGATCTTAATGAGTGTTTGTTTCCTTTTAAAATGGGGTCTGTTTGAATAGACAAAAAGAACAACTGTGAATGCGTTGTTATTAGTCCACGCTAGCTCCATACTGGTGGCACAGTGGACTAATTCCATGGATAGATGATGCCATGTCACAATAAAGAAGAAATGTGTTTGGATGATTAATGCAAACACATTTATAGGGTTAATGTCCGATAGATCAGTTGTCTGACAACGTCATGAACATGTGCTTTGTTATGATTCTGAACCATCAGATAGCAAGCAACAATGGCAAAGAATCTGCCATGCGGGCAATCGTAGATTTATCTTGTTCTTGAAACCATGTCGTGTTTTGACTGATTTCATGTCAATGCTTATATGGCTAAAATTCGATAGCTAGCTAACCAACAACTGTAACGATGTATTTGTGCTCGTTGTGAAAATGTATTTATGTTTTCAATAAACATTTGAAGACAAATGATAGTTTACATGTTGTCAACAATCTAAGCCAACCCTGTCTGTTTTACCCCATATTTGTGCACACATTGGTTTTGTTGCTAGACAACCAACTGGTCTATCTGTGCTTGTAGTTCAAAAAGTAAACCTCAAATAAGCCAGTAGTGTTATTAAAAGTCTTACTGAAACACAACTTCCAAGGAAGCGTCCATAAATAACCTAATTATATCCAGGGAAGAAAGAAGATTGGATATGTATTCATTCCCTTCAGCAATTGTGCATTGAAGGATTTCCTGCATCGATATGGTCCTGTCTAAGGATTTCTTTGGCCCCTGGTCAGCTACTTAGGGGAGGATCTTTCAGGGTTGTTGAGTTCAGTCATTTCCTTCTAGTCAACCAGGAGAGATCAGTCATGGGACTGCATCTGTATGTTTTCTGCCACAGATGCATCATGTGGACAGGGCTCAGCTGCCAATGACATTATCCATCTGAAGTTCACTGTCCTGATGATGATTACAATGAGGAGAGGTCTTTCCCAGCAATGTGCTTTAAAAATGTATCGTTTTTTTTTTGTGATAGCTCAGGGTCATTCAGTGATTCATTGAAGTTTATGGTTTTCCTGTTACCCCGGCTTTCAAGCCATGGCCTTTTCAGTTCATGTGAATCAGTTTAGCCTTGGACAGCTTTTTAAACTATGCATTTTCAAAAATGTACAGTTTGGAAATTACAGTTAAGTAGTCACAATAATGGAATATAAAATATTTACATTGCAAAGTTAGAATTTCATGTCTCACTTTATCCCTGATTTAACTTAACAGATCACCCTAAGTATGATTTTCAACTTAAGAATGTCTACTTTGTGGCTAGATTCCCTCTTCACAGACAGAGGAAAGGCCTGGTCTCTATGACACTTACTGAAAGATTCCCTCTGCACAGACAGAGGAAAGGCCTGGTCTCTATGACACTTACTGAAAGATTCCCTCTGCACAGACAGAGGAAAGGCCTGGTCTCTATGACACTTACTGAAAGATTCCCTCTGCACAGACAGAGGAAAGGCCTGGTCTCTATGACACTTACTGAAAGATTCCCTCTGCACAGACAGAGGAAAGGCCTGGTCTCTATGACAATTACTGAAAGATTCCCTCTGCACAGACAGAGGAAAGGCCTGGTCTCTATGACACTTACTGAAAGATTCCCTCTGCACAGACAGAGGAAATGCCTGGTCTCTATGACACTTACTGAAAGATTCCCTCTGCACAGACAGAGGAAAGGCCTGGTCTCTATGACACTTACTGAAAGATTCCCTCTTCACAGACAGAGGAAAGGCCTGGTCTCTATGACACTTACTGAAAGATTCCCTCTGCACAGACAGAGGAAAGGCCTGGTCTCTATGACACTTACTGAAAGATTCCCTCTGCACAGACAGAGGAAAGGCCTGGTCTCTATGACACTTACTGAAAGTGCAGTGTCAGACTGTTTATCTCTGCAGCTTCCCACGAAGACAATTGAATAGTCGGCTAATGGAATCATTCAAGAATGAATTGATCTGTAAGATCAGAGTGCATTAAGATGCCAATGTTAATGCAGAGGAAAGGAAGAGAAGGTCTAGTGCAGTGTACACATGTTGAGCAGGATAAAACGTGTCAAGTGGCAGTCTCCTTATTACAATGTCCAGAGTTCTCAAATAATCACACACTACATTAGACATAAGAAACCCAGAGGAATAGTTGCAGGGCCGGATTACCACATTAGGGGCCCCGGGGCACCTATCAAATATACAGTAACAGTCAAAAGTTTGGACACACCTACTCATTCAAGGTTTTTTAATTTTTTTTTACTATTTTCTACATCAAAACTATGAAATAACATAAATTGAATCTTGCAGTAACCAAAAACATGTTAAACAAAACAAATATATTTTATATTTAAGATTTCTTCAAAGTAACCACCCTTTACCTTGATGACAGCTTTGCACACTCTTGGCATTCTCTCAACCAGCTTCATGAGAATGCTTTTCCAACAGTCTTGAAGGAGTGCCCACATATGCTGAGCTCTTGTTGGCTGCTTTTCCTCAGTGCCACACTATAGCGTTCATTTAATCAAAGAGGAAAACCCATTACCTCAGTACCACACTATAGCGTTCATTTAATCAAGAGAAAAACACATTACCTCAGTACCACACTATAGCGTTCATTTAATCAAAGAATGGCCATGGAGAGGAACTCCTGAAACTATGAAGACAGTGAAACTGATATCCCACAAATACACTGAGGTTGAAGTTCTCTGAAAAGCAGGGCCCCACATAAAAACTATATTTTTGTTGCTTTCTTAACTGTCGACTGTTCTCCTGTTAGTTTTCAGATGCACATATAAAACATTTGATGGTGCAGTGAGATGAAGAATAGTTTGTCATTTTATATTCACTGCATGTATGCAGGGTTCCAAGTGCTCACCCTTAAGCATAGCCTGTATTACATTATACCAAATGCAATTACCAAACTCAGCACTGGTAATACTGAAGTGGTAGTCTGTTACTACTGAAGTGGCCTTGTTCTCCCTGACAGAATCATCTCTGGTATTCCTTGGAATGTGAATGCTGCTGGCCTAGGTCCCGGTGGGTCAGGGAACACATAGACAGACAGAGACAGACAGACAGACATAAACAGACACAGACAGACAGACAGACAGACAGACAGACAGACAGACAGACAGACAGACAGACAGACAGACAGACAGACAGACAGACAGACAGACAGACAGACAGAGCACTGCCTAACGCTGAGCCCATTCCTTGAAATGGACTCCCCAGCCCTGGATTGGGCCAATGTGACATAGTGTGAGAGGGTTCAGACAGACAACACAGTGTTTTCTTAAGGACAGCCAGGCCAGCCGGACACACTCAGAACATCACAACCCAGCGACCAAGAGCCACAGCCTGCCTGTCACATTTTACCACGGCCCAGTCAAACAAGTCCCTGTCATCAATCTCTCATCCCTGGGGCTGCAACATAGTCCCTGGGTCCACACACACTGGAACAACAGTCCTTTTGAAATGACAGTGTTTTTAATTAATAATGCGGGATATGGTGCATTCCTCACTTATGGGGTAAGAGAGAGATTTTTTAGTATCCTTAAGGTTTCTGTTTCTGTTGGGTTGGTGCTCATGTCATTTAGAGCTGTTCGGTGTAATGGAGTAATCCAAACAACAGATCTCCCCAATATACAGTATCCATTGTATTCTGGACTATGGGGAGTAAAATGTAGATAGGCTGTAAAGCAATGATGAATTGTACTGGGGTATGTTATATCTTATTGCTCCTGAGTAAACAGAGACAGAGGAAAGAGATGGATCCAGGTGGGACCGAGCCAAATGTTGTCCTATAATAATAATATTCATTATGGCAGGACACATTTGGCTCGGCCCAAATAGTTCATGGGGTTGAAACACACTCAATGCTGATAATGTGTACTTAAAGATGCACTGTGCAGAAATCGTTCACCCATTTCCTGGTTGCTAAAATTCTAATTGTTTGCCAATCTACCACTTCTTAGACTTGATTTCAACGACAATGACAGATCTATAACTCACATTTCTACGTGAATTTGGTTGGGTCGCTCAAAAAGTGAGATATTTAATACAGTATAAAACACTACAGATGATGAAATGTAGTATACTTTCTAGCTTTGTCCAGATGTTCCACCTCTATATAACTGTGATAACAACAATGGCTAATGTGTTATAAATGCAATAGGACATAGTTCAATCGGATAAAAAGCTGATCATTTTGACCTGCACAGCCATGGGACATGGCATGCATTTCCTTCTAGAGTATAAATATCTGATAAAGCTCTGTTTAGACTGAAACGCCAGGCTTTAATCTTTATATCAACTACTACTATACTGTATGCTTGGAGAACATGCTCTTACTTTGTGAAGCCACTGTGTGTAGTTGTCCATGACGTTCTCCAGGTGTTGGATCCTCTGGTTCCCCAGAGCCGGGGCCAGTCCTGGGAGCTTGGGCTTTTTCAGTGGGGCATCTCCCTGTAGAGTGTTCCCCTGGTACTGGCCCTGTCCCTGGCTGGTGCTGGAGCTGCCGACCCCCTCCTCCTCCGTCAAGCACGGCCTGTTCCCCCCAGCGTTATCTGGTAGCAGGAAGGTATAGGTGCAGGATCCGTGCTGGATAGAGTTGTACTGGCGAGCGTTAGTGTTAGTGCTGGCGCTCATGGACCCGCTGCCAGCTATGTCCCCTGGGCCCCTGGGCAGCTCTTCCAGAGACACAGACACATAGCCCGTCAGTAGCAGCAGAAGGGCAGCCAGAACCAGCCAGATCATGTGGCAGCTGGGCTGGCAGGGCAGGAAGTACCACGGCATGGCAGCAGGAAACACAGGCTAACGGTCCTCTTTTAGTTTTGTTAGTTGTTGTTGCTGGTCCAGATCCAGGACAGGGATCCACACTACACAGTTGTGTGATGTAGACTACATTGTCAGTCAGTGGACTGATCTGTGTTGGATCCTCCTCCTCATGGCTGGCTGTATGTAGTGCTGTTCCTCATGTCTGCCTGTCTGCATGTGAGTTTAGAGTGCTTTAACGGGGGGGGGGGGGGGGGGGGGGGGACACTGGAACGTCCAACTCTGGGCAGGCTCTGTGCCTCCCATACTGAGGGACTGATCGAATGGAATGTGAGAGAGAGAGAGTATGGGGTTGTGTGTGTTTGAGAAAGAGCGAGAGAGAGAGAGTATGGGGTTGTGTGTGTTTGAGAGAGAGCGAGAGAGAGAGAGTATGGGGTTGTGTGTGTTTGAGAGAGAGCGAGAGAGAGAGGTATGAGATTCAGTTCTATTAATATAGTCCTGATTTGAAAACACTTCCACAACACAGGCTTGAATGAATGCCTGGTCCATATATAATGACCCCACAGTCTGTAATTCAGACAGATATCTACCGAGAGCAGGAGATGGGCTCTCAGACACTCTTTATGTACAGTGTCTTCATTTAATCTTAATTTAATCATGCAATCATATCCAGCTCTCCCTCATAGGAATGTAAACGTCTCCCATATAGAAAATAAAACGTTGTTTCAATGTATGGAAGGAGGATGGTTTTCTGGGGAAATGAGGGCCAACTCTGAGGGCACGCTCTGCCATCTTTAAAAGAACAAACCGTTTTCGGTTTTAAGGTACCCTGATTTGGTACAACAAGCTTTTTCCTATTTTTTTTGTTAGAAAACGTTGGTAAATTACATTGACATCCAGAAAGTCAATTTAAACATGACATGAACAAATGGAGAACCCAATATAATCATGTCACTGAGCAGACACATTTTGTAGCCTACCATTGTTTACTATGGCATGCCAGATTACATATTTACTTGTGAAAAACACAAACAAAAATTTGTTTGAACATGAACAAGAATGTGTGTGTTTTCCCTAGACCCCTGCTAGACTTCAGGACTGAAGAGGAGGTGTAGGAATCAAACTAAATACTCCTGCTAGACTTCAGGACTGAAGAGGAGGTGTAGGAATCCAACTAAAGACCCCAGTTAGACTTCAGGACTGAAGAGGATGTGTAGGAATTAAACTAAAAACCCCTGCTAGACTTCAGGACTGAAGAGGAGGTGTAGGAATCAAACTAAAGACCCCTGCTAGACTTCAGTACTGAAGAGGAGGTGTAGGAATCTAACTAAAGACCCCTGCTAGACTTCAGTACTGAAGAGGAGGTGTAGGAATCAAACTAAAGACCTCTGCTAGACTTCAGGACTGAAGAGGAGGTGTAGGAATCAAACTGAAGACTCCTGCTAGACTTCAGGACTGAAGAGGAGGTGTAGGAACCCAACTAAAGACTCCTGTTAGACTTCAGGACTGAAGAGGAGGTGTAGGAATCAAACTAAAGACCCCTGCTAGACTTCAGTACTGAAGAGGAGGTGTAGGAATCAAACTGAAGACTCCTGTTAGACTTCAGGACTGAAGAGGAGGTGTAGGAATCAAACTGAAGACTCCTGCTAGACTTCAGGACTGAAGAGGAGGTGTAGGAATCAAACTATAGACTCCTGTTAGACTTCAGGACTGAAGAGAAGTAGAAGGATGGAGCAGAAGCTGACTTTTTCTATGTCCTCATTCTAGTGACCATGCTGGGGTTGTTGTCAGAAAGCTGCTCTTTCACCCATTTGGCTCATAGACCCTGCTATGCTCCTTACTCTCCTGCCACAGACAGTCACAGTGGAGTCTCAGAGAGGCTCGACTCTCTCCTCCTCATCGTTTTATTTCTAGAATGAAACCCTGTGTTACTGAGAGGTATGTGCCAAAGCCAAACTTGGAACTGGACTCCAAGTTCACACTTTAAATGACTCCAGTGCATAAATACAGTACACACATTTGTCTAGAGACCCATAGTGCTGTTTGTTCAACACACTTTCAAGTTAAGTGACAGTGATAATATTCAAATCAGGACATTGGTGAGGTAGGTGTTTGGCTACTGCAGGGGTAGTCAACCCTGTTCCAACCAGGCATCACACTGAGCTACTTAGCGAATTGATCAGTTCAGTGATTGCCTAAATACAACACACCTGGTCGGTTAAATGAAAAACTTGAAGCGACAGCTGCACTCCAGGACCAGGGTTGCCTACCCATGGGCTTCAGCTACGGGAATCCATGGAGTAGCAATGTAGGTTTACATGAAATGATGAGAAAAGCGTCCCTGCATTGTTATTGTTACAGTAACACAGGCCTTACTAAACTATCATCAAGAGAGCTTGTGTGAACACTGTGTGCAGACTCAGAACACACCAAACACCACCACAAATTATTCTCATGTCATCCAGGCTTGGCAACCAGTGTGTCTCACTCTGTATAGTTTGTTTTGGAAAGGGTGTGTGTGTGTTTCACTTGATTGAATGAATCAGACTTTAGAGATTTGGCGTGAACTATTTGTGAATGAAGTCACCCTTGTGAAGAGGGTCAAATGAAGCAACAAGTGATGGCTTAATAATATCCCCCTAGTGATGGCTTCATATCCCCCTAGTGATGGCTTCATATCCCCCTAGTGATGGCTTCATATCCCCCTAGTGATGGCTTCATATCCCCCTAGTGGTGGCTTCATATCCCCCTAGTGGTGGCTTCATATCCCCCTAGTGATGGCTTCATATCCCCCTAGTGATGGCTTAATATCCCCTTAGTGATGCTTCATATCCCTCTAGTGATGGCTTCATATCCCCCTAGTGATGGCTTACTATCCCCCTAGTGATGGCTTCATATCCCCCTAGTGATGGCTTAATATTCCCCTAGTGATGGCTTCATATCCCCCTAGTGATGGCTTAATATCCCCCTAGTGATGGCTTCATATCCCCCTAATGATGGCTTAATATCCCCCTAGTGATGGCTTAATATACCCCTAGTGATGGCTTCATATCCCCCTAGTGATGGCTTCATATCCCCCTAGTGATGGCTTCATATCCCCCTAATGATGGCTTAATATCCCCCTAGTGATGACTTCATAGCCCCCTAGTGATGGCTTCATATCCCCCCTAGTGATGGCTTCATATCCCCCTAGTGGTGGCTTCATATCCCCCTAGTGATGGCTTCATATCCCCCTAGTGGTGGCTTCATATCCCCCTAGTGATGGCTTAATATGGGGGATATATTAAGCCATCACTAGGGGGATGTGATGGCTTCATATCCCCCTAGTGATGGCTTAATATCCCCCTAGTGATGGCTTCATATCCCCTAATGATGGCTTAATATCCCCCTAGTGATGGCTTAATATACCCCTAGTGATGGCTTCATATCCCCCTAGTGATGGCTTCATATCCCCCTAGTGATGGCTTCATATCCCCCTAATGATGGCTTAATATCCCCCTAGTGATGGCTTCATATCCCCCTAGTGATGGCTTCATATCCCCCTAGGGATGGCTTCATATCCCCCTAGTGATGGCTTCATATGCCCCTAGTGATGGCTTCATATCCCCCTAGTGATGGCTTAATATCCCCCTAGTGATGGCTTCATATCCCCCTAGTGATGGCTTAATATCCCCCTAGTGATGGCTTCATAGCCCCCTAGTGATGGCTTCATATCCCCCTAGGCTGACCAACTGAGGGAAAATTAGAATCAATACTGTAACTGTCCACTAGATGGTGACCAATTGAGGGAAGCTTAAAGTCAATACTGTAACTGTCCACTAGATGGTGACCAATTGAGGAAAGATTAGAGTCAATACTGTAACTGTCCACTAGATGGTGACCAATTTAGGAATGATTAGAGTCAATACTGTAATTGTCCACTAGATGACAATCCAACACCTATTATATTGTAAAGATTGAAGAAGTGGAATGTTGAGCTGAGGACTTCACAGAGAGAAGATAAAACAGTAAGATAACTCTTTATAATATATCCATATACTACACTTAAAAATACAAGATTATTCTACAATTATTACAGGAAGGAAAACCTCATGAATGTATATATTGAGCAAAAACATACACAACAATTTTACAGTTACAGTTCATATAAGGAAATCAGTCATTTCAAATAATTTCATTAGGCCCTTATCTATGGACTTCATATGAAAGGGCAGAGGCGCAGCCATGCGTGGGAATAGGAGGGCATAAGCCCACCCACTAGGGAGCCAGGCCCAGCCAATCAGAATGGGCTTTATTACAGACAGAAATACTCCTCAGTTTCATCAGCTGTCCCGGTGGCTGGTCTCAGACAATCTCGCAGGAAAAGAAGCCAGATGTGGAGATTCTGGGCTGGCATGGTTACATGTGGTCTGCGGTTGTGAGGCCGGTTAGACGTACTGCCCAATTCTTTAAAACAATGTTGGAGGCAGCTTATGGTAGAGAAGTTAACATTAAATTATCTGGCAACAGCTCTGGTGGACATTCCTGCAGTCAGCATGCCAATTGCACGCTGTCTCGAAACTTGAGACATCTGTGGCATTGTGTTGTGAGACAAAACTGCACATTTTAGAGTGGCCTTTTGTCCCCATCACAAGTTGCACCTGTGTAATGATCATGCTGTTTAATCAGCTTCTTGATATGCCACACCTGCCAGGAGGATGGATTATCTTGGGAAAGGAGAAATACTAACAGAGATAAAGAAATGTGTGCACAACATTTGAGAGAAATATGCTTTTTGTGTCAATGAAACATTTCTGGGATCTTTTATTTCAGCTCATGAAACATGGGACCAACACTTTACATGTTGCGTTTATATTTCTGTTCAGTATACATCTGCCCTCACAAAGGGGACCTTCAGGCTTCAACTAATAAAAACAATGTAAAGAAAGAGAGCGCTGATGAATAGTTCAATGCATAGGGGAGGAAGAAAATGGAGAGCGAGAGAGAGAGAGGGTGAAGAGAGAGAGGGTGAAGAGAGAGAGGATGAAGAGAGAGAGGGTGAAGAGAGAGAGGGTGAAGAGAGAGTTGAGAGAAAGAGTGAAGAGAGAGAGAGAGTGAAGAGAGAGAGTTGAGAGAAAGAGTGAAGAGAGAGAGGATGAAGAGAGAGAATGAAGAGAGAGGATGAAGAGAGAGAGGGTGAAGAGAGAGAGGGTGAAGAGAGAGAGGGTGAAGAGAGAGTTGAGAGAAAGAGTGAAGAGAGAGAGTTGAGAGAAAGAGTGACGAGAGAGAGGAGGAAAAAGATGAGTCAGATGCATTAACATATAAAAAGCTTCAGCTCAGGACAATCTAAAGGGATTGTATGGGATATTTGCATAAAGGAGATTAAAGCAGAATATTAAGTCAATAAAGGCTTCCAACTGGGTACAAATGTCAATTCAACGTCTATTCCAAGTTGGTGCAACGAAATGGCGTGGACACAATGTTGATTCAACCAGTGTGTGCCCAGTGGGTTGTATTTCTGACAGGAAAATATATTATAGACCCATTGAATTGCACCATCTAGTCTTCAAGAGGCTCCTTAGTTCCTTTAAGATGCAAATCAAATACTTTGTGAGGTGAACAGGAAAATACTTTGTCTTATAAAATGGTATTTTGACGTTTAATGCAAAGGGTAGGTGTGGGGAGTAATGCACAGCAAAGCAAAGCACAATGCCATTTAGAAATGACATTTATGTCATTTGAACAAGATGCATTTTCCTTTGTAGTTCATTTCCCACACAGAATTATACTGCACATTCCCAAGCAATGGACATTGGTTATGAGTTGATAATAAGCTTATAACAAGTAATAATGCATAAAATATAGTGATTTTATGTCAATTGTTAAACATTTAGCTACTCCACCTTTCAGTTAACTCTGACCACTCACACTCCATCAGGAATATGAATACAACTATTCCCTAGTGGCTCATCAGAATAGTCCAGTCACATGTTCCATTCTGCTTACACAAGCAACATGGATCCTGCTGTAGCTATGTGCTCACATTGCAGGAAATAAAGCCAGGCATTTTTGAAAGTTTTGATTCCTGAGAAACAATTCTCAGCTAACTTCTCAGACATTACACACGGTTCCTCTTTTTCACAAGAAAGTCCTGCACGCACACAGACACAGACGACACACACACGTTTTGTCCTTCTCGTGGAGAACTAAAATTGATTTCCATTCACAATCCTATTTTTTAACCTAACCCTTACCTTAACCGGTAACCCTAAACCTAACCCTTACCTTAACCCCTGACCATAATTCTAACCCTAATTCTAAGTTTAAAATAGCCTTTGTCCTCATGGGGACATGGGAAATGTCCCCACTAGCATTTCCCTTGTTTTACCTTCTAGCCATGGTGGCCAAAATAATGTTAATAATGATTAAAGTTAGAGTTAGGTAAAGGTTATGGTAAGGGTAGGGGTTAAGTTTAGGGTTTAGGGTAGGAGTTAGGGTTAGGATTAAGTAAGGGTTATGGTTATGGTAGGGGTTAAGTTTAGGGTTTAGGGTAGGGGTTAGGGTTATGTTATGATAAGGGTAGGGTAGGGGTTAGGGTTAGGTAAGGGTTATGGTAAGGGTAGGGGTCAAGGTGAGGGTTTAGGGTAGGAGTTAGGGTTAGGTAAGGGTTATGGTAAGGGTATGGGTTGAGGTTAGGGTTTAGGGTAGGAGTTAGGGTAAGGGTAGTGGTTAAGTTTAGGGTTCAGGGTAGGAGATGGGGTTGGGGTTAAGTAAGGGTTATGGTTATGGTAAGGGTAGGGGTTAAGTTTAGGGTTTAGGGTAGGAGTTAGGGTTAGATAAGGGTTATGGTAAGAGTAGGGGTTAAGGTTAGGGTTTAGGGTAGGGGTTAGGGTTAGGTAAGGGTTATGGTAAGGGCAGGGGTTCAGGTTAGGGTTTAGGGTAGAGACGTTCCAAGGATTCCGGGTAGCACTAACCCCAACGTAATTGGCAACTGGGCATTTTTATACATGACCCTAAGCATGATGGGATGTTAATTTCTTAATTAACTCAGGAACCACACCTGTGTGGAAGCACCGGCTTTCAATATACGTTGTATCCCTCATTGTCTCTTTATGTTGGCAGTTACCTGCATACAGTGGGGCAAAAAAGTATTTAGTCAGCCACCAATGGTGCAAGTTCTCCCACTTAAAAAGATGAGAGAGGCCTGTAATTTTATCATATGTACACTTCAACTATGACAGACAAAATTAGAAAAAAAAATCCAGAAAATCACATTGTAGGATTTTTAATTAATTTATTTGCAAATTATGGTGGAAAATAAGTATTTGGTCAATAACAAAAGTTTATCTCAATGCTTTGTTATATACCCTTTGTTGGCAATGACAGAGGTCAAATGTTTTCTGTAAGTCTTCACAAGGTTTTCACACACTGTTGCTGGTATTTTGGCACATTTCTCCATGCAGATCTCCTCAAGAGCAGTGATGTTTTGGGGCTGTTGCTGGGCAACACAGAGTTTCAATTCCCTCCAAAGATTTTCTATGGGGTTGAGATCTGGAGACTGGCTGGGCCACTACAGGACCTTGAAATGCTTCTTACGAAGCCACTCCTTCGTTGCCCGGGGAGGTGTGTTTGGGATCATTGTCATGCTGAAAGACCCAGCCACGTTTCATCTTCAATGCCCTTGCTGATGGAAGGAGGTTTTCACTCAAAATCTCATGATACATGGCCCCATTCATTCTTTCCTTTACACGGATCAGTCGTCCTGGTCCCTTTGCAGAAAAACAGCCCCAAAGCATGATGTTTCCACCCCCATGCATCACAGTAGGTATGGTGTTCTTTGGATGCAACTCAGCATTCTTTGTCCTCCAAACACGACGAGTTGATTTTTTTACCAAAAAGTTATATTGTGGTTTCATCTGACCATATGACATTCTCCCAATCTTCTTCTGGATCATCCAAATGCTCTCTAGCAAACTTCAGACGGGCCTGGACATGTAATGGCTTAAGCAGGGGGACACGTCTGGCACTGCAGGATTTGAGTCCCTGGCGGCGTAGTGTGTTACTGATGGTAGGCTTTGTTACTTTGGTCCCAGCTCTCTGCAGGTCATTCACTAGGTCCCCCCGTGTGGTTCTGGGATTTTTGCTCACCATTCTTGTGATCATTTTGACCCCACGGTGTGAGATCTTGCGTGGAGCCCCAGATCGAGGGAGATTATGAGTGGTCTTGTATGTCTTCCATTTCCTAATAATTGCTCCCACATTTGATTTCTTCAAACCAAGCTGCTTACCTATTGCAGATTCAGTCTTCCCAGCCTGGTGCAGGTCTACAATTTTGTTTCTGGTGTCCTTTGACACCAGCTCTTTGGTCTTGGCCATAGTGGAGTTTGGAGTGTTACTGTTTGAGGTTGTGGACAGGTGTCTTTTATACTGATAACAAGTTCAAACAGGTGCCATTAATACAGGTAACGAGTGGAGGACAGAGGAGCCTCTTAAAGAAGAAGTTACAGGTCTGTGAGAGACAGAAATCTTGCTTGTTTGTAGGTGACCAAATACTTATTTTCCACCATAATTTGCAAATAAATTCATAAAAAATCCTACAATGTCATTTTCTGGGTTTTTTTTCTCATTTTGTCTGTCATAGTTGAAGTGTGCCGATGATGAAAATTACAGGCCTCTCTCATCTTTTTAAGTGGGAGAACTTGCACAATTGGTGGCTGACTAAATACTTTGTTGCCCCACTGTATCTCTACACGGTGTATGGCTCTGCTACAAACGGGAAAATGCAGAAAAGCTGAACTGCACAGTAATGTTACCATATTTCATGGTTAGCTATAGACTTTCTCTCTCCTTAAACTCTCCCTCTATTTCTCCTTTTCCTTCCTGTAAATGTGATATTGGTAGTTTTAGCTGAGCTTGCTGGTCCTGTGCATAGCACAGCTCCTGGGCAATAAGTGAGTCTCTATTGATGGCTTTCCAATCCATCAGCTCAGGAGTCCTGATAGAGAGCAACAGCCTACTTTCAAGCCAGCCAACAACACTGTCACATCTCATTCAGCTACCTGCCTGGCCTTCCTGACCACAGGTTTATGTCTCTAACCATGTTTCTGTGTCTGTGTCCCAAATGGCATCCTATTGGTTCATAATGGTGCCACTACACTCTTAGAAAGAAAAGTGCTATCTAGAACCTAAAAGGGCTCTCCCTTGTAGGTTCCAGGTAGAACCCTTTTGGGTTCCATGTAGAACCCTATGTGGAAAGGGTTTTACCTGGAACCAAAAAGGGTTCTTCAAAGGGTTCTCTTTTGGGGACAGCCAACGAACCACTTCATTTTCTAGATACTCTCTTAGGGGGAAAAAGTCATATGTAAAATAAAAATATATTTAAAAAACGGTTCTTCAAAGTGGACTGGGCCCTTGTCAAAAGTAGTGCACTACATAGTGAATAGGGTGCCATTTGAAACTGAGCCCATACCTTACCTCTACACTGACAACACAGGAACTAAAACCAATGGGACAATGTGTACACAATAACACAGATATTGCTCAGGACTAGATGGAGGCTTGTTTGTAGGGCACTGCATCACAGCCACACAACAGATGGGTTGCAGTACAGACACAAACAACAAACCATGTGGTCTGTAAAAGTGTAGATGACTGGAGAGTAGCCAAAACTAAATGCATGCTTTTCAACCGATCGCTGCCCGCACCCGCCCGCCTGACTAGCATCACTACTCTGGACGGTTCTGACTTAGAATATGTGGACAACTACAAATACATAGGTGTCTGGCTAGACTGTAAACTCTTCTTCCAGACTCATATTAAACATCTCCAATCCTAAATTAAATCTAGAATCGGCTTCCTATTTCGCAACAAAGCCTCCTTCACTCATGCTGCCAAACTTACCCTCGTTAAACTAACTATCCTACCAATTCTCGACTTCGGCGATGTCATTTACAAAATAGCCTCCAACACTCTACTCAGCAAACTGGATGCAGTCTATCACAGTGCCATCCGTTTTGTCAACAAAGCCCCATACACCACCCACCACTGCAACCTGTATGCTCTCGTCGGCTGGCCCTCGCTACATATTTGTCGCCAGACCCACTGGCTCCAGGTCGTCTATAAGTCTTTGCTAGGTAAAGCCCCGCCTTATCTCAGCTCACTGGTCACCATAGCAGCACCCACCCATAGCAAGCGCTCCAGCAGGTATATCTCACTGGTCATCCACAAAGCCAACACTTCCTTTGGCCGCCTTTCCTTCCAGTTCTCTGCTGCTAATGACTGGAACAAATTGCAAAAATCACTGAAGTTGGAGACTTATATCTCCGTCACTAACTTTAAGCATCAGCTATCTGAGCAGCTTACCGATCGCTGCAACTGTACACAGCCCATCTGTAAATAGCCCATCTGTAAATAGCCCATCCAACTACCTACCTCATCCCCATATTGTTTTTATTTACTTTCCTGCTCTTTTGCACACAAGTATTTCTATTTGCACATCATCATTTGCACATCTATCACTCCAGTGTTAATTTGCTAAATTGTAATTACTTCGCTACTATGGCCTATTTATTGCCTCCTCACACCATTAGCACACATTGTATATAGACTTTTTCTATTGTGTTATTGACTGTACGTTTGTTTATTCCATGTGAATCTCTGTGTTGTTGTTTGTGTCGCACTGCTTTGCTTTATCTTGGCCAGGTCGCAGTTGTAAATGAGAACTTATATATATATATATATATATATATATATATATATATATATACATACATTGTTTAAATAGAGTAATATACAAATTAAGTGCGTCCCAAATGGCACCATACTCCCTATATAGTGCACTACTTGTGACCAGAGCTCGATGGGCCCATAAAGTAATGCACTATAAAAGGGCATGGGTGCCATTTGGGACAGATCCATTGTGTTTCTACTGTTGACAGCAGCTAACACCAGTCGTTTATAAAGCAGTCTTATCTTTGCCCGGGGAGTTCTGCTCTTACTTTGTCTCAGTGCTGCTGTAGTGTTTGTTTTCCCAGAGAAGTGAAGAAGCAGTGTTTTTGCTAAACATACTGTATATTATCTCTGGGCCAACAGCACAGTAATGAGGCCAGCCTGCATCTAGCTCCCACATCATTGTGGCTTGTGAGGGTACTTGTGGGCTACGTGCTGGAACTAGAATCTTGGGTAAATAAATGAAAATTCCATTATGAACATTCCATCTCAACCTCAGTCTCTCTGTTGGAAACACACAGAACCTCTACCATTTATATGATGCTATTGAATTCCAGAATGTGACCACAGATAATGTGACCACAGAAGCTCAATCAAGATAAATAGCATAACCCACTTCCCAAATTGAAAGGGCAACATTGTTCTGAAAAATTCAGCGTCAATTATCTGATATATGACGAATAACATATACATCGCTACCTCCCCTCAAAAGAAACCCCCCGCTTTTTGAACAAACAATGACTTTTACTCTTAAATGATCTCTATGTACTAAAGGTGTTGGCTAAGATACCTGCTACAGCTCCAGTTAAACATCACTGTTAGAGCAACATCTATTTAAGAGGTCAGCTCCAGTTAAACATCACTGTTAGAGCAACATCTATTTAAGAGGTCAGCTCCAGTTAAACGTCACTGTTAGAGCAACATCTATTTAAGAGGTCAGCTCCAGTTAAACGTCACTGTTAGAGCAACATCTATTTAAGAGGTCAGCTCCAGTTAAACATCACTGTTAGAGCAACATCTATTTAAGAGGTCAGCTCCAGTTAAACATCACTATTAGAGCAACATCTATTTAAGAGGTCAGCTCCAGTTAAACATCACTATTAGAGCAACATCTATTTAAGAGGTCAGCTCCAGTTAAACATCACTGTTAGAGCAACATCTATTTAAGAGGTCAGCTCCAGTTAAACATCCCTATTAGAGCAACATCTATTTAAGAGGTCAGCTCCAGTTAAACGTCACTGTTAGAGCAACATCTATTTAAGAGGTCAGCTCCAGTTAAACGTCACTATTAGAGCAACATCTATTTAAGAGGTCAGCTCCAGTTAAACATCCCTATTAGAGCAACATCTACGTATTTAAGAGGTCAGCTCCAGTTAAACATCACTGTTAGAGCAACATCTATTTAAGAGGTCAGCTCCAGTTAAACATCATTATTAGAGCAACATCTACGTATTTAAGAGGTCAGCTCCAGTTAAACATCACTGTTAGAGCAACATCTATTTAAGAGGTCAGCTCCAGTTAAACGTCACTATTAGAGCAACATCTATTTAAGAGGTCAGCTCCAGTTAAACATCCCTATTAGAGCAACATCTACGTATTTAAGAGGTCAGCTCCAGTTAAACATCACTGTTAGAGCAACATCTATTTAAGAGGTCAGCTCCAGTTAAACATCACTATTAGAGCAACATCTACGTATTTAAGAGGTCAGCTCCAGTTAAACATCACTATTAGAGCAACATCTACGTATTTAAGAGGTCAGCTCCAGTTAAACATCACTGTTAGAGCAACATCTATTTAAGAGGTCAGCTCCAGTTAAACGTCACTATTAGAGCAACATCTATTTAAGAGGTCAGCTCCAGTTAAACATCACTATTAGAGCAACATCTATTTAAGAGGTCAGCTCCAGTTAAACATCACTATTAGAGCAACATCTATTTAAGAGGTCAGCTCCAGTTAAACGTCACTATTAGAGCAACATCTATTTAAGAGGTCAGCTCCAGTTAAACGTCACTATTAGAGCAACATCTATTTAAGAGGTCAGCTCCAGTTAAACGTCACTATTAGAGCAACATCTATTTAAGAGGTCAGCTCCAGTTAAACGTCACTATTAGAGCAACATCTATTTAAGAGGTCAGCTCCAGTTAAACATCACTATTAGAGCAACATCTATTTAAGAGGTCAGCTCCAGTTAAACATCACTATTAGAGCAACATCTATTTAAGAGGTCAGCTCCAGTTAAACATCCCTGTTAGAGCAACATCTATTTAAGAGGTCAGCTCCAGTTAAACATCACTACTAGAGCAACATCTATTTAAGAGGTCACCTCCAGTTAAACATCACTATTAGAGCAACATCTATTTAAGAGGTCAGCTCCAGTTAAACATCCCTGTTAGAGCAACATCTATTTAAGAGGTCAGCTCCAGTTAAACATCACTGTTAGAGCAACATCTATTTAAGAGGTCAGCTCCAGTTAAACGTCACTATTAGAGCAACATCTATTTAAGAGGTCAGCTCCAGTTAAACATCACTATTAGAGCAACATCTATTTAAGAGGTCAGCTCCAGTTAAACGTCACTATTAGAGCAACATCTATTTAAGAGGTCAGCTCCAGTTAAACATCCCTGTTAGAGCAACATCTATTTAAGAGGTCAGCTCCAGTTAAACATCACTGTTAGAGCAACATCTATTTAAGAGGTCAGCTCCAGTTAAACGTCACTATTAGAGCAACATCTATTTAAGAGGTCAGCTCCAGTTAAACATCCCTATTAGAGCAACATCTATTTAAGAGGTCAGCTCCAGTTAAACATCACTGTTAGAGCAACATCTATTTAAGAGGTCAGCTCCAGTTAAACGTCACTATTAGAGCAACATCTATTTAAGAGGTCAGCTCCAGTTAAACGTCACTATTAGAGCAACATCTACGTATTTAAGAGGTCAGCTCCAGTTAAACATCACTGTTAGAGCAACATCTATTTAAGAGGTCAGCTCCAGTTAAACATCACTATTAGAGCAACATCTACGTATTTAAGAGGTCAGCTCCAGTTAAACATCACTATTAGAGCAACATCTACGTATTTAAGAGGTCAGCTCCAGTTAAACATCACTGTTAGAGCAACATCTATTTAAGAGGTCAGCTCCAGTTAAACGTCACTATTAGAGCAACATCTATTTAAGAGGTCAGCTCCAGTTAAACATCACTATTAGAGCAACATCTATTTAAGAGGTCAGCTCCAGTTAAACATCACTATTAGAGCAACATCTATTTAAGAGGTCAGCTCCAGTTAAACGTCACTATTAGAGCAACATCTATTTAAGAGGTCAGCTCCAGTTAAACGTCACTATTAGAGCAACATCTATTTAAGAGGTCAGCTCCAGTTAAACGTCACTATTAGAGCAACATCTATTTAAGAGGTCAGCTCCAGTTAAACGTCACTATTAGAGCAACATCTATTTAAGAGGTCAGCTCCAGTTAAACGTCACTATTAGAGCAACATCTATTTAAGAGGTCAGCTCCAGTTAAACATCACTGTTAGAGCAACATCTATTTAAGAGGTCAGCTCCAGTTAAACATCACTACTAGAGCAACATCTATTTAAGAGGTCACCTCCAGTTAAACATCACTATTAGAGCAACATCTATTTAAGAGGTCAGCTCCAGTTAAACATCCCTGTTAGAGCAACATCTATTTAAGAGGTCAGCTCCAGTTAAACATCACTGTTAGAGCAACATCTATTTAAGAGGTCAGCTCCAGTTAAACGTCACTATTAGAGCAACATCTATTGAAGAGGTCAGCTCCAGTTAAACATCACTATTAGAGCAACATCTATTTAAGAGGTCAGCTCCAGTTAAACGTCACTATTAGAGCAACATCTATTTAAGAGGTCAGCTCCAGTTAAACATCCCTGTTAGAGCAACATCTATTTAAGAGGTCAGCTCCAGTTAAACATCACTGTTAGAGCAACATCTATTTAAGAGGTCAGCTCCAGTTAAACGTCACTATTAGAGCAACATCTATTTAAGAGGTCAGCTCCAGTTAAACATCACTACTAGAGCAACATCTATTTAAGAGGTCAGCTCCAGTTAAACATCACTACTAGAGCAACATCTATTTAAGAGGTCAGCTCCAGTTAAACATCACTACTAGAGCAACATCTATTTAAGAGATCAGCTCCAGTTAAACATCACTGTTAGAGCAACATCTATTTAAGAGGTCAGCTCCAGTTAAACATCACTGTTAAAGCAACATCTATTTAAGAGGTCAGCTCCAGTTAAACATCACTATTAGAGCAACATCTATTTAAGAGGTCAGCTCCAGTTAAACATCACTACTAGAGCAACATCTATTTAAGAGGTCAGCTCCAGTTAAACATCACTATTAGAGCAACATCTATTTAAGAGGTCAGCTCCAGTTAAACATCACTGTTAGAGCAACATCTATTTAAGAGGTCAGCTCCAGTTAAACATCACTGTTAGAGCAACATCTATTTAAGAGGTCAGCTCCAGTTAAACATCACTATTAGAGCAACATCTATTTAAGAGGTCAGCTCCAGTTAAACGTCACTATTAGAGCAACATCTATTTAAGAGGTCAGCTCCAGTTAAACGTCACTATTAGAGCAACATCTATTTAAGAGGTCAGCTCCAGTTAAACGTCACTATTAGAGCAACATCTATTTAAGAGGTCAGCTCCAGTTAAACGTCACTATTAGAGCAACATCTATTTAAGAGGTCAGCTCCAGTTAAACGTCACTATTAGAGCAACATCTATTTAAGAGGTCAGCTCCAGTTAAACATCACTGTTAGAGCAACATCTATTTAAGAGGTCAGCTCCAGTTAAACGTCACTATTAGAGCAACATCTATTTAAGAGGTCAGCTCCAGTTAAACATCCCTATTAGAGCAACATCTATTTAAGAGGTCAGCTCCAGTTAAACATCACTGTTAGAGCAACATCTATTTAAGAGGTCAGCTCCAGTTAAACATCGCTGTTAGAGCAACATCTATTTAAGAGGTCAGCGGCATATCAGTAAACATTATCAGACAAACAGTAATATCATCCTTTCAGTCTTGCTCAGGGTTGCATCAGCGTAGAGATCATTTTTCTTTCTATGAATTATGCAAACCCTTTCAGACAGTTTCTTCCAAGGGATGTACGTAACATATACACAGACTGAACCGGTGCTATGATTAAAAGGAAGTGACTGTTAGACATGTCTGTCTGGTCTGTTTACATTGCAGACATATCAACAAGCCCCAGCGTGTTATCCTAACGCTTGGTTTGTTTCATGTAAACACAAGGCAAAAAGACGTTGCCCTCATTTCATCATTATTCAGAGCCTTGAAAAGACAGTGGATAAAGAATTGTATTTATGTTCAATTACAGTGGGGCAAAAAAGTATTTAGTCAGCCACCAATTGTGCAAGTTCTCCCACTCAAAAAGATGAGAGAGGCCTGTAATTTTCATCATAGGTACACTTCAACTATGACAGACAAAATGAGAAAAAAAAATCAAGAAAATCACATTGTAGAATTTTTTAATGAATTTATTTGCAAATTATGGTGGAAAATAAGTATTTGGTCACCTACAAACAAGCAAGATTTCTGTCTCTCACAGACCTGTAACTTCTTCTTTAAGAGGCTCCTCTGTCCTCCACTCGTTACCTGTATTAATGGCACCCGTTTGAACTTGTTATCAGTATAAAAGACCTGCACCAGGCTGGGAAGACTGAATCTGCAAAAGGTAAGCAGCTTGGTTTGAAGAAATCAACTGTGGGAGCAATTATTAGGAAATGGAAGACATACAAGACCACTGATAATTTCCCTGGATCTGGGGCTCCACGCAAGATCTCACCCGTGGGGTCAAAATGATCACAAGAACGATGAGCAAAAATCCCAGAACCACACGGGGGGACCTAGTGAATGACCTGCAGAGAGCTGGGACCAAAGTAACAAAGCCTACCATCAGTAACACACTACGCCGCCAGGGACTCAAATCCTGCAGTGCCAGACGTGTTCCCCTGCTTAAGCCAGTACATGTCCAGGCCCGTCTGAAGTTTGCTAGAGAGCATTTGGATGATCCAGAAGAAGATTGGGAGAATGTCATATGGTCAGATGAAACCAAAATATAACTTTTTGGTAAAAACTCAACTCGTCGTGTTTGGAGGACAAAGAATGCTGAGTTGCATCCAAAGAACACCATACCTACTGTGAAGCATGGGAGTGGAAACATCATGCTTTGGGGCTGTTTTCCTGCAAAGGGACCAGGACGATTGATCCATGTAAAGGAAAGAATGAATGGGGCCATGTATCGTGAGATTTTGAGTGAAAACCTCCTTCCATCAGCAAGGGCATTGAAGATGAAACGTGGCTGGGTCTTTCAGCATGACAATGATCCCAAACACACCGCCCCGGGCAACGAAGGAGTGGCTTCGTAAGAAGCATTTCAAGGTCCTGGAATGGCCTAGCCAGTCTCAAACCCATAGAAAATCTTTGGAGGGAGTTGAAAGTCCGTGTTGCCCAGCAACAGCCCCAAAACATCACTGCTCTAGAGGAGATCTGCATGGAGGAATGGGCCAAAATACCAGCAACGGTGTGTGAAAACCTTGTGAAGACTTACAGAAAACATTTGACCTCTGTTATATACCCTTTGTTGGCAATGACAAAGTATTGAGATTAACTTTTGTTATTGACCAAATACTTATTTTCCACCATAATTTGCAAAGAAATTAATTAAAAATGTTTTTTTTCTCATTTTGTCTGTCACAGTTGAAGTGTACCTATGATGAAAATTACAGGCCTCTCATCTTTTTAAGTGGGAGATACTTTTTTGCCCCACTGTATATATTGAGTTTCCTTTATCCTTTTTACATGTTCGTCTTCTGCTTAATGACCCTCGTGACAGAAAAATACATGAATTGGGGTCAATTGCATCTAAATTCCAGGCAATTTAGACATGGAGTTGCACTCAAAGGAAGCGGAAGTCCTATGTCCAATTTAACTGACAGGAATGGAATGGATCCCAGCTCTGACACCATTCCAACGGGCACAGGGGAAGTCCTGATAGATTGTTTGTTTTCTCACCCTCTCCTTGTGGGGAGGAAAATGCAACCTTTGTGAAACCACATGGCTATGCATGCCAGGGCTCAACAGGGCATCAGAGTAACACAATCTTTACCCCTGGCTCCAAGTGGCAGTTCTCCACTGAGTTCCTGTGTGTTTCCAGTGAGGGTCTGACATTGACTAATGTAGTGATCAAGAGGACAGAACTAGAACCTTTTCACAAGTAACTTTTACATCCATTCACAGCCATTCCTCATTTAACTTCCTGCTGTTGATGGTTATTTTTTCTGTTCTTCACTGAGTCTGTGGGCCTGGAGTCTGGGTCCGTTCTTTGATATCTGGCGGTGCTCAGGAGAATTAGATGCAGCTTTAGGATCTTTACCACCATCAGTCACTTCATTTCTGCAGTCTGACTGCTTTGTGCTTTCCTCTTTCGTTTTCCTTTCCTCTCTTCCTACCATGTCCAAACAGCAACACTTTAGAGACATTATCTGCAGGCCGGCGTCTCCTTTGTAAAGCGTTATTGTAAAACCCCCAAGTCATAACACTCTGGGGGAGGAAAGATCATCTGTCAGATGACTTCTGTAGTAGTGTTTGTGTGAGGTTCAACCTTCAAACTGACTGTTCCAATACTTGTATTGTTGTGCAGTAAGTTCACTCATGTGGGACCAACTATTTCACTAAATCTGACTGGTTCTACATTTACAATGCTTTTATGACATCATTATTATTACTTTTCTCCCTAATTTCAATCTTGTCTCTTCACTGCAACTCCCCAACGGGCTCGAGAGAGAGAGGTGCAGGCGGAAACATGACTAATCTAACTGCCATCCTTAACATCTCCACTGACACGGACCTAAACATACTGGAGGTGTTTTACTGTCTGTCTGCCCAATGATAATCCTCTCTAGACAATTCCACTCATTCCCCAAGCTGGTCTCCATTCCATCCACTAGAGGACTAACCATCTACATAACAATGCATTTAGGCTCTTAGTTCAACCAATCCTCTACATATTCTGTTCTACCAGTTAATGGAGGGTGAGATTTAACCAGTCCTCTACATATTCTGTTCTACCAGTTAATGGAGGGTGATATTTAACCAGTCCTCTACATATTCTGTTCTACCAGTTAATGGAGGGTGAGATTTAACCAGTCCTCTACATATTCTGTTCTACCAGTTAATGGAGGGTGAGATTTAACCAGTCCTCTACATATTCTGTTCTACCAGTTAATGGAGGGTGAGATTTAACCAGTCCTCTACATATTCTGTTCTACCAGTTAATGGAGGGTGATATTTAACCAGTCCTCTACATATTCTGTTATACCAGTTAATGGAGGGTGAGATTTAACCAGTCCTCTACATATTCTGTTATACCAGTTAATGGAGGGTGAGATTTAACCATTTTTTAAATTGGGAATAGGGTCCCGTGTGGCTCAGTTGGTATAGCATGGTGCTTGCAATGTCATGGTTCTGGGTTCGATTCCCATGTGGGACCAGTATGAAAAAGTATGCACTCATTACTGTAAGTTGCTATGGATAAGAGCATCTACTAAAATGTACATTTGGTATTCCATTTAACTCATATGCTGCAGAGCCCTGAGGCTGCTTTCACTACTTGTTGATTCTCGTCAGGTGCCTTCTGTCCTACGTAGCTCTATTCGGGTGCCTTCTGTCCTACGTAGCTCTATTCGGGTGCCTTCTGTCCTACGTAGCTCTATTCGGGTGCCTTCTGTCCTACGTAGCTCTATTCGGGTGCCTTCTATCCTACGTAGCTCTATTCAGGTGGCTTCTATCCTACGTAGCTCTATTCGGGTGGCTTCTATCATACGTAGCTCTCTTCAGGTGCCTTCTATCCTACGTAGCTCTCTGAGGCACATAATCTGGTGTGCAAAAGGTAAGGTATCGATATCTAAAGGCTGAAGTTTAAATAGAGAGGGAGTACAAAACTCTACCCTGGATGAGAATAAAGAAAGCTAAGCACTAGTATGTACTTGACTAGAGGCTACGTACAGTTGGACAACAATACATTTTATTGTACATTGTTTTGTTTCCGGACAGATCAATTAAATATGATAATTCATGTTCTCATAACATTTTAACAAATCTCCCTCCAATACTTGGTGAAAGAACACGCTTGATCAGGGGCTTTCCCCCACATGGCTTTATTGCTGTGATTAATCAACAGGATGATCTGAAAGCCTTAGGGTATAACAGGAGACCTAGCCCTCTACTAACTAGTACGTCAGGAGGCTTCTTCACCTCCTAGCTTCCCTATTACACAACATGGAAATGTAATGTGTTACCCAGAAGTACACAGTGTGTCTGTACAAAATTGCACCTTATTCCCTATATAGTGCACTACTGTGCTATATAGGGAATAGGATGCAATTTGGGAATCAACCTGTCTGTGAGTCAGAGTGTGAGTGGGTCGCCTTTGTTTTCACAATCACTCCCTCTGGTTGACTGACAAATCCTGACATCACAGTTGGTGCGGACATGCTCTAACTGGAGTAAACGCTTCCAGCTGCTCTCCTCTCGTTAGGTCGACTCCAAATACCTTTCCCCTGACTAGCTAGGGAGATAAGCTTCCAGCTGCTCTCCTCTCGCTAGGTCGACTCCAAATACCTTTCCCATGACTAGCTAGGGAGATAAGCTTCCAGCTGCTCTCCTCTCGCTAGGTCGACTCCAAATACCTTTCCCATGACTAGCTAGGGAGATAAGCTTCCAGCTGCTCTCCTCTCGTTAGGTCGACTCCAAATACCTTTCCCCTGACTAGCTAGGGAGATAAGCTTCCAGTTGCTCTCCTCTCGTTAGGTCGACTCCAAATACCTTTCCCCTGACTAGCTAGGGAGATAAGCTTCCAGCTGCTCTCCTCTCGTTAGGTCGACTCCAAATACCTTTCCTCTGACTAGCTAGGGAGATAAGCTTCCAGCTGCTCTCCTCTCGTTAGGTCGACTCCAAATACCTTTCCCATGACTAGCTAGGGAGATAAGCTTCCAGCTGCTCTCCTCTCGCTAGGTCGACTCCAAATACCTTTCCTCTGACTAGCTAGGGAGATAAGCTTCCAGCTGCTCTCCTCTCGCTAGGTCGACTCCAAATACCTTTCCTCTGACTAGCTAGGGAGATAAGCTTCCAGCTGCTCTCCTCTCGTTAGGTCGACTCCAAATACCTTTCCCCTGACTAGCTAGGGAGATAAGCTTCCAGCTGCTCTCCTCTCGTTAGGTCGACTCCAAATACCTTTCCCATGACTAGCTAGGGAGATAAGCTTCCATGCCCGAAGCATGCTCATTGTTTACGGCAGGGGTGTCAAACTCATTTTGCCCTGGGGGCCGAATTCGGTCTTCAACGAGGTCTGGAGGGCCGCACTGAACATGTGTTATATTTCCTCAAAGTCAACATTTGCACAAAAACGTTTTGTTTTTTTACATTTTCAATGCTCCCCAACTGTCTAGCTTCCATTTGGAGGATTATCAGTGAGCTGGACACAGTCAAGATACTGTATGAATGTAGTGATTATCAGTGAGCTGGACACAGTCAAGATGCTGTATATGAATGTAGTGATTATCAGTGAGCTGGACACAGTCAAGATACTGTACATGAATGTAGTGATTATCAGTGAGCTGGACACAGTCAAGATACTGTATGAATGTAGTGATTATCAGTGAGCTGGACACAGTCAAGATACTGTATGAATGTAGTGATTATCAGTGAGCTGGACACAGTCAAGATGCTGTATGAATGTAGTGATTATCAGTGAGCTGGACACGGTCAAGATACTGTATGATTGCAGTGATTATCAGTGAGCTGGACACAGTCAAGATGCTGTATGAATGTAGTGATTATCAGTGAGCTGGACACAGTCAAGATACTGTATGAATGCAGTGATTATCAGTGAGCTGGACACAGTCAAGATACTGTATGAATGTAGTGATTATCAGTGAGCTGGACACGGTCAAGATACTGTATGATTGCAGTGATTATCAGTGAGCTGGACACAGTCAAGATGCTGTATGAATGTAGTGATTATCAGTGAGCTGGACACAGTCAAGATACTGTATGAATGCAGTGATTATCAGTGAGCTGGACACAGTCAAGATACTGTATGATTGCAGTGATTATCAGTGAGCTGGACACAGTCAAGATACTGTATGATTGCAGTGATTATCAGTGAGCTGGACACAGTCAAGATGCTGTATGAATGTAGTGATTATCAGTGAGCTGGACACAGTCAAGATACTGTATGAATGTAGTGATTATCAGTGAGCTGGACACAGTCAAGATACTGTATGATTGCAGTGATTATCAGTGAGCTGGACACAGTCAAGATGCTGTATGAATGTAGTGATTATCAGTGAGCTGGACACAGTCAAGATGCTGTATATGAATGTAGTGATTATCAGTGAGCTGGACACAGTCAAGATACTGTATGAATGTAGTGATTATCAGTGAGCTGGACACAGTCAAGATGCTGTGTGAATGTAGTGATTATCAGTGAGCTGGACACAGGCAAGATGCTGTGTGAATGTAGTGATTATCAGTGAGCTGGACACGGTCAAGATACTGTATGAATGTAGTGATTATCAGTGAGCTGGACACAGTCAAGATGCTGTATGAATGTAGTGATTATCAGTGAGCTGGACACGGTCAAGATACTGTATGATTGCAGTGATTATCAGTGAGCTGGACACAGTCAAGATGCTGTATGAATGTAGTGATTATCAGTGAGCTGGACACAGTCAAGATACTGTATGAATGCAGTGATTATCAGTGAGCTGGACACAGTCAAGATACTGTATGAATGTAGTGATTATCAGTGAGCTGGACACGGTCAAGATACTGTATGATTGCAGTGATTATCAGTGAGCTGGACACAGTCAAGATGCTGTATGAATGTAGTGATTATCAGTGAGCTGGACACAGTCAAGATACTGTATGAATGCAGTGATTATCAGTGAGCTGGACACAGTCAAGATACTGTATGATTGCAGTGATTATCAGTGAGCTGGACACAGTCAAGATACTGTATGATTGCAGTGATTATCAGTGAGCTGGACACAGTCAAGATGCTGTATGAATGTAGTGATTATCAGTGAGCTGGACACAGTCAAGATACTGTATGAATGTAGTGATTATCAGTGAGCTGGACACAGTCAAGATACTGTATGATTGCAGTGATTATCAGTGAGCTGGACACAGTCAAGATGCTGTATGAATGTAGTGATTATCAGTGAGCTGGACACAGTCAAGATGCTGTATATGAATGTAGTGATTATCAGTGAGCTGGACACAGTCAAGATACTGTATGAATGTAGTGATTATCAGTGAGCTGGACACAGTCAAGATGCTGTGTGAATGTAGTGATTATCAGTGAGCTGGACACAGGCAAGATGCTGTGTGAATGTAGTGATTATCAGTGAGCTGGACACGGTCAAGATACTGTATGAATGTAGTGATTATCAGTGAGCTGGACACAGTCAATATGCTGTGTGAATGTAGTGATTATCAGGGAGCTGGACACAGTCAAGATGCTGTGTGAATGTAGTGATTATCAGTGAGCTGGACACAGTCAAGATACTGTATGAATGTAGTGATTATCAGTGAGCTGGACACAGTCAAGATCCTGTATGAATGTAGTGATTATCAGTGAGCTGGACACAGTCAAGATGCTGTATATGAATGTAGTGATTATCAGTGAGCTGGACACAGTCAAGATACTGTACATGAATGTAGTGATTATCAGTGAGCTGGACACAGTCAAGATACTGTATGAATGTAGTGATTATCAGTGAGCTGGACACAGTCAAGATACTGTATGAATGTAGTGATTATCAGTGAGCTGGACACAGTCAAGATGCTGTATATGAATGTAGTGATTATCAGTGTAGCTCCATTATCATGTATAAACATTCCATTTGGTTTTAGTCATTTTAAAGTATATTGAGATTGTTTTTATTTTTACCCAATGCATGTTTGACACCCCTGGTTTACGACTTTGTCGCAATCTATTTTGCGTCCCAAATGGCACCCTATTTCAGTGAGCTGGACACAGTCAAGATGCTGTATGAATGTAGTGATTATCAGTGAGCTGGACACGGTCAAGATACTGTATGATTGCAGTGATTATCAGTGAGCTGGACACAGTCAAGATGCTGTATGAATGTAGTGATTATCAGTGAGCTGGACACAGTCAAGATACTGTATGAATGCAGTGATTATCAGTGAGCTGGACACAGTCAAGATACTGTATGAATGTAGTGATTATCAGTGAGCTGGACACGGTCAAGATACTGTATGATTGCAGTGATTATCAGTGAGCTGGACACAGTCAAGATGCTGTATGAATGTAGTGATTATCAGTGAGCTGGACACAGTCAAGATACTGTATGAATGCAGTGATTATCAGTGAGCTGGACACAGTCAAGATACTGTATGATTGCAGTGATTATCAGTGAGCTGGACACAGTCAAGATACTGTATGATTGCAGTGATTATCAGTGAGCTGGACACAGTCAAGATGCTGTATGAATGTAGTGATTATCAGTGAGCTGGACACAGTCAAGATACTGTATGAATGCAGTGATTATCAGTGAGCTGGACACAGTCAAGATACTGTATGATTGCAGTGATTATCAGTGAGCTGGACACAGTCAAGATGCTGTATGAATGTAGTGATTATCAGTGAGCTGGACACAGTCAAGATGCTGTATATGAATGTAGTGATTATCAGTGAGCTGGACACAGTCAAGATACTGTATGAATGTAGTGATTATCAGTGAGCTGGACACAGTCAAGATGCTGTGTGAATGTAGTGATTATCAGTGAGCTGGACACAGGCAAGATGCTGTGTGAATGTAGTGATTATCAGTGAGCTGGACACGGTCAAGATACTGTATGAATGTAGTGATTATCAGTGAGCTGGACACAGTCAATATGCTGTGTGAATGTAGTGATTATCAGGGAGCTGGACACAGTCAAGATGCTGTGTGAATGTAGTGATTATCAGTGAGCTGGACACAGTCAAGATACTATATGAATGTAGTGATTATCAGTGAGCTGGACACAGTCAAGATCCTGTATGAATGTAGTGATTATCAGTGAGCTGGACACAGTCAAGATGCTGTATATGAATGTAGTGATTATCAGTGAGCTGGACACAGTCAAGATACTGTACATGAATGTAGTGATTATCAGTGAGCTGGACACAGTCAAGATACTGTATGAATGTAGTGATTATCAGTGAGCTGGACACAGTCAAGATGCTGTATATGAATGTAGTGATTATCAGTGAGCTGGACACAGTCAAGATACTGTATGAATGTAGTGATTATCAGTGAGCTGGACACAGTCAAGATACTGTATGAATGTAGTGATTATCAGTGAGCTGGACACAGTCAAGATGCTGTATATGAATGTAGTGATTATCAGTGTAGCTCCATTATAAACATTCCATTTGGTTTTAGTCATTTTAAAGTATATTGAGATTGTTTTTATTTTTACCCAATGCATGTTTGACACCCCTGGTTTACGACTTTGTCGCAATCTATTTTGCGTCCCAAATGGCACCCTATTTCCTATATAGTGCACTACATAGGGAATAGGGTGCTATTTTGGACAGACACTCTGTTTGGTAAAAATGTTTAACTGAATTAGCGGTAGGTGTATTACTCACACTGACCATAAACAGTCGTCTCTATAGATCGACATCATATACATAAGAACGGTTCTGAAATGTCTGGCTGATGTTCAGTCAACATGGAGATTAGTTCTTCCAAGTCTTTGGTTTCCTTTGTAGAATAAGCCAGATAAATGCTAGTGCTTTCATGACTGCTTTCATGGGGTCCTGGTCTGGTCTGGAGCTGCCAAGATGTAGTAATAACCGGAAGAGAAGAGTAGAGGAAGAGAGGAAGAGAGGATGAGAGGATTAGAAGAGGAGAGGAGGAGAGGATTAGAGGATTAGATGAGGAGAGGAGGAGAGGAAGAGAGGATTAGAGGAGGAGAGGAGGACAAGATTAGAGGAGAGGAGGAGAGGAGGAGAGGATTAGAGGAGGAAAGGAAGAGAGGAAGAGAGGATTAGAAGAGGAGAGAAGGAGAGGATTAGAGGATTAGATGAGGAGAGGAGGAGAGGAAGAGAGGATTAGAGGAGGAGAGGAGGACAAGATTAGAGGAGGAGAGGATTAGAGGATTAGAGGAGGAGAGGAAGAGAGGAAGAGAGGATTAGAGGAGGAGAGGAGGACAAGATTATAGGAGGAGAGGAGGAGAGGAGGAGAGGATTAGAGGAGGAGAGGAAGAGAGGAAGAGAGGATTAGAAGAGGAGAGGAGGAGAGGATTAGAGGATTAGATGAGGAGAGGAGGAGAGGAAGAGAGGATTAGAAGAGGAGAGGAGGAGAGGATTAGAGGATTAGATGAGGAGAGGATAAGAGGATTAGATGAGGAGAGGAGGAGAGGATTAGAAGAGGAGAGGAGGAGAGGATTAGAGGATTAGAAGAGGAGAGGAGGAGAGGATTAGAGGATTAGAAGAGGAGAGGAGGAGAGGATTAGAGGATTAGAAGAGGAGAGGAGGAGAGGATTAGAGGATTAGAAGAGGAGTGGAGGAGAGGATTAGAGGATTAGAAGAGGAGAGGAGGAGAGGATTAGAGGATTAGAAGAGGAGAGGAGGAGAGGATAAGAGGAGGAGAGGAGGAGAGGGTTAGAGGAGGAGAGGAGGACAGGATTAGAGGAGGAGAGGAGGAGAGGGTTAGAGGAGGAGAGGAGGACAGGATTAGAGGAGGAGAGGAGGAGAGGATTAGAGGATTAGATGAGGAGAGGATTAGAGGAGGAGAGGAGGAGAGGAAGAGGTGATTAGAGGAGGAGAGGAAGAGAGGATTAGAGGAGAGGATTAGATGATTAGAGGAGGAGAGGAAGGCAGGATTAGAGGAGGAGAGGAAGACAGGATTAGAGGAGGAGAGGATTAGAAGGGGAGAGGAGAAGAGGATTAGAGGAGGAGAGGAGGATTAGAAGAGGAGGAGGAGAGGATTAGAGGAGGAGAGGATTAGAGGAGAGGATTAGAAGAGGAGGAGGAGAGGATTAGAAGAGGAGGAGGAGAGGATTAGAGGAGGAGAGGATTAGAGGAGGAGGAAGAAAGGATTAGAAGAGGAGAGGATTATAGGAGGAGAGGATTAGAGGAGGAGAGGAAGAGAGGAGGAGAGGAAGAGAGGATTAGAAGAGGCGAGGAAGAGAGGAGGGGAGGATTAGAGGAAGAGAGGATTAGAGGAGGAGAGGAAGAGAGGATTAGAAGAGGAGAGGAAGAGAGGATTAGAGGAGGAGAGGAAGAGAGGATTAGAAGAGGAGAGGAAGAGAGGAGGGGAGGATTAGAGGAAGAGAGGAGGAGAGGATTAGAGGAGGAGAGGATTAGAGGAGGAGAGGAAGAAAAAGAGAAGAGTAGAGGAAGAGAGGAGGAGGGGAGGAGAGGGAGAGAGGAGGAGAGGAGGAGAGGAAGAGCTGTATGGGAGGTTATGTTACTCTCTGAAGGGAACAAACACTGGTCTACGAGGCTGATCCCACAGGATGTTCTCCACATGAGAGGAACATTATAGTGGAGAGAGACAGCAAGACGCCACCAGACAACAACGACGTCTTGATATATTGCATGTGTAATGGCTAGAGAAAATTCCACTGATGCGTGTTTTGAAGTTGTCATAGAAATAAGACAGAGACATATTGAGTGACCTCCCTAGTATTAAGACGTCAAACTGAAGCCACAGCGTTCAATATAACTTCCCCTGGGTCATAGTCTTCACTATGAGATGGTGATCTTGTAAAGGTGTTTGTGGTGTCTGTATGCAGGTAGTGGTGTACCATAGAGGAATGGGAGTCCCATCACAGCTGGCTATCCTCTCCTATCTAGAACAGATCCATCAGTGGGCTCAACGTTAGGAGCACACTGTAGGGCTCTCCCAGCACGACGCCTCAAACATTCCCCAGACTCATTAAAAAGTCCTATTTGATGTCTGGCGGTTATGTGTCTTGAAGAGAAAAAGAGGAGAGAGAAAGAGAAGTCTGGTACCAATGCTAACCAGGGTTGGCCCAGCTGGGGACACTGAACAAAGTAAAGATGATAACACATACCGTATACAGACTGAACAAATAAATACATCTGTCCCCATCTCCTACATGGATTAATATCCCCCTGACATCTATACTAGTCTGGTCTGGTGAGAGAGACATCTATACTAGTCTGGTCTGGTGAGAGGAGAGACATCTATACTAGTCTGGTCTGATGAGAGAGACATCTATAATAGTCTGGTCTGGTGAGAGGAGAGACATCTATACTAGTCTGGTCTGGTGAGAGAGACATCTATACTAGTCTGGTCTGGTGAGAGAGACATCTATAATAGTCTGGTCTGGTGAGACATCTATACTAGTCTGGTCTGGTGAAAGGAGAGACATCTATAATAGTCTGGTCTGGTGAGAGGAGAGACATCTATACTAGTCTGGTCTGGTGAGAGAGACATCTATAATAGTCTGGTCTGGTGAGAGGAGAGACATCTATACTAGTCTGGTCTGGTGAGAGAGACATCTATACTAGTCTGGTCTGGTGAGAGAGACATCTATAATAGTCTGGTCTGGTGAGACATCTATACTAGTCTGGTCTGGTGAGAGAGACATCTATACTAGTCTGGTCTGGTGAGAGGAGAGACATCTATAATAGTCTGGTCTGGTGAGAGGAGAGACATCTATACTAGTCTGGTCTGGTGAGAGAGACATCTATAATAGTCTGGTCTGGTGAGAGGAGAGGAGAGACATCTATACTAGTCTGGTCTGGTGAGAGAGACATCTATACTAGTCTGGTCTGATGAGAGGAGAGACATCTATAATAGTCTGGTCTGGTGAAAGGAGAGACATCTATAATAGTCTGGTCTGGTGAGAGGAGAGACATCTATACTAGTCTGGTCTGGTGAGAGAGACATCTATAATAGTCTGGTCTGGTGAGAGGAGAGACATCTATACTAGTCTGGTCTGGTGAGAGGAGAGACATCTATAATAGTCTGGTCTGGTGAGAGGAGAGACATCTATAATAGTCTGATGAGAGGAGAGACATCTATAATAGTCTGGTGAGAGGAGAGACATCTATAATAGTCTGATGAGAGGAGAGACATCTATAATAGTCTGATGAGAGGAGAGACATCTATAATAGTCTGGTCTGGTGAGAGGAGAGACATCTATAATAGTCTGGTCTGGTGAGAGGAGAGACATCTATAATAGTCTGGTCTGGTGAGAGGAGAGACATCTATACTAGTCTGGTCTGGTGAGAGAGACATCTATAATAGTCTGGTCTGGTGAGAGGAGAGACATCTATACTAGTCTGGTCTGGTGAGAGGAGAGACATCTATACTAGTCTGGTCTGGTGAGAGGAGAGACATCTATAATAGTCTGGTCTGGTGAGAGGAGAGACATCTATAATAGTCTGGTCTGGTGAGAGGAGAGACATCTATACTAGTCTGGTCTGGTGAGAGACATCTATACTAGTCTGGTCTGGTGGGAGGAGAGACATCTATAATAGTCTGGTGAGAGGAGAGACATCTATACTAGTCTGGTCTGGTGAGAGGAGAGACATCTATAATAGTCTGGTCTGATGAGAGGAGAGACATCTATAATAGTCTGATGAGAGGAGAGACATCTATAATAGTCTGGTGAGAGGAGAGACATCTATACTAGTCTGGTCTGGTGAGAGGAGAGACATCTATAATAGTCTGGTCTGGTGAGAGGAGAGACATCTATACTAGTCTGGTCTGGTGAGAGAGACATCTATAATAGTCTGGTCTGGTGAGAGGAGAGACATCTATACTAGTCTGGTCTGGTGAGAGAGACATCTATACTAGTCTGGTCTGATGAGAGGAGAGACATCTATAATAGTCTGGTCTGGTGAAAGGAGAGACATCTATAATAGTCTGGTCTGGTGAGAGGAGAGACATCTATACTAGTCTGGTCTGGTGAGAGGAGAGACATCTATAATAGTCTGGTCTGGTGAGAGGAGAGACATCTATACTAGTCTGGTCTGGTGAGAGAGACATCTATAATAGTCTGGTCTGGTGAGAGGAGCGACATCTATACTAGTCTGGTCTGGTGAGAGGAGAGACATCTATAATAGTCTGGTCTGGTGAGAGGAGAGACATCTATAATAGTCTGATGAGAGGAGAGACATCTATAATAGTCTGGTGAGAGGAGAGACATCTATAATAGTCTGATGAGAGGAGAGACATCTATAATAGTCTGATGAGAGGAGAGACATCTATAATAGTCTGGTCTGGTGAGAAGAGAGACATCTATAATAGTCTGGTCTGGTGAGAGGAGAGACATCTATAATAGTCTGGTCTGGTGAGAGGAGAGACATCTATACTAGTCTGGTCTGGTGAGAGAGACATCTATAATAGTCTGGTCTGGTGAGAGGAGAGACATCTATACTAGTCTGGTCTGGTGAGAGGAGAGACATCTATACTAGTCTGGTCTGGTGAGAGGAGAGACATCTATAATAGTCTGGTCTGGTGAGAGGAGAGACATCTATAATAGTCTGGTCTGGTGAGAGGAGAGACATCTATACTAGTCTGGTCTGGTGAGAGACATCTATACTAGTCTGGTCTGGTGGGAGGAGAGACATCTATAATAGTCTGGTGAGAGGAGAGACATCTATACTAGTCTGGTCTGGTGAGAGGAGAGACATCTATAATAGTCTGGTCTGATGAGAGGAGAGACATCTATAATAGTCTGATGAGAGGAGAGACATCTATAATAGTCTGGTGAGAGGAGAGACATCTATACTAGTCTGGTCTGGTGAGAGGAGAGACATCTATAATAGTCTGGTCTGGTGAGAGGAGAGACATCTATAATAGTCTGATGAGAGGAGAGACATCTATAATAGTCTGGTCTGGTGAGAGGAGAGGAGAGACATCTATAATAGTCTGGTCTGGTGAGAGGAGAGACATCTATAATAGTCTGGTCTGGTGAGAGGAGAGACATCTATAATAGTCTGGTCTGATGAGAGGAGAGACATCTATAATAGTCTGGTGAGAGGAGAGACATCTATAATAGTCTGGTCTGGTGAGAGGAGAGACATCTATAATAGTCTGGTCTGGTGAGAGGAGAGACATCTATAATAGTCTGGTGAGAGGAGAGACATCTATAATAGTCTGGTGAGAGGAGAGACATCTATAATAGTCTGGTGAGAGGAGAGACATCTATACTAGTCTGGTCTGGTGAGAGGAGAGACATCTATACTAGTCTGGTCTGGTGAGAGGAGAGACATCTATAATAGTCTGGTCTGGTGAGAGGAGAGACATCTATAATAGTCTGGTCTGGTGAGAGGAGAGACATCTATACTAGTCTGGTCTGGTGAGAGACATCTATACTAGTCTGGTCTGGTGGGAGGAGAGACATCTATAATAGTCTGGTGAGAGGAGAGACATCTATACTAGTCTGGTCTGGTGAGAGGAGAGACATCTATAATAGTCTGGTCTGATGAGAGGAGAGACATCTATAATAGTCTGATGAGAGGAGAGACATCTATAATAGTCTGGTGAGAGGAGAGACATCTATACTAGTCTGGTCTGGTGAGAGGAGAGACATCTATAATAGTCTGGTCTGGTGAGAGGAGAGACATCTATAATAGTCTGATGAGAGGAGAGACATCTATAATAGTCTGGTCTGGTGAGAGGAGAGGAGAGACATCTATAATAGTCTGGTCTGGTGAGAGGAGAGACATCTATAATAGTCTGGTCTGGTGAGAGGAGAGACATCTATAATAGTCTGGTCTGATGAGAGGAGAGACATCTATAATAGTCTGGTGAGAGGAGAGACATCTATAATAGTCTGGTCTGGTGAGAGGAGAGACATCTATAATAGTCTGGTCTGGTGAGAGGAGAGACATCTATAATAGTCTGGTGAGAGGAGAGACATCTATAATAGTCTGGTGAGAGGAGAGACATCTATAATAGTCTGGTGAGAGGAGAGACATCTATAATAGTCTGATGAGAGGAGAGACATCTATACTAGTCTGGTCTGGTGAGAGGAGAGACATCTATAATAGTCTGGTCTGATGAGAGGAGAGACATCTATAATAGTCTGGTGAGAGGAGAGACATCTATAATAGTCTGGTGAGAGGAGAGACATCTATAATAGTCTGATGAGAGGAGAGACTTCTATAATAGTCTGATGAGAGGAGAGACATCTATACTAGTCTGGTCTGATGAGAGGAGAGACATCTATAATAGTCTGGTGAGAGGAGAGACATCTATACTAGTCTGGTCTGATGAGAGGAGAGGAGAGACATCTATAATAGTCTGATGAGAGGAGAGACATCTATAATAGTCTGGTCTGATGAGAGGAGAGACATCTATAATAGTATGGTCTGATGAGAGGAGAGACATCTATAATAGTCTGGTCTGATGAGAGGAGAGACATCTATACTAGTCTGGTCTGATGAGAGGAGAGACATCTATAATAGTCTGGTGAGAGGAGAGACATCTATACTAGTCTGGTCTGATGAGAGGAGAGGAGAGACATCTATAATAGTCTGATGAGAGGAGAGACATCTATAATAGTCTGGTCTGATGAGAGGAGAGACATCTATAATAGTATGGTCTGATGAGAGGAGAGACATCTATAATAGTCTGGTCTGATGAGAGGAGAGACATCTATAATAGTCTGGTCTGATGAGAGGAGAGACATCTATAATAGTCTGGTCTGATGAGAGGAGAGACATCTATAATAGTCTGGTCTGGTGAGAGGAGAGACATCTATAATAGTCTGGTCTGATGAGAGGAGAGACATCTATAATAGTCTGGTCTGGTGAGAGGAGAGACATCTATAATAGTCTGGTCTGGTGAGAGGAGAGACATCTATAATAGTCTGGTCTGGTGAGAGGAGAGACATCTACAATAGTCTGGTGAGAGGAGAGACATCAATACTAGTCTGGTCTGGTGAGAGGATAGACATCTATAATAGTCTGGTCTGGTGAGAGGAGAGACATCTATACTAGTCTGGTCTGGTGAGAGGAGAGACATCTATACTAGTCTGGTCTGGTGAGAGGAGAGACCATCTATAATAGTCTGGTCTGGTGAGAGGAGAGACATCTATAATAGTCTGGTGAGAGGAGAGACATCTATAATAGTCTGGTCTGGTGAGAGGAGAGGATAGACATCTATAATAGTCTGGTCTGGTGAGAGGAGAGACATCTATAATAGTCTGGTCTGGTGAGAGGAGAGACATCTATAATAGTCTGGTCTGATGAGAGGAGAGACATCTATAATAGTCTGGTCTGGTGAGAGAAGAGACATCTATAATAGTCTGGTCTGGTGAGAGGAGAGACATCTATAATAGTCTGGTGAGAGGAGAGACATCTATAATAGTCTGGTGAGAGGAGAGACATCTATAATAGTCTGGTGAGAGGAGAGACATCTATAATAGTCTGATGAGAGGAGAGACATCTATACTAGTCTGGTCTGGTGAGAGGAGAGACATCTATAATAGTCTGGTCTGATGAGAGGAGAGACATCTATAATAGTCTGGTCTGGTGAGAGGAGAGACATCTATAATAGTCTGGTCTGATGAGAGGAGAGACATCTATAATAGTCTGGTGAGAGGAGAGACATCTATACTAGTCTGGTCTGATGAGAGGAGAGACATCTATAATAATATGGTCTGATGAGAGGAGAGACATCTATAATAGTCTGGTCTGATGAGAGGAGAGACATCTATACTAGTCTGGTCTGATGAGAGGAGAGACATCTATAATAGTCTGGTGAGAGGAGAGACATCTATACTAGTCTGGTCTGATGAGAGGAGAGGAGAGACATCTATAATAGTCTGATGAGAGGTGAGACATCTATAATAGTCTGGTCTGATGAGAGGAGAGACATCTATAATAGTCTGGTCTGATGAGAGGAGAGACATCTATAATAGTCTGGTCTGATGAGAGGAGAGACATCTATAATAGTCTTGTCTGATGAGAGGAGAGACATCTATAATAGTCTGGTCTGGTGAGAGGAGAGACATCTATAATAGTCTGGTCTGATGAGAGGAGAGACATCTATACTAGTCTGGTCTGGTGAGAGGAGAGACATCTATAATAGTCTGGTCTGGTGAGAGGAGAGACATCTATAATAGTCTGGTCTGGTGAGAGGAGAGACATCTATACTAGTCTGGTCTGGTGAGAGGAGAGACATCTATAATAGTCTGGTCTGGTGAGAGGAGAGACATCTATAATAGTCTGGTCTGGTGAGAGGAGAGACATCTATACTAGTCTGGTCTGGTGAGAGGAGAGACATCTATAATAGTCTGGTCTGATGAGAGAGACATCTATACTAGTCTGGTCTGATGAGAGAGACATCTATAATAGTCTGGTGAGAGGAGAGACATCTATAATAGTCTGGTCTGATGAGAGAGACATCTATAATAGTCTGGTCTGATGAGAGAGACATCTATTTTAGTCTGGTCTGATGAGAGAGACATCTATACTAGTCTGGTCTGGTGAGAGGAGAGACATCTATACTAGTCTGGTCTGGTGAGAGGAGAGAAATCTATAATAGTCTGGTCTGGTGAGAGGAGAGACATCTATAATAGTCTGGTCTGGTGAGAGGAGAGACATCTATACTAGTCTGGTCTGGTGAGAGGAGAGACATCTATAATAGTCTGGTCTGGTGAGAGGAGAGACATCTATAATAGTCTGGTCTGGTGAGAGGAGAGACATCTACAATAGTCTGGTGAGAGGAGAGACATCTATACTAGTCTGGTCTGGTGAGAGGAGAGACATCTATAATAGTCTGGTCTGGTGAGAGGAGAGACATCTACAATAGTCTGGTGAGAGGAGAGACATCTATACTAGTCTGGTCTGGTGAGAGGAGAGACATCTATAATAGTCTGGTCTGGTGAGAGGAGAGACATCTATAATAGTCTGGTCTGGTGAGAGGAGAGACATCTATAATAGTCTGGTGAGAGGAGAGACATCTATAATAGTCTGGTCTGGTGAGAGGAGAGACATCTATAATAGTCTGGTCTGGTGAGAGGAGAGACATCTATACAAGTCTGGTCTGGTGAGAGGAGAGACATCTATACTAGTCTGGTCTGGTGAGAGGAGAGACATCTATAATAGTCTGGTCTGATGAGAGGAGAGACATCTATAATAGTCTGGTGAGAGGAGAGACATCTATAATAGTCTGGTCTGGTGAGAGGAGAGACATCTATAATAGTCTGGTGAGAGGAGAGACATCTATACTAGTCTGGTCTGGTGAGAGGAGAGACATCTATACTAGTCTGGTCTGGTGAGAGGAGAGACATCTATAATAGTCTGGTCTGGTGAGAGGAGAGACATCTATAATAGTCTGGTCTGGTGAGAGGAGAGACATCTATAATAGTCTGGTGAGAGGAGAGACATCTATACTAGTCTGGTCTGGTGAGAGGAGAGACATCTATAATAGTCTGGTCTGATGAGAGGAGAGACATCTATAATAGTCTGGTGAGAGGAGAGACATCTATAATAGTCTGGTGAGAGGAGAGACATCTATAATAGTCTGATGAGAGGAGAGACTTCTATAATAGTCTGATGAGAGGAGAGACATCTATACTAGTCTGGTCTGATGAGAGGAGAGACATCTATAATAGTCTGGTGAGAGGAGAGACATCTATACTAGTCTGGTCTGATGAGAGGAGAGGAGAGACATCTATAATAGTCTGATGAGAGGAGAGACATCTATAATAGTCTGGTCTGATGAGAGGAGAGACATCTATAATAGTATGGTCTGATGAGAGGAGAGACATCTATAATAGTCTGGTCTGATGAGAGGAGAGACATCTATACTAGTCTGGTCTGATGAGAGGAGAGACATCTATAATAGTCTGGTGAGAGGAGAGACATCTATACTAGTCTGGTCTGATGAGAGGAGAGGAGAGACATCTATAATAGTCTGATGAGAGGAGAGACATCTATAATAGTCTGGTCTGATGAGAGGAGAGACATCTATAATAGTATGGTCTGATGAGAGGAGAGACATCTATAATAGTCTGGTCTGATGAGAGGAGAGACATCTATAATAGTCTGGTCTGATGAGAGGAGAGACATCTATAATAGTCTGGTCTGATGAGAGGAGAGACATCTATAATAGTCTGGTCTGGTGAGAGGAGAGACATCTATAATAGTCTGGTCTGATGAGAGGAGAGACATCTATAATAGTCTGGTCTGGTGAGAGGAGAGACATCTATAATAGTCTGGTCTGGTGAGAGGAGAGACATCTATAATAGTCTGGTCTGGTGAGAGGAGAGACATCTACAATAGTCTGGTGAGAGGAGAGACATCAATACTAGTCTGGTCTGGTGAGAGGATAGACATCTATAATAGTCTGGTCTGGTGAGAGGAGAGACATCTATACTAGTCTGGTCTGGTGAGAGGAGAGACATCTATACTAGTCTGGTCTGGTGAGAGGAGAGACCATCTATAATAGTCTGGTCTGGTGAGAGGAGAGACATCTATAATAGTCTGGTGAGAGGAGAGACATCTATAATAGTCTGGTCTGGTGAGAGGAGAGGAGAGACATCTATAATAGTCTGGTCTGGTGAGAGGAGAGACATCTATAATAGTCTGGTCTGGTGAGAGGAGAGACATCTATAATAGTCTGGTCTGATGAGAGGAGAGACATCTATAATAGTCTGGTCTGGTGAGAGAAGAGACATCTATAATAGTCTGGTCTGGTGAGAGGAGAGACATCTATAATAGTCTGGTGAGAGGAGAGACATCTATAATAGTCTGGTGAGAGGAGAGACATCTATAATAGTCTGGTGAGAGGAGAGACATCTATAATAGTCTGGTGAGAGGAGAGACATCTATAATAGTCTGATGAGAGGAGAGACATCTATACTAGTCTGGTCTGGTGAGAGGAGAGACATCTATAATAGTCTGGTCTGATGAGAGGAGAGACATCTATAATAGTCTGGTCTGGTGAGAGGAGAGACATCTATAATAGTCTGGTCTGATGAGAGGAGAGACATCTATAATAGTCTGGTGAGAGGAGAGACATCTATACTAGTCTGGTCTGATGAGAGGAGAGACATCTATAATAATATGGTCTGATGAGAGGAGAGACATCTATAATAGTCTGGTCTGATGAGAGGAGAGACATCTATACTAGTCTGGTCTGATGAGAGGAGAGACATCTATAATAGTCTGGTGAGAGGAGAGACATCTATACTAGTCTGGTCTGATGAGAGGAGAGGAGAGACATCTATAATAGTCTGATGAGAGGTGAGACATCTATAATAGTCTGGTCTGATGAGAGGAGAGACATCTATAATAGTCTGGTCTGATGAGAGGAGAGACATCTATAATAGTCTGGTCTGATGAGAGGAGAGACATCTATAATAGTCTTGTCTGATGAGAGGAGAGACATCTATAATAGTCTGGTCTGGTGAGAGGAGAGACATCTATAATAGTCTGGTCTGATGAGAGGAGAGACATCTATACTAGTCTGGTCTGGTGAGAGGAGAGACATCTATAATAGTCTGGTCTGGTGAGAGGAGAGACATCTATAATAGTCTGGTCTGGTGAGAGGAGAGACATCTATACTAGTCTGGTCTGGTGAGAGGAGAGACATCTATAATAGTCTGGTCTGGTGAGAGGAGAGACATCTATAATAGTCTGGTCTGGTGAGAGGAGAGACATCTATACTAGTCTGGTCTGGTGAGAGGAGAGACATCTATAATAGTCTGGTCTGATGAGAGAGACATCTATACTAGTCTGGTCTGATGAGAGAGACATCTATAATAGTCTGGTGAGAGGAGAGACATCTATAATAGTCTGGTCTGATGAGAGAGACATCTATAATAGTCTGGTCTGATGAGAGAGACATCTATTTTAGTCTGGTCTGATGAGAGAGACATCTATACTAGTCTGGTCTGGTGAGAGGAGAGACATCTATACTAGTCTGGTCTGGTGAGAGGAGAGAAATCTATAATAGTCTGGTCTGGTGAGAGGAGAGACATCTATAATAGTCTGGTCTGGTGAGAGGAGAGACATCTATACTAGTCTGGTCTGGTGAGAGGAGAGACATCTATAATAGTCTGGTCTGGTGAGAGGAGAGACATCTATAATAGTCTGGTCTGGTGAGAGGAGAGACATCTACAATAGTCTGGTGAGAGGAGAGACATCTATACTAGTCTGGTCTGGTGAGAGGAGAGACATCTATAATAGTCTGGTCTGGTGAGAGGAGAGACATCTACAATAGTCTGGTGAGAGGAGAGACATCTATACTAGTCTGGTCTGGTGAGAGGAGAGACATCTATAATAGTCTGGTCTGGTGAGAGGAGAGACATCTATAATAGTCTGGTCTGGTGAGAGGAGAGACATCTATAATAGTCTGGTGAGAGGAGAGACATCTATAATAGTCTGGTCTGGTGAGAGGAGAGACATCTATACAAGTCTGGTCTGGTGAGAGGAGAGACATCTATACTAGTCTGGTCTGGTGAGAGGAGAGACATCTATAATAGTCTGGTCTGATGAGAGGAGAGACATCTATAATAGTCTGGTGAGAGGAGAGACATCTATAATAGTCTGGTCTGGTGAGAGGAGAGACATCTATAATAGTCTGGTGAGAGGAGAGACATCTATACTAGTCTGGTCTGGTGAGAGGAGAGACATCTATACTAGTCTGGTCTGGTGAGAGGAGAGACATCTATAATAGTCTGGTCTGGTGAGAGGAGAGACATCTATAATAGTCTGGTCTGGTGAGAGGAGAGACATCTATAATAGTCTGGTGAGAGGAGAGACATCTATACTAGTCTGGTCTGGTGAGAGGAGAGACATCTATACTAGTCTGGTCTGGTGAGAGGAGAGACATCTATACTAGTCTGGTCTGGTGAGAGGAGAGACGTCTATAATAGTCTGGTGAGAGGAGAGACATCTATAATAGTCTGGTCTGGTGAGAGGAGAGACGTCTATAATAGTCTGGTGAGAGGAGAGACATCTATAATAGTCTGGTCTGGTGAGAGGAGAGACATCTATAATAGTCTGGTCTGGTGAGAGGAGAGACATCTATAATAGTCTGGTGAGAGGAGAGACATCTATACTAGTCTGGTCTGATGAGAGGAGAGGAGAGACATCTATAATAGTCTGATGAGAGGAGAGACATCTATAATAGTCTGGTCTGATGAGAGGAGAGACATCTATAATAGTCTGGTGAGAGGAGAGACATCTATACTAGTCTGGTCTGATGAGAGGAGAGGAGAGACATCTATAATAGTCTGATGAGAGGAGAGACATCTATAATAGTCTGGTCTGATGAGAGGAGAGACATCTATACTAGTCTGGTCTGGTGAGAGGAGAGACATCTATAATAGTCTGGTCTGGTGAGAGGAGAGACATCTATAATAGTCTGGTCTGGTGAGAGGAGAGACATCTATACTAGTCTGGTCTGGTGAGAGGAGAGACATCTATAATAGTCTGGTCTGATGAGAGAGACATCTATACTAGTCTGGTCTGATGAGAGAGACATCTATAATAGTCTGGTGAGAGGAGAGACATCTATAATAGTCTGGTCTGATGAGAGAGACATCTATAATAGTCTGGTCTGATGAGAGAGACATCTATTTTAGTCTGGTCTGATGAGAGAGACATCTATACTAGTCTGGTCTGGTGAGAGGAGAGACATCTATACTAGTCTGGTCTGGTGAGAGGAGAGAAATCTATAATAGTCTGGTCTGGTGAGAGGAGAGACATCTATAATAGTCTGGTCTGGTGAGAGGAGAGACATCTATACTAGTCTGGTCTGGTGAGAGGAGAGACATCTATAATAGTCTGGTCTGGTGAGAGGAGAGACATCTATAATAGTCTGGTCTGGTGAGAGGAGAGACATCTACAATAGTCTGGTGAGAGGAGAGACATCTATACTAGTCTGGTCTGGTGAGAGGAGAGACATCTATAATAGTCTGGTCTGGTGAGAGGAGAGACATCTACAATAGTCTGGTGAGAGGAGAGACATCTATACTAGTCTGGTCTGGTGAGAGGAGAGACATCTATAATAGTCTGGTCTGGTGAGAGGAGAGACATCTATAATAGTCTGGTCTGGTGAGAGGAGAGACATCTATAATAGTCTGGTGAGAGGAGAGACATCTATAATAGTCTGGTCTGGTGAGAGGAGAGACATCTATACAAGTCTGGTCTGGTGAGAGGAGAGACATCTATACTAGTCTGGTCTGGTGAGAGGAGAGACATCTATAATAGTCTGGTCTGATGAGAGGAGAGACATCTATAATAGTCTGGTGAGAGGAGAGACATCTATAATAGTCTGGTCTGGTGAGAGGAGAGACATCTATAATAGTCTGGTGAGAGGAGAGACATCTATACTAGTCTGGTCTGGTGAGAGGAGAGACATCTATACTAGTCTGGTCTGGTGAGAGGAGAGACATCTATAATAGTCTGGTCTGGTGAGAGGAGAGACATCTATAATAGTCTGGTCTGGTGAGAGGAGAGACATCTATAATAGTCTGGTGAGAGGAGAGACATCTATACTAGTCTGGTCTGGTGAGAGGAGAGACATCTATACTAGTCTGGTCTGGTGAGAGGAGAGACATCTATACTAGTCTGGTCTGGTGAGAGGAGAGACGTCTATAATAGTCTGGTGAGAGGAGAGACATCTATAATAGTCTGGTCTGGTGAGAGGAGAGACGTCTATAATAGTCTGGTGAGAGGAGAGACATCTATAATAGTCTGGTCTGGTGAGAGGAGAGACATCTATAATAGTCTGGTCTGGTGAGAGGAGAGACATCTATAATAGTCTGGTGAGAGGAGAGACATCTATACTAGTCTGGTCTGATGAGAGGAGAGGAGAGACATCTATAATAGTCTGATGAGAGGAGAGACATCTATAATAGTCTGGTCTGATGAGAGGAGAGACATCTATAATAGTCTGGTGAGAGGAGAGACATCTATACTAGTCTGGTCTGATGAGAGGAGAGGAGAGACATCTATAATAGTCTGATGAGAGGAGAGACATCTATAATAGTCTGGTCTGATGAGAGGAGAGACATCTATACTAGTCTGGTCTGGTGAGAGGAGAGACATCTATAATAGTCTGGTCTGGTGAGAGGAGAGACATCTATAATAGTCTGGTCTGGTGAGAGGAGAGACATCTATAATAGTCTGGTGAGAGGAGAGACATCTATAATAGTCTGGTCTGGTGAGAGGAGAGACATCTATAATAGTCTGGTCTGGTGAGAGGAGAGACATCTATACAAGTCTGGTCTGGTGAGAGGAGAGACATCTATACTAGTCTGGTCTGGTGAGAGGAGAGACATCTATAATAGTCTGGTCTGATGAGAGGAGAGACATCTATAATAGTCTGGTGAGAGGAGAGACATCTATAATAGTCTGGTCTGGTGAGAGGAGAGACATCTATAATAGTCTGGTGAGAGGAGAGACATCTATACTAGTCTGGTCTGGTGAGAGGAGAGACATCTATAATAGTCTGGTCTGGTGAGAGGAGAGACATCTATAATAGTCTGGTCTGGTGAGAGGAGAGACATCTATAATAGTCTGGTGAGAGGAGAGACATCTATACTAGTCTGGTCTGGTGAGAGGAGAGACATCTATACTAGTCTGGTCTGGTGAGAGGAGAGACATCTATACTAGTCTGGTCTGGTGAGAGGAGAGACGTCTATAATAGTCTGGTGAGAGGAGAGACATCTATAATAGTCTGGTCTGGTGAGAGGAGAGACGTCTATAATAGTCTGGTGAGAGGAGAGACATCTATAATAGTCTGGTCTGGTGAGAGGAGAGACATCTATAATAGTCTGGTCTGGTGAGAGGAGAGACATCTATAATAGTCTGGTGAGAGGAGAGACATCTATACTAGTCTGGTCTGATGAGAGGAGAGGAGAGACATCTATAATAGTCTGATGAGAGGAGAGACATCTATAATAGTCTGGTCTGATGAGAGGAGAGACATCTATAATAGTCTGGTGAGAGGAGAGACATCTATACTAGTCTGGTCTGATGAGAGGAGAGGAGAGACATCTATAATAGTCTGATGAGAGGAGAGACATCTATAATAGTCTGGTCTGATGAGAGGAGAGACATCTATACTAGTCTGGTCTGGTGAGAGGAGAGACATCTATAATAGTCTGGTCTGGTGAGAGGAGAGACATCTATAATAGTCTCGTCTGGTGAGAGGAGAGACATCTATAATAGTCTGGTGAGAGGAGAGACATCTATACTAGTCTGGTCTGGTGAGAGGAGAGACATCTATACTAGTCTGGTCTGGTGAGAGGAGAGACATCTATACTAGTCTGGTCTGGTGAGAGGAGAGACGTCTATAATAGTCTGGTGAGAGGAGAGACATCTATAATAGTCTGGTCTGGTGAGAGGAGAGACGTCTATAATAGTCTGGTGAGAGGAGAGACATCTATAATAGTCTGGTCTGGTGAGAGGAGAGACATCTATAATAGTCTGGTCTGGTGAGAGGAGAGACATCTATAATAGTCTGGTGAGAGGAGAGACATCTATACTAGTCTGGTCTGATGAGAGGAGAGGAGAGACATCTATAATAGTCTGATGAGAGGAGAGACATCTATAATAGTCTGGTCTGATGAGAGGAGAGACATCTATAATAGTCTGGTGAGAGGAGAGACATCTATACTAGTCTGGTCTGATGAGAGGAGAGGAGAGACATCTATAATAGTCTGATGAGAGGAGAGACATCTATAATAGTCTGGTCTGATGAGAGGAGAGACATCTATAATAGTATGGTCTGATGAGAGGAGAGACATCTATAATAGTCTGGTCTGATGAGAGGAGAGACATCTATAATAGTCTGGTCTGATGAGAGGAGAGACATCTATAATAGTCTTGTCTGATGAGAGGAGAGACATCTATAATAGTCTGGTCTGGTGAGAGGAGAGACATCTATAATAGTCTGGTCTGATGAGAGGAGAGACATCTATACTAGTCTGGTCTGGTGAGAGGAGAGACATCTATAATAGTCTGGTCTGGTGAGAGGAGAGACATCTATAATAGTCTGGTCTGGTGAGAGGAGAGACATTTATAATAGTCTGGTGAGAGGAGAGACATCTATACTAGTCTGGTCTGGTGAGAGGAGAGACATCTATAATAGTCTGGTCTGGTGAGAGGAGAGACATCTATAATAGTCTGGTCTGGTGAGAGGAGAGACATTTATACTAGTCTGGTCTGGTGAGAGGAGAGACATCTATAATAGTCTGGTCTGATGAGAGAGACATCTATACTAGTCTGGTCTGATGAGAGAGACATCTATAATAGTCTGGTGAGAGGAGAGACATCTATAATAGTCTGGTCTGATGAGAGAGACATCTATAATAGTCTGGTCTGATGAGAGAGACATCTATTTTAGTCTGGTCTGATGAGAGAGACATCTATACTAGTCTGGTCTGGTGAGAGGAGAGACATCTATACTAGTCTGGTCGGTTGAGAGGAGAGACATCTATAATAGTCTGGTCTGGTGAGAGGAGAGACATCTATAATAGTCTGGTCTGGTGAGAGGAGAGACATCTATAATAGTCTGGTCTGGTGAGAGGAGAGACATATATAATAGTCTGGTCTGGTGAGAGGAGAGACATCTATAATAGTCTGGTCTGGTGAGAGGAGAGACATCTACAATAGTCTGGTGAGAGGAGAGACATCTATACTAGTCTGGTCTGGTGAGAGGAGAGACATCTATAATAGTCTGGTCTGGTGAGAGGAGAGACATCTACAATAGTCTGGTGAGAGGAGAGACATCTATACTAGTCTGGTCTGGTGAGAGGAGAGACATCTATAATAGTCTGGTCTGGTGAGAGGAGAGACATCTACAATAGTCTGGTGAGAGGAGAGACATCTATAATAGTCTGGTCTGGTGAGAGGAGAGACATCTATAATAGTCTGGTCTGGTGAGAGGAGAGACATCTATACAAGTCTGGTCTGGTGAGAGGAGAGACATCTATACTAGTCTGGTCTGGTGAGAGGAGAGACATCTATAATAGTCTGGTCTGATGAGAGGAGAGACATCTATAATAGTCTGGTGAGAGGAGAGACATCTATAATAGTCTGGTCTGGTGAGAGGAGAGACATCTATAATAGTCTGGTGAGAGGAGAGACATCTATACTAGTCTGGTCTGGTGAGAGGAGAGACATCTATACTAGTCTGGTCTGGTGAGAGGAGAGACATCTATAATAGTCTGGTCTGGTGAGAGGAGAGACATCTATAATAGTCTGGTCTGGTGAGAGGAGAGACATCTATAATAGTCTGGTGAGAGGAGAGACATCTATACTAGTCTGGTCTGGTGAGAGGAGAGACATCTATACTAGTCTGGTCTGGTGAGAGGAGAGACATCTATACTAGTCTGGTCTGGTGAGAGGAGAGACGTCTATAATAGTCTGGTGAGAGGAGAGACATCTATAATAGTTTGGTCTGGTGAGAGGAGAGACGTCTATAATAGTCTGGTGAGAGGAGAGACATCTATAATAGTCTGGTCTGGTGAGAGGAGAGACATCTATAATAGTCTGGTGAGAGGAGAGACATCTATACTAGTCTGGTCTGATGAGAGGAGAGGAGAGACATCTATAATAGTCTGATGAGAGGAGAGACATCTATAATAGTCTGGTCTGATGAGAGGAGAGACATCTATAATAGTCTGGTGAGAGGAGAGACATCTATACTAGTCTGGTCTGATGAGAGGAGAGGAGAGACATCTATAATAGTCTGATGAGAGGAGAGACATCTATAATAGTCTGGTCTGATGAGAGGAGAGACATCTATAATAGTATGGTCTGATGAGAGGAGAGACATCTATAATAGTCTGGTCTGATGAGAGGAGAGACATCTATAATAGTCTGGTCTGATGAGAGGAGAGACATCTATAATAGTCGTGTCTGATGAGAGGAGAGACATCTATAATAGTCTGGTCTGGTGAGAGGAGAGACATCTATAATAGTCTGGTCTGATGAGAGGAGAGACATCTATACTAGTCTGGTCTGGTGAGAGGAGAGACATCTATAATAGTCTGGTCTGGTGAGAGGAGAGACATCTATAATAGTCTGGTCTGGTGAGAGGAGAGACATCTATAATAGTCTGGTGAGAGGAGAGACATCTATACTAGTCTGGTCTGGTGAGAGGAGAGACATCTATAATAGTCTGGTCTGGTGAGAGGAGAGACATCTATAATAGTCTGGTCTGGTGAGAGGAGAGACATCTATACTAGTCTGGTCTGGTGAGAGGAGAGACATCTATAATAGTCTGGTCTGATGAGAGAGACATCTATACTAGTCTGGTCTGATGAGAGAGACATCTATAATAGTCTGGTGAGAGGAGAGACATCTATAATAGTCTGGTGAGAGGAGAGACATCTATAATAGTCTGGTCTGATGAGAGAGACATCTATAATAGTCTGGTCTGATGAGAGAGACATCTATACTAGTCTGGTCTGATGAGAGAGACATCTATACTAGTCTGGTCTGGTGAGAGGAGAGACATCTATAATAGTCTGGTCTGGTGAGAGGAGAGACATCTATAATAGTCTGGTCTGGTGAGAGGAGAGACATCTATACTAGTCTGGTCTGGTGAGAGGAGAGACATCTATAATAGTCTGGTCTGGTGAGAGGAGAGACATCTATAATAGTCTGGTCTGGTGAGAGGAGAGACATCTACAATAGTCTGGTGAGAGGAGAGACATCTATAATAGTCTGGTCTGGTGAGAGGAGAGACATCTATAATAGTCTGGTCTGGTGAGAGGAGAGACATCTATAATAGTCTGGTCTGGTGAGAGGAGAGACATCTATACTAGTCTGGTCTGGTGAGAGGAGAGACATCTATAATAGTCTGGTCTGGTGAGAGGAGAGACATCTATAATAGTCTGGTCTGGTGAGAGGAGAGACATCTATAATAGTCTGGTGAGAGGAGAGACATCTATACTAGTCTGGTCTGGTGAGAGGAGAGACATCTATACTAGTCTGGTCTGGTGAGAGGAGAGACATCTATACTAGTCTGGTCTGGTGAGAGGAGAGACGTCTATAATAGTCTGGTGAGAGGAGAGACATCTATAATAGTTTGGTCTGGTGAGAGGAGAGACGTCTATAATAGTCTGGTGAGAGGAGAGACATCTATAATAGTCTGGTCTGGTGAGAGGAGAGACATCTATAATAGTCTGGTGAGAGGAGAGACATCTATACTAGTCTGGTCTGATGAGAGGAGAGGAGAGACATCTATAATAGTCTGATGAGAGGAGAGACATCTATAATAGTCTGGTCTGATGAGAGGAGAGACATCTATAATAGTCTGGTGAGAGGAGAGACATCTATACTAGTCTGGTCTGATGAGAGGAGAGGAGAGACATCTATAATAGTCTGATGAGAGGAGAGACATCTATAATAGTCTGGTCTGGTGAGAGGAGAGACGTCTATAATAGTCTGGTGAGAGGAGAGACATCTATAATAGTCTGGTCTGGTGAGAGGAGAGACATCTATAATAGTCTGGTCTGGTGAGAGGAGAGACATCTATAATAGTCTGGTCTGATGAGAGGAGAGACATCTATAATAGTCTGGTGAGAGGAGAGACATCTATAATAGTCTGGTCTGATGAGAGGAGAGACATCTATAATAGTCTGGTGAGAGGAGAGACATCTATAATAGTCTGGTCTGATGAGAGGAGAGACATCTATAATAGTCTGGTGAGAGGAGAGACATCTATAATAGTCTGGTCTGGTGAGAGGAGAGACATCTATAATAGTTTGGTCTGGTGAGAGGAGAGACGTCTATAATAGTCTGGTGAGAGGAGAGACATCTATAATAGTCTGGTCTGGTGAGAGGAGAGACATCTATAATAGTCTGGTGAGAGGAGAGACATCTATACTAGTCTGGTCTGATGAGAGGAGAGGAGAGACATCTATAATAGTCTGATGAGAGGAGAGACATCTATAATAGTCTGGTCTGATGAGAGGAGAGACATCTATAATAGTCTGGTGAGAGGAGAGACATCTATACTAGTCTGGTCTGATGAGAGGAGAGGAGAGACATCTATAATAGTCTGATGAGAGGAGAGACATCTATAATAGTCTGGTCTGATGAGAGGAGAGACATCTATAATAGTATGGTCTGATGAGAGGAGAGACATCTATAATAGTCTGGTCTGATGAGAGGAGAGACATCTATAATAGTCTGGTCTGATGAGAGGAGAGACATCTATAATAGTCGTGTCTGATGAGAGGAGAGACATCTATAATAGTCTGGTCTGGTGAGAGGAGAGACATCTATAATAGTCTGGTCTGATGAGAGGAGAGACATCTATACTAGTCTGGTCTGGTGAGAGGAGAGACATCTATAATAGTCTGGTCTGGTGAGAGGAGAGACATCTATAATAGTCTGGTCTGGTGAGAGGAGAGACATCTATAATAGTCTGGTGAGAGGAGAGACATCTATACTAGTCTGGTCTGGTGAGAGGAGAGACATCTATAATAGTCTGGTCTGGTGAGAGGAGAGACATCTATAATAGTCTGGTCTGGTGAGAGGAGAGACATCTATACTAGTCTGGTCTGGTGAGAGGAGAGACATCTATAATAGTCTGGTCTGATGAGAGAGACATCTATACTAGTCTGGTCTGATGAGAGAGACATCTATAATAGTCTGGTGAGAGGAGAGACATCTATAATAGTCTGGTGAGAGGAGAGACATCTATAATAGTCTGGTCTGATGAGAGAGACATCTATAATAGTCTGGTCTGATGAGAGAGACATCTATACTAGTCTGGTCTGATGAGAGAGACATCTATACTAGTCTGGTCTGGTGAGAGGAGAGACATCTATAATAGTCTGGTCTGGTGAGAGGAGAGACATCTATAATAGTCTGGTCTGGTGAGAGGAGAGACATCTATACTAGTCTGGTCTGGTGAGAGGAGAGACATCTATAATAGTCTGGTCTGGTGAGAGGAGAGACATCTATAATAGTCTGGTCTGGTGAGAGGAGAGACATCTACAATAGTCTGGTGAGAGGAGAGACATCTATAATAGTCTGGTCTGGTGAGAGGAGAGACATCTATAATAGTCTGGTCTGGTGAGAGGAGAGACATCTATAATAGTCTGGTCTGGTGAGAGGAGAGACATCTATACTAGTCTGGTCTGGTGAGAGGAGAGACATCTATAATAGTCTGGTCTGGTGAGAGGAGAGACATCTATAATAGTCTGGTCTGGTGAGAGGAGAGACATCTATAATAGTCTGGTGAGAGGAGAGACATCTATACTAGTCTGGTCTGGTGAGAGGAGAGACATCTATACTAGTCTGGTCTGGTGAGAGGAGAGACATCTATACTAGTCTGGTCTGGTGAGAGGAGAGACGTCTATAATAGTCTGGTGAGAGGAGAGACATCTATAATAGTTTGGTCTGGTGAGAGGAGAGACGTCTATAATAGTCTGGTGAGAGGAGAGACATCTATAATAGTCTGGTCTGGTGAGAGGAGAGACATCTATAATAGTCTGGTGAGAGGAGAGACATCTATACTAGTCTGGTCTGATGAGAGGAGAGGAGAGACATCTATAATAGTCTGATGAGAGGAGAGACATCTATAATAGTCTGGTCTGATGAGAGGAGAGACATCTATAATAGTCTGGTGAGAGGAGAGACATCTATACTAGTCTGGTCTGATGAGAGGAGAGGAGAGACATCTATAATAGTCTGATGAGAGGAGAGACATCTATAATAGTCTGGTCTGGTGAGAGGAGAGACGTCTATAATAGTCTGGTGAGAGGAGAGACATCTATAATAGTCTGGTCTGGTGAGAGGAGAGACATCTATAATAGTCTGGTCTGGTGAGAGGAGAGACATCTATAATAGTCTGGTCTGATGAGAGGAGAGACATCTATAATAGTCTGGTGAGAGGAGAGACATCTATAATAGTCTGGTCTGATGAGAGGAGAGACATCTATAATAGTCTGGTGAGAGGAGAGACATCTATAATAGTCTGGTCTGATGAGAGGAGAGACATCTATAATAGTCTGGTGAGAGGAGAGACATCTATAATAGTCTGGTCTGGTGAGAGGAGAGACATCTATAATAGTCTGGTCTGATGAGAGGAGAGACATCTATAATAGTCTGGTGAGAGGAGAGACATCTATAATAGTCTGGTCTGGTGAGAGGAGAGACATCTATAATAGTCTGGTGAGAGGAGAGACATCTATACTAGTCTGGTGAGAGGAGAGACATCTATAATAGTCTGGTCTGATGAGAGTGGATCAGAAAACCAGTCAGTATCTGGTGTGACCACCATTTACCTCATGCAGCACAACATCTCCTTTACATAGAGTTGATCAGGCTGTTGATTGTGGCCTGTGGAATGTTGTCCCACTCCTCTTCAATGTCTGTGTGGAGTTGGTGAATACTGGATCACGCTGTCTCTTGTACAAATATGTCCAGTGGGTGACATGTCTGGCGAGTATGCAGGCTATGGAAGAACTAGGACATTTTCTGCTTCCAGGAATTGTACACAGATCCTTGCGAGATGGGGCCTTGTATTATCATGCTGGAACGTGATGGCGGAGGATGAATTATACGACAATGGGCCTCAGGATCTCGTCTCAGGATCTCTGTGGATTCAAATTGCCATCGATAAAATGCATTTAAGTTCGTTGTCCATAGCTTATGCCTGCCCATACCATATCCCCACCTCCACCAATAGGCACTCTGTTCACAAACCGCTCGCTCACACAACGTCATATACACCCTCTTCCCGGTACAGTTGAAACCGGGATTCATCTGTGAAGAGCACACTTCTCCAGCGTGCCAGTGGCCATCAAAGGTGAGCATTTGCCCACTTAAGTCAGTTACTATTTATTTTCTTACCTCTCTTATCTTACCTCATTTGCACATACTGTATATAGATTTTTCTACTGTATTATTGACTGTATGTTTGTTTTACTCCATGTGTAACTCTGTGTTGTTGTATGTGTTGAACTGCTTTGCTTTATCTTGGCCAGGTCACAGTTGTAAATGAGAACTTGTTCTCAACTAGCCTACCTGGTTAAATAGAGGTGAAATAAAAATAAACAAAATAAAAACGACTCTGAACTGCAGTCAGGTCAAGACCGTGGGGGGGAACGAGCACGCAGATGAGCTTCCCTGAGACGGTTTCTGACAGTTTCTGCAGAAATTCTTCGTTTGTGCAAACACACAGTTTCATCAGCTGTCCGGGTGGCTGGTCTCAGACGATCCCGCAGGTGAAGAAGCCGGGTGGCTGGTCTCAGACGATCCCGCAGGTGAAGAAGCCGAGTGGCTGGTCTCAGACGATCCCGCAGGTGAAGAAGCCGGGTGGCTGGTCTCAGACGATCCCGCAGGTGAAGAAGCCGGGTGTCTGGTCTCAGACGATCCCGCAGGTGAAGAAGCCGGGTGTGGAGGGTCCTGGGTTGACGTGGTTACCTGTGGTCTGCGGTTGTGAGGCCGGTTGGACATTCTGCCAAATTCTCTAAGACGACAGAGGCAGCTTATGGTAGAGAAATAAAGATGACATTCTCTGGCAACAGCTCTGGTGGACATTCCTGCAGTCAGCATGCCAATTGCACGATCCCTCAAAACTTGAGACATCTGTGACATTGTGTTGTGACACAAAACAGCACATTTTAGAGTGGCCTTTTATTGTCCCCAGCACAAGGTGCACCTGTGTGATTATCATGCAGTTTAATCAGTTTCTTGATATGCCATACCTGTCAGGTGGATGGATTTTCTTGGCAAAGGAGAAATGTTCACGAAAAGGGTTGTAAACAAATTTGTGCACAAATATGAGAAGCTTTTTGTGTGTATAGTACAATTCAGGGATCTTTCATTTCAGCTCATGAAACATGGGACCAAGACTTTACATGTTTATATTTTTTGTTCAGTATAGAATAGCCTGGTCTGGTGAGAAGAGGGTATCACCTTGTCATAAAGATATCACCTTGTAAACCAGGTTTATCCTGTCGGTTAGGCCAGGCCAGTCTGGCACCAGACCCCCATCACTTCCTGTGTCTAAACTTCCCAAGCCTGGAATAAACTAAGTGCCTGACCAGCACACACATGTTGAATTTCAGAATTGGTCAAAATTAGGTTAAGGTTAGGTTAAAGGTCAAGTTTTAGATTTGGTCTAATTGGGCTGTTTGCCAGAAAAGTCCCCCTTAGTCTCTTCCATCTATGAATGAGAGTCAAAATACACGTGCACCTTGGTCTAATTAATGACCAGCTTTATTGGCAGATTAGACATAATGACAGTCAACATGAAACATGCAGTACATATGTGTTCATTATAAAAGAAATTGACTGGAAATAATATGCCAAAAATACTTAATTCCATTTTGTACATTGTGTGGTTTATACACACTATTAATTCTTCTTTAGCCACTTAACCAGAGTGGGGTATAATTTCACAGAGGTTACTGCAGGAAGCCCTTCTGGAGGACAAACAACAGTAAAGCATTTTTATGGCACCATATTCTCCATATTCTTCTCCCAAAACTATACAGGGGATAGGGTGCCGTTTAGGATGCAGGACAGTCCTAGTGGACTACCTGGGCAGCATCTCCTCCAGGTCAGCCACTACGTAGGCCACCACCGCCCACAGGGCCGAACACAGGTTCATTTCTATGGGGCTCTGAACAGACATGGTGTCTCCGTTGGTGTGGTGGAACCAGAAGTATCTACTGTCTGCAACGTGCAGGCTGGCTCCTGGAGGACAGACACAACAAAACCGGTAAGGAGTCACTTACATCAATGTATTAACTATGGTTGGTTGGTTTGTGTGTCTCTGAGTCCTTGAACATACCATTATGACTGATTAAATGTGCAGTGCAAACTGTATTCTAACTTCTAAAGAGACAATGAGATTCTAATCAACTCACATTCTCAAAATGATCACTGTTGACAAAGCTAAACCCAGAGTTAATTACAAACCCATTATGTTATGCTTTCCCATTTCTTTTGCAAGTGAATGTAAGTAGGAGCAGGGGGAACCAGAGCAGTATAAGTGCATCTGGTAGCAGTTAGTGTTTAGCTTGGCAATCAGGTTCCTGTACAGTTTCCATTTGGAAACAGCACGATGCAGTGGCCCTTCCTGACACTAACATTCCCAAGGTACTGCTAGGAAGAAATCTAATGTCCTGTTAAATATCTAGCTTTGCGTCTTGTATTCTACCTGACAGAGAGACTGTTAAACATCTAGCTTTCTGTCTTGTATTCTACCTGACAGAGAGAGACTAATGTCCTGTTAAACATCTAGCTTTCTGTCTTGTATTCTACCTGACAGAGAGACTGTTAAACATCTAGCCTTCTGTCTTGTATTCTACCTGACAGAGAGACTGTTAAACATCTAGCTTTCTGTCTTGTATTCTACCTGACAGAGAGAGACTAAAGTCCTGTTAAACATCTAGCCTTCTGTCTTGTAATCTACCTGACAGAGAGAGACTAATGTCCTGTTAAACATCTAGCTTTCTGTCTTGTAATCTACCTGACAGAGAGAGACTAATGTCCTGTTAAACATCTAGCTTTCTGTCTTGTATTCTACCTGACAGAGAGAGACTAATGTCCTGTTAAACATCTAGCTTTCTGTCTTGTATTCTACCTGACAGAGAGAGACTAATGTCCTGTTAAACATCTAGCCTTCTGTCTTGTAATCTACCTGACAGAGAGAGACTAATGTCCTGTTAAACATCTAGCCTTCTGTCTTGTATTCTACCTGACAGAGAGACTGTTAAACATCTAGCTTTCTGTCTTGTATTCTACCTGACAGAGAGACTGTTAAACATCTAGCCTTCTGTCTTGTATTCTACCTGACAGAGAGAGACTAATGTCCTGTTAAACATCTAGCTTTCTGTCTTGTATTCTACCTGACAGAGAGAGACTAATGTCCTGTTAAACATCTAGCTTTCTGTCTTGTATTCTACCTGACAGAGAGACTGTTAAACATCTAGCTTTCTGTCTTGTATTCTACCTGACAGAGAGAGACTAATGTCCTGTTAAACATCTAGCTTTCTGTCTTGTATTCTACCTGACAGAGAGAGACTAATGTCCTGTTAAACATCTAGCCTTCTGTCTTGTATTCTACCTGACAGAGAGAGACTAATGTCCTGTTAAACATCTAGCTTTCTGTCTTGTATTCTACCTGACAGAGAGACTGTTAAACATCTAGCCTTCTGTCTTGTATTCTACCTGACAGAGAGACTAATGTCCTGTTAAACATCTAGCTTTCTGTCTTGTATTCTACCTGACAGAGAGACTGTTAAACATCTAGCCTTCTGTCTTGTAATCTACCTGACAGAGAGACTGTTAAACATCTAGCTTTCTGTCTTGTATTCTACCTGACAGAGAGACTGTTAAACATCTAGCCTTCTGTCTTGTATTCTACCTGACAGAGAGAGACTAATGTCCTGTTAAACATCTAGCTTTCTGTCTTGTATTCTACCTGACAGAGAGACTGTTAAACATCTAGCCTTCTGTCTTGTAATCTACCTGACAGAGAGACTGTTAAACATCTAGCTTTCTGTCTTGTATTCTACCTGACAGAGAGACTGTTAAACATCTAGCCTTCTGTCTTGTATTCTACCTGACAGAGAGACTAATGTCCTGTTAAACATCTAGCCTTCTGTCTTGTATTCTACCTGACAGAGAGAGACTAATGTCCTGTTAAACATCTAGCTTTCTGTCTTGTATTCTACCTGACAGAGAGATACTAATGTCCTGTTAAACATCTAGCCTTCTGTCTTGTATTCTACCTGACAGAGAGAGACTAATGTCCTGTTAAACATCTAGCTTTCTGTCTTGTATTCTACCTGACAGAGAGAGACTAATGTCCTGTTAAACATCTAGCTTTCTGTCTTGTATTCTACCTGACAGAGAGAGACTAATGTCCTGTTAAACATCTAGCTTTCTGTCTTGTATTCTACCTGACAGAGAGAGACGGATGTCCTGTTAAACATCTAGCCTTCTGTCTTGTATTCTACCTGACAGAGAGACTGTTAAACATCTAGCTTTCTGTCTTGTATTCTACCTGACAGAGAGAGACTAATGTCCTGTTAAACATCTAGCTTTCTGTCTTGTATTCTACCTGACAGAGAGAGACTAATGTCCTGTTAAACATCTAGCTTTCTGTCTTGTATTCTACCTGACAGAGAGAGACTAATGTCCTGTTAAACATCTAGCTTTCTGTCTTGTATTCTACCTGACAGAGAGACTAATGTCCTGTTAAACATCTAGCTTTCTGTCTTGTATTCTACCTGACAGAGAGACTAATGTCCTGTTAAACATCTAGCTTTCTGTCTTGTATTCTACCTGACAGAGAGAGACTAATGTCCTGTTAAACATCTAGCCTTCTGTCTTGTAATCTTCCTGACAGAGAGAGACTAATGTCCTGTTAAACATCTAGCTTTCTGTCTTGTATTCTATCTGACAGAGACTGTTAAACATCTAGCTTTCTGTCTTGTATTCTACCTGACAGAGAGACTGTTAAACATCTAGCTTTCTGTCTTGTATTCTACCTGACAGAGAGACTGTTAAACATCTAGCTTTCTGTCTTGTATTCTACCTGACAGAGAGAGACTAATGTCCTGTTAAACATCTAGCTTTCTGTCTTGTATTCTACCTGACAGAGAGAGACTAATGTCCTGTTAAACATCTAGCCTTCTGTCTTGTATTCTACCTGACAGAGAGACTAATGTCCTGTTAAACATCTAGCCTTCTGTCTTGTATTCTACCTGACAGAGAGACTAATGTCCTGTTAAACATTTAGCTTTCTGTCTTGTATTCTACCTGACAGAGACTGTTAAACATCTAGCTTTCTGTCTTGTATTCTACCTGACAGAGAGAGACTAATGTCCTGTTAAACATCTAGCCTTCTGTCTTGTAATCTACCTGACAGAGAGAGACTAATTTCCTGTTAAACATCTAGCTTTCTGTCTTGTATTCTACCTGACAGAGACTGTTAAACATCTAGCCTTCTGTCTTGTATTCTACCTGACAGAGAGACTAATGTCCTGTTAAACATCTAGCCTTCTGTCTTGTATTCTACCTGACAGAGAGATACTTATGTCCTTTCCCCTTTATGTTGATTTGTAAGGACAATTCAGAAGTGAAATAGGGAGACAATGCTAGGAGAGAGACTGGTGGTACTGATGTGGGAAGCAACTGTAGTCTCAATCATGTTCCCAAATCCACTGTAACAGAGAGAAAAAGCAACAACATTTTCACTCTGGAAAAAGGAAGGAATGTGTGTAGTGAAAGGTCATTGGATGGAGCTGCATTACATTTAGGCTGAATCCCAAATGGCACCCTATTCCCTACATAGTGTACTACTTTTGACCAGAGTCCTATGGATCCTGTTCAAAAGTAGTGCACTATATGGGGAATAGGGTGCCATGTGGGACAAACACATATACTTTTTGCCATTTTGTGAAATGAGAGTGAGGTGTTTGGACAGCTGGTCCAGTGATTCATTTGTTTAACATTGTGGCTTTTTGAACCCTCACAGTGAACAGCCCCTCTCTTGGTTACAACATTCATCCACCCAGAATAGTTACTTTTCCACTGAGATAAGGTGATGTCATTCCTGAAACAGTTCCTTTACAGTAAGAAGGCTGATCTGTTACAACAAGTCTTTTTACAGGTGTGGTTACACTGTGTCTGGGTATGGCTGAGGACAGTCAAAGACTCGTCTATTAGCTGGACTGATGGAGGGAGACGTGGGCTCATCAACATTAGAGTACTGTAGAGGTCTGGGCATGTGGTCATAAAGCATCTCAGCGTACGGTATGAGTGCTGATCTAGAATCAGTTTTGTCTTTTCGATCATAATGAATACGATTATATGGATGGGACGGGGAGGGACCTGATCCTAGAGCAGCACATCTAGCCTACTCTGAAACACTTAATGAATTCTAAAACATCCTCTCCCAGTTCCTAATGAGCTTCATTGTTTATCTCCACCTCAGCTTTAAGGGATCCCAAAACAACTGTGTTGGATGACACCCATGTTAATGAAGTAGGTTAGAGTTAACACATGCTGGTAGGCTGAGTCTCTCTCTCAATTTAGCAAATATCAGCACAACAAATACATTACTGGGGATGTGTTTCATAATACACTTCCTCTTCCCTGTCAGACCAAATGATTTGGTTGCCTACATACTGTAGCAACGCTAGTTCTTTTAAAATCGGAGTACAGGGCATATTTCACTTCTACAAACATGTTATTTGAGAAACTGATCAATTCCACAAAAATGACCACAGAGACAATGTGGAACTGAATCTTCAATTGGTCTAGAAATAACGTGCTACTTCCTGTTTAAAAAGGTAAAAAGCACTTCTGCAGAAGGGGAACATGGCTTGTTAATTTGACAAAGGTCAAAGAGACACAGGTGGAACAAGAGTCAAATAGACTACGAGGAAGCCTCCCCAGCATATCTCCCAGACAGACAATAGAAGGTAGTCTACACACCTGGCTCCTACCGTCTCAGACAGACAGACAATAGAAGGTAGTCTACACACCTGGCTCCTACCGACTCAGACAGACAGACAATAGAAGGTAGTCTACACACCTGGCTCCTACTGACTCAGACAGACAGACAACAGAAGAGAGTCTACACACCTGGCACGCCAGCATCCATCCACATCTCTATATCAATTCCCTCTCCGTGTTCCTCCAGGGTGGTGGTGTTGATGGGCTTCAGTAGCTTCATCACCTCAGCCATGACAGCCCGGGCCTGGACTGAGCCTGTGAACTGCAGTCCCAGGGGGGTGAAGGTACCCTGGTCAGACTCCATCACTAGGTTAAAGTTAGAGATGTTCACCTGGGGGACAGCAGAATAGGTATAGAATCGTAAATAATCATTGATTGGATTTATATTGTGCTTTTCCAGTGCTGAAAGCGCTTTATATTGTATAACTTCTATAATTTTGCAGGACCCCAGGAATAATAGCTGTTGCCTTGGTAGGAACTAATGGGGATCCATAATAAACCCCAGGAAGAATAGCTGTTGCCTTGGTAGGAACTAATGGGGATCCATAATAAACCCCAGGAAGAATAGCTGTTGCCTTGGTAGGAACTAATGGGGATCCATAATAAACCCCAGGAAGAATAGCTGTTGCCTTGGCAGGAACTAATGGGGATCCATAATAAACCCCAGGAAGAATAGCTGTTGCCTTGGTAGGAACTAATGGGGATCCATAATAAACCCCAGGAAGAGTAGCTGTTGCCTTGGTAGGAACTAATGGGGATCCATAATAAACCCCAGGAAGAGTAGCTGTTGCCTTGGCAGGAACTAATGGGGATCCATAATAAATACAAATACACTGCTCAAAAAAATAAAGGGAACACTAAAATAACACATCCTATATCTGAATGAATGAAATATTCTTATTAAATAGTTTTTTCTCTACATAGTTGAATGTGCTGACAACAAAATCACACAAAAATTATCAATGGAAATCAAATGTATCAACCCAAGGAGGTCTGGATTTGGAGTCACACTCAAAATTAAAGTGGAAAACCACACTACAGGCTGATCCAACTTTGATGTAATGTCCTCAAAACAAGTCAAAATGAGACTCAGTAGTGTGTGTGGCCTCCACGTGCCTGTATGACCTCCCTACAACGCCTGGGCATGCTCCTGATGAGGTGGCGGATGGTCTCCTGAGGGATCTCCTCCCAGACCTGGACTAAAGCATCCGCCAACTCCTGGACAGTCTGTGGTGTGGCGTTGGTGGATGGAGCGAGACATGATGTCCCAGATGTGCTCAATTGGATTCAGGTCTGGGGAACGGGCGGGCCAGTCCATAGCATCAATGCCTTCCTCTTGCAGGAACTGCTGACACATTCCAGCCACATGAGGTCTAGCATTGTCTTGCAGTAGGAGGAACCCAGGGCCAACCGCACCTGCATATGGTCTCACAAGGGGTCTGAGGATCTCATCTCGGTACCTAATGGCAGTCAGGCTACATCTGGCGAGCACATGGAGGGCTGTGCGGCCCCCCAATGAAATGCCACCACACACCACGACTGACCCACCGCCAAACCGGTCATGCTGGAGGATGTTGCAGGCAGCAGAACTTTCTCCACGGCGTCTCCAGACTCTGTCACATGTGCTCAGTGTGAACCTGCTTTCATCTGTGAAGAGCACAGGGCGCCAGTGGCGAATTTGCCAATCTGGTGTTCCCTGGCAAATGCCAAACGTCCTGCACGGTGTTGGGCTGTAAGCACAACCCCCACCTGTGGACGTCGGGCCCTCATACCACCCTCATGGTTCTGACCGTTTGAGCAGACACATGCACATTTGTGGCCTACTGGAGGTCATTTTGCAGGGCTCTGGCAGTGCTCCTCCTGCTCCTCCTTGCACAAAGTCGGAGGTAGAGGTCCAGCTGCTGGGTTGTTGCCCTCCTACGGCCTCCTCCACATCTCCTGATGTACTGGCCTGTCTCCTGATAGTGCCTCCATGCTCTAGACACTACGCTGACAGACACAGCAAACCTTCTTGCCACAGCTCGCATTGATGTTCCATCCTGGATGAGCTGCACTACCTGAGCCACTTGTGTGGGTTGTAGACTCCGTCTCATGCTACCACTAGAGTGAAAGCACCGCCAGCATTCAAAAGTGACCAAAACATCAGCCAGGAAGCATAGGAACTGAGAAGTGGTCTGTGTCTTGCTAATTGCCTATAATTTCCACCTGTTGTCAATTCCATTTGCACAAGAGCATGTGAAATGTATTGTCAATCAGTGTTGCTTCCTAAGTGGACAGTTTGATTTCACAGAAGTGTGATTGACTTGGAGTTACATTGTGTTGTTTAAGTGTTCCCTTTATTTTTTTGAGCAGTGTATATAGTAAGTTGGGAAACTCCCCTCTTCAACCATAAAGCACTGTAGCACTGTTGGGTGATGCATGACAACCATTTTGTGCCAGAACGCACACCACACAGAGAAATACATTTGTACATTCATCTCTCCTGGCTGTTGATATATTTGGCCAGCGTTCGAGCTAAAAAGCTTTACCAGGATGTGAGAGAAGTAGGGGGAAAAGACTGGACCATCACCCCCCATTCAGACACTAGCGGACAACTACGCTTCTGAAAGGGAGAGAGCATAGAATGTCCCACAAAGTGGAATAGAAACATCAACTCCATGATGGTCAATGCAGATTCCTCTTTGATAAACATGACGGGAACGTTTGCTGCAAACGTCTGAATGCAGGGGTAGCTGGACTGGATCTAAGACGGTGGTATTCAAAGTCGTGGGCGCGGAAACAAACATTTAGGAGACAATATACAAACATTTTGGAGAAAGATAATTAGGAAAATAAAATGTTATTGAGTAAATGTATTTATTGGTTTCTTTTCATTTTGATAAGAGATGAAAGTGTAATGAATTGAATTTAAATTTGTTGATGTAAGAATCGAAACGTACCAATTTTTTAAGTTTGGTCATATTTTTGGGGTGGGGTCACGAGAAATTAGAGCGAAAAAAAGGGGTCCCCAGAAATTCTGGTGGAAAAAAATGGGGTCCCTGCTGAAAAAGATTGAATACCACTGATGTAGTGTAGTGGACATTTAGTGTTGTATACTGAAGCTTTTCGGAGAAATCTGAGGAAATCCATAGTATGTAGTTGGAACCAGTGCAGGCCAGGGAGAAGGTGGGTCTCTGGTCAGAGTCAGGATGTGAACCCTCTGTTCCCCTCTAACCTCTGGCCATTCTGATTCCGTTCACATTAGAATGCACAAAAACCACCACGCTCCCAGAATGCTGGTATTCAGTTACAGTGTGGTCTCGGCTCCATTCTGACTTAAACAATCTGTGCAGTGGCTCTCCTACAGTAGATCTGACAACAGTTTACATTTCTGTGTACCGCTCCGAATGAAGCCAGTTCCTACCACATGTTGACTGGCAAAGAACAAGCTGATGTAGATGAAAAGCCATCAGCTATTGATAATAAAACACTATTACCGGTACGCACACAATCTGAAGGAGACTGGGGTCAACGATTCAAAATGTAAGAACGACCACATAATAGTTGTGCTGTTTCAATGGTTTGTATGACATCCTCTACCCAGTGGACCACTATGTGTGTGTGTGTAAGAATCTAAAGCGGAGAGAACAGAAGTCTTAAATCTAGCCAAAAAAGGAGCTTATAGGACATTTCTAGTCAACTCTGACCCTACGAGGTCCGCAGCTTGCTCATTTGCAGGTCTAAATCAGTCCCTGATTAGAGGGGAATCACCCACCTGGAGTCCCAGGTCTAAATCAGTCCCTGATTAGAGGGGAATCACCCACCTGGAGTCCCAGGTCTAAATCAGTCCCTGATTAGAGGGGAATCACCCACCTGGAGTCCCAGGTCTAAATCAGTCCCTGATTAGAAGGGAATCACCCACCTGGAGTCCCAGGTCTAAATCAGTCCCTGATTAGAGGGGAACAATGAAGCAAAGCAGTGGAACTGACTTCCAGGTCCAGAGTTGAGTTTGAGGGCTATAGGATGTACTGTATGACAGGACGATAATGGTGAGAGTGTACAAGTTAAATGGACAGTAAAAAGCCAACAAGATGCACCAGGGTAGAAAGGCACCTTGTGAAGCTGGAAGTACTGTTGCGCTCCAACCCCTCCCTGCTCCTCTGCAGACCACAGCACTGTCCGGAGGGTTCTTCTGGGACGCAGACCTGGACACGCAATCACAATTCATACATGGGCCACAACCATTTCAACAAAGCAGCAATACAGAAAGAGCTTTACGACAAATGGATTCCCTTTTCCTCACCAACCCTTGGGCTGTTTAATATTCCACATATTCAGCAGAACATTCCTATTCACCAGACCCTAGTCAATATTTCCTACATTCACTGCAATGATGAGCCCCATTCATAGAGAGGACTTCCAGAGACAACTTATCTGATTTGGGTTTCAGCCTGTGTGTTATTCTAGAAGTGACCCCCCCCCCCCCCCCCCTCCCCTCCCGAGGCTACTACTTTATGTGGGCTACAAAGGACAGCAGGCCACTCCCTTCCCATAGAGGTTCTCTAATATAACTCTGTAGCCTACACCCTCATCTGACATCAGTGCCATGTCTAGGGTTGCATCCCAAATGGCAACCTATTCTCTATGTAGTGCACTACTGTTGGGCCCTGGTGAACAGTACTGCACTATATAGGGAATAGGGTGCCATTTGGGACGTAGCTGAACAAAGCCCAAGGGACCAATTATTGTTCCGTGGCTTCATCTTGACTAAAAGTTTCATTGATGATAGGTCCTCTTCTTTAATAGTGGGCAAAGCAGAGCATATTCCAGCCAAGTACTTTACTATGTATCCATCCAGCCGCAAGAATGAACAATAAAGCAGCGACTGGTTATTATTGTCCAGACATTAAAATGGCTTCACATATTCAATGGGAATGACATTCTTTCCATTGCAACATTAGTGGGAAAAGGAAAGATTCTCTCAAGTCAACGTTAAGGCTTTCAGTCAGAGAGCACAAACAGCTCGGTGGTCTACTTTACGTGTCTAATTACACTTCATGTGGAAAAAGTCATACTTTATTAAGTGAACAATGACCAGAAAAAGAATGAAGTAAGCCATGCTAATTGCTATATGAGTCAGCAAACAGCAGTTTAAATGCATTTAAGTTTTTCATTTTTTTCATTTCACCAGGTAGGCTAGTTGAGAACAAGTTCTCATTTGCAACTGCGACCTGGCCAAGATAAAGCATAGCAGTGTGAACAGACAACAACACAGTGTTAAACATGGAGTAAACAATTAACAAGTCAATAACACAGTAGAAAATAAGAGAGTCTATATACATTGTGTGCAAAAGGCATGAGGAGGTAGGCAAATAATTACAATTTTGCAGATTAACACAGGAGTGATAAATGATCAGATGGTCATGTACAGGTAGAGATATTGGTGTGCAAAAGAGCAGAAAAGTAAATAAATATAAACAGTATGGGGAAGAGGTAGGTAAAATTGGGTGGGCTATTTACCGATAGACTATGTACAGCTGCAGCGATCGGTTAGCTGCTCAGATAGCAGATGTTTGAAGTTGGTGAGGGAGATAAAAGTCTCCAACTTCAGCGATTTTTGCAATTCGTTCCAGTCACAGGCAGCAGAGAACTGGAACGAAAGGCGGCCAAATTAGGTGTTGGCTTTAGGGATGATCAGTGAGATACACCTGCTGGAGCGCGTGCTACGGGTGGGTGTTGCCATCGTGACCAGTGAACTGAGATAAGGCGGAGCTTTACCTAGCATGGACTTGTAGATGACCTGGAGCCAGTGGGTCTGGCGACGTGTACGTCACCAAGAGTGCTGATCTAGGACCAGGTCTCTCCTGTCCATGTTATCTTATTCATAGTGATGTAAAAGGCTAAACTGATTGATCGTAAATCAGCACTCCTACTCTGAGACGCTTGGCCCCTGATATAAGGCCCCTGATCACAAAACAGCTTCAAAAGATGCCAATAGACTCGATACAAAACACAAGTATTTTTTTGAGGCTCATGTCAATAAGAGCTTCAGAGATCGTGGATTATGTCCCAGATACATAGTCTAGATCCTAAATGGCACCCTGTTTCCTATACAAATGCCAGGTCGCAATTGTAAATGAAAACGTGTTCTCAACTTGCCTACCTGGTTAAATAAAGGTGAAATAAATAAAAATAGTGGACTGCTTTTGACTAGGGGCCCTGGTCAAACGTAGTTCAGTATAAGTAGGGAACAGTAGGACCTCCCAGGTTCTGGTTCTTACCCAGGTCTTTAAGCAGAGACTCCCAGGTTCTGACCCAGATCTTTAGACAGAGACTCCCAGGTTCTGACCTAGTCCTAAGCAGAGACAGGGCCTCCCAAGTTCTGACCCAGGTCTTTAAGCAGAGACAGGGCCTCCTATGTTCTGACCCAGGTCTTTAAGCAGAGACAGGGCCTCCCAGGTTCTTACCAAGGTCTTTACGCAGAGACAGGGCCTCCCAGGTTCTGGTTCTTACCCAGGTCTTTAAGCAGACAGGGCCTCCCAGGTTCTTACCCAGGTCTTTAAGCAGAGACAGGGACTCCCAGGTTCTGACCCAGGTCTTTAAGCAGAGACAGGGCCTCCCAGGTTCTGGTTCTGACCCAGGTCTTTAAGCAGAGACAGGGCCTCCCAGGTTCTGACCTAGTCCTAAGCAGAGACAGGGCCTCCCAGGTTCTGACCCAGGTCTTTAAGCAGAGACAGGGCCTCCCAGGTTCTGACCCAGGTCTTTAAGCAGAGACAGGGCCTCCCAGGTTCTGACCCAGGTATTTAAGCAGAGACAGGGTCTCCCAGGTTCTTACCCAGGTCTTTAAGCAGACAGGGCCTCCCAGGTTCTTACCCAGGTCTTTAAGCAGAGACAGGGCCTCCCAGGTTCTGACCTAGTCCTAAGCAGAGACAGGGCCTCCCAAGTTCTGGTTCTGACCCAGGTCTTTAAGCAGAGACAGGGTCTCCCAGTTTCTGGTTCTGACCCAGGTCTTTAAGCAGAGACAGGGATTCCCAGGTTCTGACCCAGGTCTTTAAGCAGAGAAAGGGCCTCGCAGTTTCTAGTTCTTACCCAGGTCTTTAAGCAGACAGGGCCTCCCAGGTTCTTACCCAGGTCTTTAAGCAGAGACAGGGACTCCCAGGTTCTGACCCAGGTCTTTAAGCAGAGACAGGGCCTCCCAGGTTCTGGTTCTGACCCAGGTCTTTAAGCAGAGACAGGGCCTCCCAGGTTCTGACCTAGTCCTAAGCAGAGACAGGGCCTCCCAAGTTCTGACCCAGGTCTTTAAGCAGAGACAGGGCCTCCTATGTTCTGACCCAGGTCTTTAAGCAGAGACAGGGCCTCCCAGGTTCTTACCAAGGTCTTTACGCAGAGACAGGGCCTCCCAGGTTCTGGTTCTTACCCAGGTCTTTAAGCAGACAGGGCCTCCCAGGTTCTTACCCAGGTCTTTAAGCAGATACAGGGACTCCCAGGTTCTGACCCAGGTCTTTAAGCAGAGACAGGGCCTCCCAGGTTCTGACCCAGGTCTTTAAGCAGAGACAGGGCCTCCCAGGTTCTGACCCAGGTCTTTAAGCAGAGACAGGGCCTCCCAGGTTCTGACCCAGGTCTTTAAGCAGAGACAGGGCCTCCCAGGTTCTGACCCAGGTATTTAAGCAGAGACAGGGCCTCGCAGTTTCTAGTTCTGACCCAGGTCTTTAAGCAGAGACAGGGTCTCCCAGTTTCTGGTTCTGACCCAGGTCTTTAAGCAGAGACAGGGATTCCCAGGTTCTGACCCAGGTCTTTAAGCAGAGAAAGGGCCTCGCAGTTTCTAGTTCTGACCCAGGTCTTTAAGCAGAGACAGGGTCTCCCAGTTTCTGGTTCTGACCCAGGTCTTTAAGCAGAGACAGGGACTCCCAGGTTCTTACCCAGGTCTTTAAGCAGAGACAAGGCCTCCCAGGAGATGAGCGCTCCACCACCATCATCCATGGCCCCCTGGCCCACATCCCAGCTGTCCAGATGACCACTGAGCAGCACCACCTAAAGGGGGGGACAGACAGCATACCTAGGATTAGTGATGGGGGGGGAATACAAAATCGATAGTTACATATCGGCATATTATTTTTTATGCTATATCGTATCGACAATATTATTTTTGCTCTAATTGGCAGTAACTGCACCAAAAGCTCATTTTTCCTTCATAGCTTGTTCTCCATCTTCTTTTTAAACTAGGGAGGCAATTTGTTTTCAGATATTTTATTTTCATGACTGATCAAAACTTGTTTTCTCATGGCTCTCTCTGGTCTCTCTGCAGCAGACATACAGTATGGTGAGCAATATGTCTGGAACATCGAATCACAATAAAATCACAGTATCGAATCGCAATACATATAGATACGCAACATATATCGTATTGGCACCTAAGTATGACGATAACATCGTATCGTGAGGTCCCTGGCAATTCCCAGCCCTACCTGAGATCACTACTAAGTTACATGGATGATCATTACAAATCATTATAGTGTAGGTCAGACAGAAGTTTGGTTTCAAAGCAAGAATGGTGAACCGGAAAATCCAGGTTTCACCCTTGGTTCTCTTGGACAACAATGTCAGTAGCCAATAGCCACCGAGGGGTCAACAACCAGCAGGATCCTACTAATGATAAAACGTCAGGAGGATGCCAAAGGTGTTAAAACAAAACACACCATAGCTCCACCTGAATGAGGGCTAGCAGACCTGGGCTCTGTAATACCTTACATACTGGAGAGCAGTACAGGCATTATAGGCCACAGGTTTGGTTTCAAAGGAAGAATGGTGAACCGGACATTCCAAGCTAAAGAATGAAATATGTCACCTGTGGCTGCCTGGGACTACAATGTAGTGTAGCTGCATAGGGGTCAACAGTCAGCCTCCTACTCAGTCTGCATCCCAAATTATACCCTATTCCCTACAGTATCTAGTGCACTCCATTTCCCCAGAGCTTTATGGGATATCAAATCAAATGTTATTGGTCACATACACATTTAGCAGACGTTATTGCGGGTGTAGCGAAATGTAGTCAAATGTCTAAGGAGAACATCAAAGGTGTTCACAACATAAACAGAAAGAAACAAAAAAGTCTGATGAAAAAAAATGTATTCACTTCACAATGGTCAGAAGGAAAAATAAGTTTGAGAACAAACTTTTCCAGATGTTGGCTGTCGTCGGTAGACATGGGAGTGTGCCATATAGAGAGGGAGGAGGGGGGCCGAAGGGGGTGAGGAGCCTTTGTGTAGACGCTGAAAATAAACCAAACTACCCCCCAGCACTCAGTGTGTGCCATGTGTTAAAAATATCCCCTTCTTCCATGAAGAGGACTTCAAGTCTTCAACCAGTCTCTTGTCCAAGAGACAATACAGGAGTATGCAAAGTCATTGGTATGGATTTTGGTGGGAATATACTGTAGACTCACCGACCGTGGCTAAAAATAACCAGACTGACCTCCAATAGGACATGATTCAACAGCTCCCATCGTTACGCCACTAAATAGTTGAATGAGTTAAATACCAATCAAAAGAAACTTGGCCTGACAGTGTGAGTCCCAAACCCCTCGATGATGATGAGTAAACTAGGACTGGCAGAATGAGTCCCAAACCCCTCGATGATGATGAGTAAATATGATCCTCTTCAACATTAATAACCTTTACCACTTTGCACTGGTGGTTTTTCCCAAAAATTAACTCCCAAAACTAGAGCCTGAAATCAAATGCATAGGCCTAATATATTTTCCCTGAAGTACATTTATTCGTTTTTACCAATTCCTCAAAGTTGGCTTGGTTACCATGCCGACGGAAGCATGCCGTCAGAAAACCCTTCAGACCAATCATGGAAGCTGATGTATCAGGACCTTCACACACCAAGGTTTAAAGTGTAGGCTAAATCAAAATGGAACACACTTTCTCCTTAGAAAATAGTTTTCATACTCTGACAAATTGAAAAAGAGAAGAGCCTTGAAATCTAAGCTGATGAATTTCCCCAGTGAACTGCCTAAAATATATCTACGATAAATCATATCTACCCCATCGTCTTCTCCATTTGTGAGATATGATGAACTACACACTATTTGCCCTCACATCCTGCTGCTACTATTACTGCTGCTACTAGTACTACTACTACTGCTGCCACCACTACTATACTGCTGCTACTACTACTGCTACTGCCACTACTCTTACAACACTGCTGCTACCACTACTACTGCTACTATACGGCTGCTACTACCGCCACTACTATTACAACACTGCTGCTACTACACTGCTTCTACTACCACTACTATACTGCCACTATTATTACTACTACAACACTGCTGCTACTACTACAACTACACTGCTGCTACTACCACTACTATCGCTACTATACTGCTGCTACTACCACTACTACACTGCTGCTACTACCACTACTACACTGCTGCTACTACCACTACTATACTGCTGCTACTACTACCACTACTGTACTGCCGCTACTATACTGCTGCTACTACCACTACTATACTGCTGCTGCTACCACTACTATACTGCTGCTACTACCACTACTACACTGCTGCTACTACCACTACTATACTGCTGCTACTACTACCACTACGCTACTACCACTACTATACTGCTGCTACTACCACTACTATACTGCTGCTGCTACCACTACTATACTGCTGCTACTACCACCGCTACTGCCACTACAATACTGCTGCTACTACTACCACTACTACACTGCTGCTACCACTACTATACTGCTGCTACTACTACCACTACTATACTGCCACTACTATACTGCTGCTACTACCACTACTGCAGCTACTACCACTACTATACTGCTGCTACTACCACTACTATACTGCTGCTGCTACCACTACTATACTGCTGCTACTACCACCGCTACTGCCACTACTATACTGCTGCTACTACTACCACCACTATACTGCTGCTGCTACCAATACACCCACTACTATACTGCAACTACTATACTGCTGCTACTACCACTACTATACTGCTGCTACTACCACTACTATACTGCTGCTACTACCACTACTACCACAACTTTACTGCTGCTACACTGCTGTTGCAACCGCTACTACCACTACTATACTGCTGCTACTACCACTACTATACTGCTGCTACTACCGCTACTATACTGCTGCTACTACCACTACTATACTGCTGCTACTACCACTACTACACTGCTGCTACTACCACTACTATCGCTACTATACTGCTGCTACTACCACTACTACCACTACTACACTGCTGCTACTACCACTACTGTACTGCCGCTACTATACTGCTGCTACTACCACTACTATACTGCTGCTACTACCACCGCTACTGCCACTACTATACTGCTACTACTACTACCACCACTATACTGCTGCTGCTACCAATACACCCACTACTACACTGCCACTACTATCCTGCTGCTACTACCACTACTATACTGCTGCTACTACCACTACTATACTGCTGCTACTACCACTACTATACTGCTGCTACTACCACTACTATACTGCTGCTACTACCGCTACTACCACAACTATACTGCTGCTACACTGCTGTTGCAACCGCTACTACCACTACTATACTGCTGCTACTACCGCTACTATACTGCTGCTACTACCACTACTATACTGCTGCTACTACCACTACTATACTGCTGCTACTACCACTACTGCCACTACTATACTGCCACTACTACACAGCTGCTACCACCACTACTATACTGCTGCTACTACCACTACTGCCGCTACTATACTGCTGCTACTACCACTACTGCCGCTACTATACTGCTGCTACTACCACTACTGACGCTACTATAATGCTGCTACTGCCACTACTATACTGCTACTACTGCCACTACTATACTGCTGCTACTACCACTACTATACTGCTACCACTACTATACTGCTGCTACTGCCGCTACTACCACTACTATACTGCTACCACCGCTACTGTCACTACTATACTGCTGCTACTGCCGCTACTACCACTACTATACTGCTACCACCGCTACTGTCACTACTATACTGCTGCTACTACTACTGCCACTACTATACTGCTGCTACAACCACTACTACTATACTGCTGCTACTACCACTACTGACGCTACTATACTGCTGCTACTACCACTATTATACTGCTGCTACTACCACTATTATACTGCAGCTACTACCACTACTATACTGCTGCTACTACCACTATATTCTGCTGCTACTACCACTACTATACTGCTGCTACTAACACTACTATACTGCTGCCACTACTATATTGCTACCACTACTATACTGCTGCTACTACCGCACTGCTGCTACTACCACTACTATACTGCTACCACCGCTACTGTCACTACTATACTGCTGCTACTACTACTACCACTACTATACTGCTGCTACAACCACTACTATACTGCTGCTACTACCACTACTACTATACTGCTGCTACAACCACTACTACTATACTGCTGCTACTACCACTACTACTATACTGCTGCTACTACCACTACTACTATACTGCTGCTACTACCACTACTACTATACTGCTGCTACAACCACTACTACTATACTGCTGCTACAACCACTACTACTATACTGCTGCTACTACCACTACTACTATACTGCTGCTACTACCACTACTACTATACTGCTGCTACAACCACTACTACTATACTGCTGCTACAACCACTACTATACTGCTGCTACTACCACTACTACTATACTGCTGCTACTACTGCTACTGCCACTACTATACTGCTGCTAATGCCGCTACTGCCACTGCTACCACTACTGCCACTACTATACTGCTACACAGCTGCTACCACCGCTACTATACTGCTGCTACTACCACTACTAAACTGCTGCTACTACCACTACTATACTGCTGCTACTACCACTACTATACTGCTGCCACTACTACACTGCTGCTACTACCGCTACTGCCCCTACTACCACTACTATACTGCTACTACTACCACCGCTACTGCCACTACTATACTGCTACTACTACTGCCACTACTATACTGCTGCTACTACCACTACTATACTGCTACCACTACTATACTACTGCTACAACCACTACTATACTGCGGCTACAACCACTACTATACTGCGGCTACTACCGCTACTACTACTGCCACTACTATACTGCTGCTACTACCACTACTATACTGCTGCCACTACTATACTGCTGCTACTGCCGCTACTGCTACTCCCACTACTACACTGCTGCTACAACACTGCTGCTACTACACTGCTGCTACTACCGCTACTGCCACTACTATACTGCTGCTACTACCACTACTACACTGCTGCTACTACACTGCTGTTACTATCTGCTGCTACTACCGCTACTGCCACTACTATACTGCTGCTACTACTACCACCACCACTACTACACTGCTGTTACTACACTGCTGCTACTACCGCTACTGCCACTACTACACTGCTGCTACCACTACTATACTGCTGCTGCTACCACTACTACTACCACTACTATTATACTGCTGCTACCACCACTACTATACTGCTACTACTACCACTACTACACTGCTGCTACCACTACTATACTGCTGATGCTACCACTACTACACTGCTGCTACCACTACTACTATACTGCTGCTACCACCACTACTGCCACTACTATACTGCTGCTACTACCCTACTACTACTATACTGCTGCTAATACTACTGCCACTGCTATAATGCTGCTACTACCACTACTACACTGCTGCTACTACACTGCTGCTACTACACTGCTGCTACTACCGCTACTGCCACTACTATACTGCTGCCACTACTACTACCACTACTATTATACTGCTGCTACCACCACTACTATACTGCTGCTACTACTACTACTATACTGCTGCAACTATCACTACTATACTGCAGCTACTACTGCCACTACTACACTGCTGCTACCACTACTATACTGCTGCTGCTGCTACCACTACTGCCACTACTATACTGCTGCTACTACTACTACTACTATACTGCTGCTACTACCACTACTAAAATGCTTCTGCTGCCGCTACTGCCACTACTATACTGCTGCTACTACTACCACTACTACATACTATACTGCTGCTACAACCACTACTACACTGCTGCTTCTACCACTACTATACTGCTTCTACAACCACTACTATACTGCTGCTTCTACCACTACTACTATACTGCTGCTACTACACTGCTGCTACTACCGCTACTGCCACTACTATACTGCTTCTGCTGCCGCTACTGCCACTACTATACTGCTGCTACTACTACCACTACTATACTGCTGCTACTACCACTACTATACTGCTGCTACCACTACTATACTGCTGCTACCACTACTATACTGCTGCTACCACTACTATACTGCTTCTGCTGCCGCTACTACCACTACTATACTGCTGCTACTACCACTACTACACTGCTGCTACTGCCACTACTATACTGCTGCTACTACCGCTACTATACTGCTGCTACTACCACTACTATACTGCTGCTACTACCGCTACTATACTGCTGCTACTACCACTACTATACTGCTGCTACTACCGCTACTATACTGCTGCTACTACCGCTACTATACTGCTGCTACTACCACTACTATACTGCTGCTACTACCGCTACTATACTGCTGCTACTGCCACTACTATACTGCTGCTACTACCACTACTATACTGATGATACTACCGCTACTATACTGCTGCTACTGCCACTACTATACTGCTGCTACTGCCACTACTATACTGCTGCTACTGCCACTACTACACTGCTGCTACTGCCACTACTACACTGCTGCTACTGCCACTACTACACTGCTGCTACTACCACTACTGCCATTACTATACTGTTGCTACTACCACTACTATACTGCTGCTACCACTACTATACTGCTTCTGCTGCCGCTACTACCACTACTACACTGCTGCTACTGCCACTACTATACTGCTGCTACTACCGCTACTATACTGCTGCTACTACCGCTACTATACTGCTGCTACTACCACTACTATACTGCTGCTACTACCACTACTATACTGCTGCTACTACCGCTACTATACTGCTGCTACTACCACTACTATACTGCTGCTACTACCACTACTATACTGCTGCTACTACCACTACTATACTGCTGCTACTACCACTACTATACTGCTGCTACTGCCACTACTATACTGCTTCTGCTGCCACTACTGCTACTACCGCCACTACTATACTGCCACTACTACACAGCTGCTACTACCACTACTATACTGCTGCTACTGCTACTACCGCTACTATACTGCTGCTACTGCCACTACAATACTGCTGCTACTGCCACTACTATACTGCTGCTACTGCCATTACTATACTGCTGCTACTACCACTACTATACTGCTGCTACTACCACTACTACCACTACTATACTGCTGCTACTACCACTACTACACAGCTGCTACTACCACTACTATACTGCTGCTACTGCCACTACTATACTGCTGCTACTGCCACTACTATACTGCTGCTACTGCCACTACTATACTGCTGCTACTACCACTACTATACTGCTGCTACTGCCACTACTACTGCCATTGCCACTACTACTACTACTACTATTGCTACTACTGCCACTATTGCTACTACTGCCGCTATTGCTACTACTGCCGCTATTGCTACTACTGCCGCTATTGCAACTACTGCCATTGAAAACACCCAATCAGTATTTCTACATTTCAGATGAGGAGAAAATAAATGAGTGCCAGAAAAGAGGGAGGAGAAAGAAAAGGTTTTGATAAATGACAGAGTAAATCACGTCCTTGTGCGCAACATATGTTCCAATGTCCTGGAATTAGCCTTGGTTAACTACATCTAAGAAAATAAGAATCCTGTGACCAGTTTCTTCTTCTGTTTATTCTGTATTATTCAGGAACAGACTAAGGTATAGTTGCTGTGGCAACAGAGAACAAAGGTTACTTGATCCTGAGCACTGTGGGAACTGATGTTCTTTAAGGTTTGTTGGAGCAGAGATGATTTTGATGAAAACTTTTTTCAGGATACCAAGCAGAGAAACTAAGCAAAATTAAACTTAAACATGATGTCACTCTTCAGGCAACTTTTATCACAGACTCATTTGCCAATATCAGGTAACTTGATATCTAATCTATACAATGAGTCTGGGAATCTGGCTTTATGAACCATATAGGAGTAAGCAAGACAACAGTAGACTATATGACATTTGTAGCAGAAGAGCATCACCTTAAGGCTCGGATAAACCGCTAACATTTGCCAACCCAGAGTACTTAGCAGCTCTGAACAGAATGCTGGCCATAATTTGCAATCCAATACTACATGTAGAATTGCACGAAAATGTCAGCAGTCAGACATCCAGCAGGGGTGGTCCCTAAAACACACCGCGCCGAACAGCAGACATCCAGCAGCAGGTGGTCCCTAAAACACACTGCACCGAACAGCAGACAGACATCCAGCAGGTGGTCCCTAAAACACACCGCGCCGAACAGCAGACATCCAGCAGCAGGTGGTCCCTAAAACACACCGCACCGAACAGCAGACATCCAGCAGGGGTGGTCCCTAAAACACACTGCACCGAACAGCAGACAGACATCCAGCAGGTGGTCCCTAAAACACACCGCACCGAACAGCAGACATCCAGCAGGGGTGGTCCCTAAAACACACTGCACCGAACAGCAGACAGACATCCAGCAGGTGGTCCCTAAAACACACCGCACCGAACAGCAGACATCCAGCAGCAGGTGGTCCCTAAAACACACCGCACCGAACAGCAGACATCCAGCAGGGGTGGTCCCTAAAACACACAGCCCCAAACAGCAGACATCCACCAGGGGTGGTCCCTAAAACACACAGCCCCAAACAGCAGACATCCAGCAGGGGTGGTCCCTAAAACACACCGCGCCGAACAGCAGACAGACAGCAGAGGGTGGTCCCTAAAACACACAAAGCCGAACAGCAGACAGACAGCAGCGGGTGGTCCCTACAACACACCGCACCAAACAGCAGACAGACAGCAGGTGGTCCCAAAAACACACCGCGCCGAACAGCAGACATCCAGCAGCGGGTGGTCCCTAAAACACACTGCGCCGAACAGCAGACATCCAGCAGCAGGTGGTCCCTAAAACACACCGCGCCGAACAGCACACATCCAGCAGGGGTGGTCCCTAAAACACACCACGCCGAACAGCAGACAGACAGCAGCAGGTGGTCCCTAAGACACACCGCGCCGAACAGCAGACATCCAGCAGGTGGTCCCTAAAACACACCACGCCGAACAGCAGACAGACAGCAGCAGGTGGTCCCTAAAACACACAGTGCCAGACAGCAGACATCCAGCAGGTGGTCCCTAAAACACACCGCGCCGAACAGCAGACAGACAGCAGGTGGTCCCTAAAACACACCGCGCCGAACAGCAGACATCCAGCAGGTGGTCCCTAAAACACACCGCGCCGAACAGCAGACATCCAGCGGGTGGTCCCTAAAACACACCGCGCCGAACAGCAGACATCCAGCAGGGGTGGTCCCTAAAACACACCGCGCCGAACAGCAGACATCCAGCAGGTGGTCCCTAAAACACACCGCGCCGAACAGCAGACAGACAGCAGAGGGTGGTCCCTAAAACACACAAAGCCGAACAGCAGACAGACAGCAGCGGGTGGTCCCTACAACACACCGCACCAAACAGCAGACAGACAGCAGGTGGTCCCAAAAACACACCGCGCCGAACAGCAGACATCCAGCAGCGGGTGGTCCCTAAAACACACTGCGCCGAACAGCAGACATCCAGCAGCAGGTGGTCCCTAAAACACACCGCGCCGAACAGCACACATCCAGCAGGGGTGGTCCCTAAAACACACCACGCCGAACAGCAGACAGACAGCAGCAGGTGGTCCCTAAAACACACCGCGCCGAACAGCAGACATCCAGCAGGTGGTCCCTAAAACACACCACGCCGAACAGCAGACAGACAGCAGCAGGTGGTCCCTAAAACACACAGTGCCAGACAGCAGACATCCAGCAGGTGGTCCCTAAAACACACCGCGCCGAACAGCAGACAGACAGCAGGTGGTCCCTAAAACACACCGCGCCGAACAGCAGACATCCAGCAGGTGGTCCCTAAAACACACCGCGCCGAACAGCAGACATCCAGCGGGTGGTCCCTAAAACACACCGCGCCGAACAGCAGACATCCAGCAGGGGTGGTCCCTAAAACACACCGCGCCGAACAGCAGACAGACAGCAGGTGGTCCCTAAAACACACCGCGCCGAACAGCAGACATCCAGCAGCGGGTGGTCCCTAAAACACACCGCGCCGAACAGCAGACATCCAGCAGGTGGTCCCTAAAACACACCGCGCCGAACAGCAGACATCCAGCAGGTGGTCCCTAAAACACACCGCGCCGAACAGCAGACATCCAGCAGGTGGTCCCTAAAACACACCGCACCAAACAGCAGACAGCAGCGGGTGGTCCCTAAAACACACTGCGCCGAACAGCAGACATCCAGCAGCGGGTGGTCCCTAAAACACACCGCGCCGAACAGCAGACATCCAGCGGGTGGTCCCTAAAACACACCGCGCCGAACAGCAGACATCCAGCAGCGGGTGGTCCCTAAAACACACTGCGCCGAACAGCAGACATCCAGCGGGTGGTCCCTAAAACACACCGCGCCGAACAGCAGACAGACAGCAGCGGGTGGTCCCTAAAACACACCACACCGAACAGCAGACAGACATCCAGCGGGTGGTCCCTAAAACACACCGCGCCGAACAGCAGACAGACAGCAGCGGGTGGTCCCTAAAACACACTGCACCGAACAGCAGACATCCAGCAGGTGGTCCCTAAAACACACCGCGCCGAACAGCAGACATCCAGCAGGTGGTCCCTAAAACACACTGCACCGAACAGCAGACATCCAGCAGGTGGTCCCTAAAACACACTGCACCGAACAGCAGACATCCAGCAGGTGGTCCCTAAAACACACCGCGCCGAACAGCAGACATCCAGCAGCGGGTGGTCCCTAAAACACACTGCGCCGAACAGCAGACATCCAGCGGGTGGTCCCTAAAACACACCGCGCCGAACAGCAGACAGACAGCAGCGGGTGGTCCCTAAAACACACTGCACCGAACAGCAGACATCCAGCAGGTGGTCCCTAAAACACACTGCGCCGAACAGCAGACATCCAGCAGCAGGTGGTCCCTAAAACACACCGCGCCGAACAGCAGACAGACATCCAGCAGGTGGTCCCTAAAACACACCGCACCGAACAGCAGACATCCAGCGGGTGGTCCCTAAAACACACCGCGCCGAACAGCAGACAGACAGCAGGGGTGGTCCCTAAAACACACCGCACAGCAGACACCCAGCAGGTGGTCCCTAAAACACACAAAGCCGAACAGCAGACAGACAGCAGGGGTTGTCCCTAAAACACACCGCGCCGAACAGCAGACATCCAGCAGGTGGTCCCTAAAACACACCGCACCGAACAGCAGACATCCAGCAGGTGGTCCCTAAAACACACCGCGCCGAACAGCAGACATCCAGCAGCAGGTGGTCCCTAAAACACACCGCGCCGAACAGCAGACATCCAGCAGCGGGTGGTCCCTAAAACACACCGCGCCGAACAGCAGACATCCAGCAGCGGGTGGTCCCTAAAACACACTGCGCCGAACAGCAGACATCCAGCGGGTGGTCCCTAAAACACACCGCGCCGAACAGCAGACAGACAGCAGCGGGTGGTCCCTAAAACACACCACACCGAACAGCAGACAGACATCCAGCGGGTGGTCCCTAAAACACACCGCGCCGAACAGCAGACAGACAGCAGCGGGTGGTCCCTAAAACACACTGCACCGAACAGCAGACATCCAGCAGGTGGTCCCTAAAACACACCGCGCCGAACAGCAGACATCCAGCAGGTGGTCCCTAAAACACACTGCACCGAACAGCAGACATCCAGCAGGTGGTCCCTAAAACACACTGCACCGAACAGCAGACATCCAGCAGGTGGTCCCTAAAACACACCGCGCCGAACAGCAGACATCCAGCAGCGGGTGGTCCCTAAAACACACTGCGCCGAACAGCAGACATCCAGCGGGTGGTCCCTAAAACACACCGCGCCGAACAGCAGACAGACAGCAGCGGGTGGTCCCTAAAACACACTGCACCGAACAGCAGACATCCAGCAGGTGGTCCCTAAAACACACTGCGCCGAACAGCAGACATCCAGCAGCAGGTGGTCCCTAAAACACACCGCGCCGAACAGCAGACAGACATCCAGCAGGTGGTCCCTAAAACACACCGCACCGAACAGCAGACATCCAGCGGGTGGTCCCTAAAACACACCGCGCCGAACAGCAGACAGACAGCAGGGGTGGTCCCTAAAACACACCGCACAGCAGACACCCAGCAGGTGGTCCCTAAAACACACAAAGCCGAACAGCAGACAGACAGCAGGGGTTGTCCCTAAAACACACCGCGCCGAACAGCAGACATCCAGCAGGTGGTCCCTAAAACACACCGCACCGAACAGCAGACATCCAGCAGGTGGTCCCTAAAACACACCGCGCCGAACAGCAGACATCCAGCAGCAGGTGGTCCCTAAAACACACCGCGCCGAACAGCAGACATCCAGCAGCGGGTGGTCCCTAAAACACACCGCGCCGAACAGCAGACATCCAGCGGGTGGTCCCTAAAACACACCGCGCCGAACAGCAGACAGACAGCAGCGGGTGGTCCCTAAAACACACCACACCGAACAGCAGACATCCAGCAGCAGGTGGTCCCTAAAACACACCGCACCGAACAGCAGACAGACAGCAGCGGGTGGTCCCTAAAACACACCGCGCCGAACAGCAGACATCCAGCAGCGGGTGGTCCCTAAAACACACCGCGCCGAACAGCAGACATCCAGCAGCGGGTGGTCCCTAAAACACACCGCGCCGAACAGCAGACATCCAGCGGGTGGTCCCTAAAACACACCGCGCCGAACAGCAGACAGACAGCAGCGGGTGGTCCCTAAAACACACAAAGCCGAACAGCAGACAGACAGCAGCGGGTGGTCCCTACAACACACCGCACCAAACAGCAGACAGACAGCAGGTGGTCCCAAAAACACACCGCGCCGAACAGCAGACATCCAGCAGCGGGTGGTCCCTAAAACACACTGCGCCGAACAGCAGACATCCAGCAGCAGGTGGTCCCTAAAACACACCGCGCCGAACAGCACACATCCAGCAGGGGTGGTCCCTAAAACACACCACGCCGAACAGCAGACAGACAGCAGCAGGTGGTCCCTAAAACACACCGCGCCGAACAGCAGACATCCAGCAGGTGGTCCCTAAAACACACCACGCCGAACAGCAGACAGACAGCAGCAGGTGGTCCCTAAAACACACAGTGCCAGACAGCAGACATCCAGCAGGTGGTCCCTAAAACACACCGCGCCGAACAGCAGACAGACAGCAGGTGGTCCCTAAAACACACCGCGCCGAACAGCAGACATCCAGCAGGTGGTCCCTAAAACACACCGCGCCGAACAGCAGACATCCAGCGGGTGGTCCCTAAAACACACCGCGCCGAACAGCAGACATCCAGCAGGGGTGGTCCCTAAAACACACCGCGCCGAACAGCAGACATCCAGCAGGTGGTCCCTAAAACACACCGCGCCGAACAGCAGACAGACAGCAGAGGGTGGTCCCTAAAACACACAAAGCCGAACAGCAGACAGACAGCAGCGGGTGGTCCCTACAACACACCGCACCAAACAGCAGACAGACAGCAGGTGGTCCCAAAAACACACCGCGCCGAACAGCAGACATCCAGCAGCGGGTGGTCCCTAAAACACACTGCGCCGAACAGCAGACATCCAGCAGCAGGTGGTCCCTAAAACACACCGCGCCGAACAGCACACATCCAGCAGGGGTGGTCCCTAAAACACACCACGCCGAACAGCAGACAGACAGCAGCAGGTGGTCCCTAAAACAAACCGCGCCGAACAGCAGACATCCAGCAGGTGGTCCCTAAAACACACCACGCCGAACAGCAGACAGACAGCAGCAGGTGGTCCCTAAAACACACAGTGCCAGACAGCAGACATCCAGCAGGTGGTCCCTAAAACACACCGCGCCGAACAGCAGACAGACAGCAGGTGGTCCCTAAAACACACCGCGCCGAACAGCAGACATCCAGCAGGTGGTCCCTAAAACACACCGCGCCGAACAGCAGACATCCAGCGGGTGGTCCCTAAAACACACCGCGCCGAACAGCAGACATCCAGCAGGGGTGGTCCCTAAAACACACCGCGCCGAACAGCAGACAGACAGCAGGTGGTCCCTAAAACACACCGCGCCGAACAGCAGACATCCAGCAGCGGGTGGTCCCTAAAACACACCGCGCCGAACAGCAGACATCCAGCAGGTGGTCCCTAAAACACACCGCGCCGAACAGCAGACATCCAGCAGGTGGTCCCTAAAACACACCGCGCCGAACAGCAGACATCCAGCAGGTGGTCCCTAAAACACACCGCACCAAACAGCAGACAGCAGCGGGTGGTCCCTAAAACACACTGCGCCGAACAGCAGACATCCAGCAGCGGGTGGTCCCTAAAACACACCGCGCCGAACAGCAGACATCCAGCGGGTGGTCCCTAAAACACACCGCGCCGAACAGCAGACATCCAGCAGCGGGTGGTCCCTAAAACACACTGCGCCGAACAGCAGACATCCAGCGGGTGGTCCCTAAAACACACCGCGCCGAACAGCAGACAGACAGCAGCGGGTGGTCCCTAAAACACACCACACCGAACAGCAGACAGACATCCAGCGGGTGGTCCCTAAAACACACCGCGCCGAACAGCAGACAGACAGCAGCGGGTGGTCCCTAAAACACACTGCACCGAACAGCAGACATCCAGCAGGTGGTCCCTAAAACACACCGCGCCGAACAGCAGACATCCAGCAGGTGGTCCCTAAAACACACTGCACCGAACAGCAGACATCCAGCAGGTGGTCCCTAAAACACACTGCACCGAACAGCAGACATCCAGCAGGTGGTCCCTAAAACACACCGCGCCGAACAGCAGACATCCAGCAGCGGGTGGTCCCTAAAACACACTGCGCCGAACAGCAGACATCCAGCGGGTGGTCCCTAAAACACACCGCGCCGAACAGCAGACAGACAGCAGCGGGTGGTCCCTAAAACACACCACACCGAACAGCAGACAGACATCCAGCGGATGGTCCCTAAAACACACCGCGCCGAACAGCAGACAGACAGCAGCGGGTGGTCCCTAAAACACACTGCACCGAACAGCAGACATCCAGCAGGTGGTCCCTAAAACACACTGCGCCGAACAGCAGACATCCAGCGGGTGGTCCCTAAAACACACCGCGCCGAACAGCAGACAGACAGCAGGGGTGGTCCCTAAAACACACCGCACAGCAGACACCCAGCAGGTGGTCCCTAAAACACACAAAGCCGAACAGCAGACAGACAGCAGGGGTTGTCCCTAAAACACACCGCGCCGAACAGCAGACATCCAGCAGGTGGTCCCTAAAACACACCGCACCGAACAGCAGACATCCAGCAGGTGGTCCCTAAAACACACCGCGCCGAACAGCAGACATCCAGCAGCAGGTGGTCCCTAAAACACACCGCGCCGAACAGCAGACATCCAGCAGCGGGTGGTCCCTAAAACACACCGCGCCGAACAGCAGACATCCAGCGGGTGGTCCCTAAAACACACCGCGCCGAACAGCAGACAGACAGCAGCGGGTGGTCCCTAAAACACACCACACCGAACAGCAGACATCCAGCAGCAGGTGGTCCCTAAAACACACCGCACCGAACAGCAGACAGACAGCAGCGGGTGGTCCCTAAAACACACCGCGCCGAACAGCAGACATCCAGCAGCGGGTGGTCCCTAAAACACACCGCGCCGAACAGCAGACATCCAGCAGCGGGTGGTCCCTAAAACACACCGCGCCGAACAGCAGACATCCAGCGGGTGGTCCCTAAAACACACCGCGCCGAACAGCAGACAGACAGCAGCGGGTGGTCCCTAAAACACACTGCACCGAACAGCAGACATCCAGCAGGTGGTCCCTAAAACACACTGAGCCGAACAGCAGACATCCAGCAGCAGGTGGTCCCTAAAACACACCGCGCCGAACAGCAGACAGACATCCAGCAGGTGGTCCCTAAAACACACCGCGCCGAACAGCAGACAGACAGCAGCGGGTGGTCCCTAAAACACACCGCGCCGAACAGCAGACATCCAGCAGCAGGTGGTCCCTAAAACACACCGCACCGAACAGCAGACATCCAGCAGGTGGTCCCTAAAAAACACAGCGCCGAACAGCAGACATCCAGCAGGTGGTCCCTAAAACACACCGCACCGAACAGCAGACATCCAGCAGGTGGTCCCTAAAACACACCGCGCCGAACAGCAGACATCCAGCAGCAGGTGGTCCCTAAAACACACCGCGCCGAACAGCAGACATCCAGCAGCGGGTGGTCCCTAAAACACACCGCGCCGAACAGCAGACATCCAGCGGGTGGTCCCTAAAACACACCGCGCCGAACAGCAGACAGACAGCAGCGGGTGGTCCCTAAAACACACCACACCGAACAGCAGACATCCAGCAGCAGGTGGTCCCTAAAACACACCGCACCGAACAGCAGACAGACAGCAGCGGGTGGTCCCTAAAACACACCGCGCCGAACAGCAGACATCCAGCAGCGGGTGGTCCCTAAAACACACCGCGCCGAACAGCAGACATCCAGCAGCGGGTGGTCCCTAAAACACACCGCGCCGAACAGCAGACATCCAGTGGGTGGTCCCTAAAACACACCGCGCCGAACAGCAGACAGACAGCAGCGGGTGGTCCCTAAAACACACTGCACCGAACAGCAGACATCCAGCAGGTGGTCCCTAAAACACACTGAGCCGAACAGCAGACATCCAGCAGCAGGTGGTCCCTAAAACACACCGCGCCGAACAGCAGACAGACATCCAGCAGGTGGTCCCTAAAACACACCGCGCCGAACAGCAGACAGACAGCAGCGGGTGGTCCCTAAAACACACCGCGCCGAACAGCAGACATCCAGCAGCAGGTGGTCCCTAAAACACACCGCACCGAACAGCAGACATCCAGCAGGTGGTCCCTAAAAAACACAGCGCCGAACAGCAGACATCCAGCAGGTGGTCCCTAAAACATACCGCGCCGAACAGCAGACAGACATCCAGCAGGTGGTCCCTAAAACACACCGCACCGAACAGCAGACATCCAGCGGGTGGTCCCTAAAACACACCGCGCCGAACAGCAGACAGACAGCAGGGGTAGTCCCTAAAACACACCGCACCGAACAGCAGACATCCAGCAGGTGGTCCCTAAAACACACCGCACCGAACAGCAGACATCCAGCAGGTGGTCCCTAAAACACACCGCACCGAACAGCAGACATCCAGCGGGTGGTCCCTAAAACACACCGCGCCGAACAGCAGACATCCAGCAGCGGGTGGTCCCTAAAACACACAAAGCCGAACAGCAGACATCCAGCAGGGGTGGTCCCTAAAACACACCGCACCGAACAGCAGACATCCAGCGGGTGGTCCCTAAAACACACCGCGCCGAACAGCAGACATCCAGCGGGTGGTCCCTAAAACACACTGCGCCGAACAGCAGACAGACAGCAGCGGGTGGTCCCTAAAACACACAAAGCCGAACAGCAGACAGACAGCAGGGGTGGTCCCTAAAACACACCGCACCGAACAGCAGACATCCAGCGGGTGGTCCCTAAAACACACCGCGCCGAACAGCAGACATCCAGCGGGTGGTCCCTAAAACACACTGCGCCGAACAGCAGACAGACAGCAGCGGGTGGTCCCTAAAACACACCGCGCCGAACAGCAGACATCCAGCGGGTGGTCCCTAAAACACACCGCGCTGAACAGCAGACATCCAGCGGGTGGTCCCTAAAACACACCGCGCCGAACAGCAGATGAATGACAGATCATCATTCGGTGCGTTGTGTGTGTGTGGTCCTTTAGGGTATTTTAGGGTATTTTTTGGCAGGCAGAGCCCGCCAACAGTTGCAGTCAGAGTAGAGGTGTCTGATGGGGTTAGCAGTGAAAATAATGCGATTCACATACACCTTGTTAAATTGTTCTCGCCCTTCACAGGACCTCTCTCACGCAATCTACTTTAGGTATGTTACGCTTCATAGCTACAGTGCATTCGGAAAGTATTCAAACCCCAAAACTTTTTCCACATTTCGTTACATTACAGCCTTATTCTAAAGTGGATTAAATAAAAAAATGTCTTCATTAATTTACACACAACACCCCATAATGATAACGCAAAAAAATGGTTTTTGAAATGTGTGCATCCTGTTTCCATTGATCATCCTTGATATGTTTCCACAACTTGTCCACCTGTGGTAAATTCAATTGATTGGACATTATTTGGAAAAAACACACAAACCTGTCTATATACGGTTCTACAGTTGACAGTGCATGTCAGAGCAAAAACCAAGCTATGAGGTCGAAGGAATTGTCCCTAGAGCGTCGAGACAGGATTGTGTCGAGGCACAGATCTGGGGAAGGGTACCAAAACATTTCTGCAGCATTGATGGTCCCCAAGAACACAGTGGCCTCCATCATTATTAAATGGAAGAAGTTTGGAACCACCAAGACTCTTGCTAGGGCTGGCCACCCGGCCAAAACTGAGCAATAAGGGGGAGAATGGCCTTGGTCAGTGAGGTGACCAAGAACCCAATGGTCCCTCTGACAGAGCTCTAGAGTTCCTCTGTGGAGATGGTTGTCCTTCTGGAACAATCTCTACAGCACTTCACCAATCAGGCCTTTATGGTAGAGTGGTCAGACGGAAGCCACTCCAGTAAAAGGTACGACAGCCCGCTTGGAGTTTGCCAAAAGGCACCTAAAGGACTCTGACTTTCTGTAACACATTTCTCAATGCTTTGATGAGAACAAACCAGAGGTTCACAAGGAATACGTGAGTGGGAGTTGAGCCTGTGAAGTACATTATGGGGTCACACTAGTACTTCACTTCCAGTTTAATACTTCAATAGCACTAATGAGAAGAAGGCAGGGGTTTTAATCACTACTAGAACGTCTCTGCCATGGTTCAACATCCAGTACTCCAGATGGTGCATGGTTCAGGTAGTACGAGCAGTGAGGGCTATTAGCCTAACTATTCCTAATAGATTCAAATGATTTGGACAGACAGCCCACCTCTTGTTCAGCACAACAACATGGCCTGATCATCTCAGTTGAGCCATAAATGAGGTTCTATTAGTTGTTTAGTGTAAAACAGACCTGCAAACCAAGTCATTACAGTGCTTGAGGACTGCTGCTGCAACCAAAACTTCAGTCTATTTCAAAGTTGAACACAGCTTGGTTAAAGAGGCACTATGGAAATGTAGTTGCCAGTTGCAAACGCTATGCTTTTAGTCATGATGTTGACAGGAGTTTCCCTTTGTCCAATAAGATAAAAGGAAAAAGTTCCATAGAGGCCTCTTTAATGTTGGTAACTCTAGAGAACGATTGCTTTCTAATATTGTTTGCAACTATACTGGTCTATTGACAAGACGTTGGCATGTCATGTGACTGAAAGGGTACATAAATACTCCCCCAGACAGAGACACAGGCTCACTTATGATAAGCCCTGTCATTTCCTGGAACAGAGCAGGAGTTTCGCCAATTATAAACTAGCAGTATGTATTGTACACCACATGGAACTACAGCACTGTACAACATTCCACGCTTCCAAAAATCAATAAATCACATCACACCCTGCCCTTCTGGCCAAATCAAATACATGTGTATTTGTGACATGCTCCGGATACAACAGGTATCCGCCATCAAAATGCTTACTTACAAGCATTTTCCCCAAAATGCAGAGGTAAAAAGATGTGCGAATAAAAATAGAAAACAGTAATGCAATAAGTAACTATAAGGAGGCTGTATACAAGTAGTACCAGTACTGAGTCAATGTGCAGGGGTACCACGTAGTACAGGTAATATGTACATGTAGGCAGGGGTAAAAGTGACTAGGCAATCAGGATAGATAAGAAACAGTAGCGCATGTGGAGAGTGTGTGACAACTACAAACAGAGAATAACGTTTAAGGTTAAATAAACAACTACAAACAGAGCTAGATAAGAATGTTTCAGGTTAAATAAATAGGTTAAAAATAGATAGTATCTACACAGTAAAACAGGAGATTTCACAGTCTCCTTCTCGTGCCCTCTGATAATAAAAAAATTAAAATAAGAAAACACGGAGACTAAAAGTTGACAGACCTTGAACAGATTACTACAATTCATTACAGATGCATTCTCTTTCCAGTATTAGGTTAGATCTAGGTTTCCATCTCCATCCTTATCCATTTGTAGCAATGTGATTTACATTATGTTTGGTAAGCATTTTATTTGTTGTGGCCCCCAGGAACTGACAGCCAGTGAATACGATTTCCCAACCACAGTAGTGATGCAGCTGCACAGTGTGTCGGTTTGACGTTGGGCATCTGCAGCCTGCTGATGGGTGACAGCCCAACACACACAGGCAGGGCACATCATGGAGACAATGGAGAGACACATCATGGAGACAATGGAGAGACATCATGGAGAGACATCATGGAGACAATGGAGAGACATCATGGAGACAATGGTGAGACATCATGGAGACAATGGCGAGACATCATGGAGACACACATCATGGAGACAATGGAGAGACATCATGGAGACACACATCATGGAGACAATGGCGAGACATCATGGAGACACACATCATGGAGACAATGGCGAGACATCATGGAGACACACATCATGGAGACACACATCATGGAGACAATGGCGAGACATCATGGAGACACACATCATGGAGACAATGGCGAGACATCATGGAGACACACATCATGGAGACAATGGCGAGACATCATGGAGAGACACATCATGGAGACAATGGCGAGACATCATGGAGACAATGGAGAGACACATCATGGAGACAATGGAGAGACATCATGGAGACAATGGAGAGACATCATGGAGAGACATCATGGAGACACACATCATGGAGACAATGGCGAGACATCATGGAGACACATCATGGAGACACACATCATGGAGACAATGGCGAGACATCATGGAGACACACATCATGGAGACAATGGCGAGACATCATGGAGACACACATCATGGAGACAATGGCGAGACATCATGGAGAGACACATCATGGAGACAATGGCGAGACATCATGGAGACAATGGAGAGACACATCATGGAGACAATGGAGAGACATCATGGAGACAATGGAGAGACATCATGGAGAGACATCATGGAGACACACATCATGGGCTCCATTTTTATTCTACAACAAATGCTTTTCCATTTCCCCACATTCATACCACGTGGTACCCAACTTTACAGCAGTGTTGTAGTGTGCAATTTCCATCCAATGTAAAGCACTGGGACTAAAGAGAAGCTCTACATGCAATCCATGATCATGTATAAGTTCTATTACAGCCTTGATGTGTCATGACTCGTGGCTCCTCAACTAAGTGGTCAGAGGCCTATTTATTCAAGCTCTGACTGCATTATTGGCACAAGAAGAAATTGAGCTGAAGGGAACCATAAAGAGACATTTTGATGTTAGTCATCTGTGTCTGAAACCAGATCCTGGACCTCGAGACAAAATGATTCAGGAAATGAGGTCAACAATCCCACCAGTTTCATTTCCTGTGAATATGCAGAGTGACTTCTCCACAGATAAGTGCAGCAGTTGTTTTCACAGTAATGTGTATGGCTCTGGTCCTTTATAACCATGTGATTGCACTGCTTTAATTCACAATATTGAGATGTCATAATAAAATGTGCCATTTTAAAGCAGAGTCGAGGATGCTGAGCTAGGCTTTCTGTAGTGGGCTACTCAACACATCACAGCTGCTACTCTTTGTAGGTCGATGTTTTGGGGTGTGAATTTAACACACCGGTCTTCAGTGTTGGAGCTGAGGAAACATTAGGCAAGACATAAAAAATAAAAATAAAAATCTAAAGATACTCATTTGCATACAAGGCGCATATCTCATACTTAATCTACAGTACATGTCTTTTCTGCCCAGAACCATGTTTCTAAAGTTATGTAGGTGCTGTACATCACCCTTGTATGGTTTTCTGGATGATTCAGTGCCATTACTAAGTGGAAACCGACTGGCTCTGAAAAAGGCATTCGGTCCGATACTAGAGGAATCTAAATCACAGCTCAGTCCAAGAGTCTAGCACATAATACTATTTATTATGAACCTCCAAATGCCTTGACAAGGAATTTATACACCAATTCATCATACCACAAGGAAACAGGCAGCACTTGCTTTTATCACTTTTTTACAGCAACAGTTGATAGATGTGACCACTGTGTCATTGTCTACAGAGAATGGTAGCCAATAGGCTGACTGATAATTGAAGAGGCTCTTCTTGACCCCATTCAGGAAATTGCCAGGCAGAATCCCAAATCGCACTCTATACACCAAATAGTGCACTACTTTTGACCAGATCCCCATTGGTCCTGGACAAAAGTAGTGCACTAGAAAAGGGAATAGGGTGCCATTTGTGACACAGACCCAGCCCCAAGGTTATGTTTGCTCATAAAAAAATATGTTCCCTGGAGTTACGCAAAACACATTCCATGGACCTGACTAGGCCGACTCAGAGCCGACACAGTGAATATTTGCTCATCTCAGGAGAGAGACCCATGTCAGCTAAAGCACATAGCTAGCTGGTATATAGCTTGGCCAACACCAACGTTTCCAGGCAAATCCAGAGGGTCATTCTTAGTGCGGCTGACACCAAACTCCAGGTCCTCCTGTCTTCAGAGTCTGGAAAGGCTATGTTGATGTTGTCGGCACGATGCGTTGACAAATGAAGGGGATGTGCTTTTCTACTGATTGGTTCTCCTCAGTGTCTTTCTCACTCAAACCAACGTGGACAAAATAGTTTGACAACCTTGTTTGTAAAGCTTTTAAATCTCAACCGTTTATCTTTACCAATGATGAAGACACAGAGGTCTCATGGTATGGTGGGGTCTGCAATATAGGTCAACTTTGAGCAACTCTTGAATGTTTTGGCATACCCTATAGACACTTATACACACTGTACATCCATCTAAGTCCATTCCTCCTCTGAACTGCTAGTTGTATAGGTTCATGCAGGAATTTAACCATCACGTGACTGATGAATATGCAGAGAGAGAAGAGTATAAACTATGGTTTCCCCCAGCTGGCTCTGACTCATAAATCAGCAGCCAGCAACAACCTCAGCTAAACCCACCCATGGGGTTTACACCCTCAGCTAAACCCACCCATGGGGTTTACACCCTCAGATAAACCCACCCATGGGGTTTACACCCTCAGATAAACCCACCCATGGGGTTTACACCCTCAGATAAACCCACCCATGGGGTTTACACCCTCAGCTAAACCCACCCATGGGGTTTACAACCTCAGCTAAACCCACCCATGGGGTTTACACCCTCAGCTAAACCCACCCATGGGGTTTACAACCTCAGCTAAACCCACCCATGGGGTTTACAACCACTTTCTACTGTAAGAAAGACATCAATGTTTAAAACCAGAGAACCGGGCCTCGGTTCAAGACCCAGTCGTCCAACACATGATGCACCTAAATAGGCTTGAAGGACAAGAGAGGATGGTGATGCTGAGGGGCTTTGCTGCGTCTGGGCTCAGCAGCCATGAAGATGGAGAAATAAAATGGCAGTATGCACAGTGGGAAACCACCCCTCTCTGCGGCTCACTGAAACCACCCCTCTCTGCGGCTCACTGAAACCACCCCTCTCTGTGGCTCATTGATCAAGATGAGCGAGTGGCGTACCTCTGCTCTGTGTGGCTGGGACACGCAGGCTCTGGCCCAAATTACACCCCATTTCTGTATGTATTGCACTACTTTAGACCAGGGCACATAGGTAGTACACTACATAGGGATTATGAGGCCATTAAGGAGGGAGACTCACCCTCAAGAACAGAACAAACCCCGGATGGCAGCAGCGAGGGACAGATCTACAGTTACTAGGATGTCTAGGAGAGGAGGGATACTACAGGCAGGTAGAAAGCACCCCCAGGGTCAAAATAGAAAAATGTGCTTTTTCAAATACTTTGAGGATTTGATGGAGCATGCAATGAATAGTCTGTCAGGTGGGCAGGGTTTGACCTTTTAGGACAAGTCCCTAGAATCCATAAACACCCTCCAAGGAGGCATGGTCTGTCCTTTCTGAAAAACAAGTGGCTAATATTGTGCCGTTTCTAGTAAAGTATCAAGGCTATTATTAATAGGCAGAAGCTGTTCAACACAGTGGAGTTAACGAGGGGTTATGACAGGACAGAGGCTATTCAACACAGTGGAGTTAACGAGGGGTTATGACAGGGCAGAGGCTGTTCAACACAGTGGAGTTAACGAGGGGTTATGACAGGGCAGAGGCTATTCAAAACAGTGGAGTTAACAAGGGGTTATGGCAGCTGTTCAACACAGTGGAGTTAACGAGGGGTTATGACAGGACAGAGGCTGTTCAACACAGTGGAGTTAACAAGGGGTTATGACAGGACAGAGGCTATTCAACACAGTGGAGTTAATGACAGGTTATGACAGGGCAAAGGCTGTTCAACACAGTGGAGTTAACAAGGGTTTATGACAGGGCAGAGGCTATTCAAAACAGTGGAGTTAACAAGGGGTTATGGCAGCTGTTCAACACAGTGGAGTTAACGAGGGGTTATGACAGGACAGAGGCTGTTCAACACAGTGGAGTTAACAAGGGGTTATGACAGGACAGAGGCTATTCAACACAGTGGAGTTAATGACAGGTTATGACAGGGCAAAGGCTGTTCAACACAGTGGAGTTAACAAGGGTTTATGACAGGACAGAGGCTATTCAACACAGTGGAGTTAACGAGGGGTTATGACAGGGTAGAGGCTATTCAACACAGTGGAGTTAATGACAGGTTATGACAGGGTAGAGGCTATTCAACACAGTGGAGTTAATGACAGGTTATGACAGGACAGAGGCTGTTCAACACAGTGGAGTTAATGACAGGTTATGACAGGGCAAAGGCTGTTCAACACAGTGGAGTTAACGAGGGTTTATGACAGGACAGAGGCTGTTCAACACAGTGGAGTTAATGACAGGTTATGACAGGGCAGAGGCTATTCAACACAGTGGAGTTAATGACAGGTTATGACAGGGCAAAGGCTGTTCAACACAGTGGAGTTAATGACAGGTTATGACAGGGCAGAGTCTGTTCAACACAGTGGAGTTAACGAGGGTTTATGACAGGACAGAGGCTGTTCAACACAGTGGAGTTAATGACAGGTTATGACAGGGCAAAGGCTGTTCAACACAGTGGAGTTAACGAGGGTTTATGACAGGACAGAGTCTGTTCAACACAGTGGAGTTAATGACAGGTTATGACAGGACAGAGTCTGTTCAACACAGTGGAGTTAATGACAGGTTATGACAGGGCAAAGGCTGTTCAACACAGTGGAGTTAATGACAGGTTATGACAGGGCAGAGGCTGTTCAACACAGTGGAGTTAATGACAGGTTATGACAGGACAGAGGCTGTTCAACACAGTGGAGTTAATGACAGGTTATGACAGGGCAGAGGCTATTCAACACAGTGGAGTTAACAAGGGGTTATGGCAGGACAGAGTCTGTTCAACACAGTGGAGTTAATGACAGGTTATGACAGGACAGAGGCTGTTCAACACAGTGGAGTTAACGAGGGGTTATGACAGGGCAGAGGCTGTTCAACACAGTGGAGTTAATGACAGGTTATGACAGGGCAGAGGCTGTTCAACACAGTGGAGTTAATGACAGGTTATGACAGGGCAGCGGCTGTTCAACACAGTGGAGTTAATGACAGGTTATGACAGGGCAGAGGCTGTTCAACACAGTGGAGTTAATGACAGGTTATGACAGGGCAGAGGCTGTTCAACACAGTGGAGTTAACGACAGGTTATGACAGGACAGAGGCTGTTCAACACAGTGGAGTTAATGACAGGTTATGACAGGGCAGAGGCTGTTCAACACAGTGGAGTTAACGACAGGTTATGACAGGGCAGAGGCTGTTCAACACAGTGGAGTTAATGACAGGTTATGACAGGACAGAGGCTGTTCAACACAGTGGAGTTAATGACAGGTTATGACAGGACAGAGGCTGTTCAACACAGTGGAGTTAACGACAGGTTATGACAGGACAGAGGCTGTTCAACACAGTGGAGTTAATGACAGGTTATGACAGGGCAAAGGCTGTTCAACACAGTGGAGTTAATGACAGGTTATGACAGGGCAAAGGCTGTTCAACACAGTGGAGTTAATGACAGGTTATGACAGGGCGAGTCCCAGAGGACAGTAGCCTACCAAAGAAATGGAATCATTAGAATGGACATAGAACCTCTTCCCTTTCTAGGGATTCCATTTCTATGTAGCCTAGCCAACAAACGGCGGTACCCTCCCTACTATTATCTCTACTACAGGTCCCATACAGTGTGCCACAGCCAACTACTTATTTTAGAGAAAAAAATCATTACGTGACAAATAATACCTGGTATTCTGCTAATGTAGCACTTTGGGCCATATAGGGAAAGTGGATCTAGATGTAATAAAATATAGCCTATGCATGATATGTCTTGTTACATAATTACATTAGGCCAACATGTATATGGAATAATGATATATTCTCAGCAAAGAGAACAGCTAAATGTCTAAATGTAAAGCTTTAATTTAGCTGTCAGTGAGAAGATAATTGCCTTGACATATCCTGGTAATTGTACTGTAGTCTGAATGTGGTGCCAGTCAAACTACTGCTGCCTCTGAGGAGAGAGCAGTCGAGGATCGATTTGTTCTACTGGGACAAAAGAGTCCGTGAAACGCCTGAGTGACAGATGAAATCACAACACAGACCATTCTAAAGGCCATTTTGTCAGAAGACAAATGACTAAGCATGTGAATAGCAGGGCTGGGATCAATTGAAAATGAAGGCAGTCAATTCAGAAAGTGATTTTAATTTAAAATTCAAAAATTGAGAAAAAAATGGAAAAAGCTTCTACTCATCAGTTTATTGAGAAGTCATTGAAAATAAATGCAGTTTTTCACATATTTAATTGTTATTCAAGTTTACTTCCTGAATCCAAAAAGGTTACATAAAGTGGGAATAGAGAGGACAACAACTTCTAGTCCCAGCCATACCCTGCATACAGCACTGTAGCCTCCACATCAGGACATATGAATGAGGCTGGAAGGGAGAGCCTGGAAGCAGGAAAAAGGAGGGAGGAGGGAGAGGCTTTAGTGTAGTCTGTGTGTGGCATTGTAATGGGCATCACGCATCATTACAGCACAGCCACTCCTCTGACCCAGAAACCCTTGCTTCAAAGACTCCAGAGAAAATGGACAACAGATAACTAGCTCAAAAAACAAAAACAACAGCCTGTCTGAGAAAAGTCAAACTGAAGGAACAAAAGTTAAGTCACGTACTTCTATTACTGATAAGACTCAGTAAGGTGAACGTATCTTATGAGTTACAATTTGATTGCTTTAAACTGTCATTGGCCTTTACTTGTCCTTCTGCAAAGTGCTTCTGGCAGAAGGAGATGAATGGTGAGTATGGGGATTCAGTAGCCATCTCCTCAGGGTATACCTGAAACTTATCTGTGATAGCCTGACACTTGTAGACGAGTCGTGCCTGCAGCCGACTGCCTAGCTCTCCCCTCGAGCCAAGGAAGGTATATCCACAGGGCTTCTGGCTCTGCTCTGGGTTTAGCTAGCTAGAGCTGATAACTCTGCCAGATTAAACATGGCAGTGGAGTCGGTAGAGACTGCGGAGGAGGAGAACGTCCTTCTGCCCTCTGTAATTACAGCAGACGAAGGAAGGCGTCCGTCTGTCACATCACACGTCTGTGGGACGTGAGTAGTGGAACAATGAGGGAAGGAACATCCTCAGTCCTCACCATCACTATCAGCACCAGGCCTGGCTGTGTGACACAGTGAAAAGTCAGACTGAATCCTTCTTTAACCTTGTAAAGACCCATGTAGACTAGCTACCTCAGTAACACATTTGACTGCCATGTGGGCTCAAATAAGTCAAGTGGACCAGACAAGTGTGGTTGAAGTGCGTGAGGGTCTGCACATGCATTAGGCATGGGTAAAAGTTATGTTATACAGGCCTCAGATTTTCCTGGAATAAAGTCAAAGCCTACAATTCCCTTACATATGTCTCCATTATAAAGCCCTCCACTGCAATACCATTGGAGCCCAAGATCTGTACTAGACCTTCCTGCATATTCTAGGTTATATCCATATAGGGAACTATCAAACAGACTGTTGATGATGGAACAGACCAAATCACAGTCAACAGCAAAGTTCACACAGGTTATGCAACTTACACTACAGGACAGAATGGGAACGTTCTCACAAACCAAAGCAAATATATTTTGGAGGACAGTGTCTCTCCCTCCCTACCATAGACAGTTTATATTCCTCTTCATCGGGAGAGGAGACCTTTTGAGGGCTCCACCTCGACAACACTCATCTAAGCTTCCATGTAAACTACATAAGACCTTTTGAGGGCTCCACCTCGACAACACTCATCTAAGCTTCCATGTAAACTACATAAGATGACTTGAGAAGTCAATGTTAAGACCTCTTTTTACCCACTCAGTGGTTAGAGTGTCCGCCCTGAGATTAGAAGGTTGGGAGTTCCATCCCCCACCGAGTCATATCAAAGACTGGGACCCAATGCATCTCTGCTTGGCACTCAGCATTAAGGAGATAGATTGGTGGTCCGGCCCTGCACTAGACATGTGTCCTGTCCAGGAGGTGTACTGGTACATCAAGCTGCCTCACTACAGAAACAGGAGATAGACTAGTGTCCTGTCCAGGAAGTGTACTGGTACATCAAGCTGCCTCACTACAGAAACAGGAGATAGGCTCCTGCTCCTATGAGCCGTTACAACTCTCAAAAGCCAAGGCTCATGCAAGGCTACTTACTTATTAGGCAATGTAGGTCAGAACTCTGAATTGTTTTAAGAGAACAGAACGGTCTCTTCTTTAGAATCTTTTTTTGATAACATCAATTACCAAGTAGCACATGATTGGAGTGCTCCTCCCTGCCTCATGACTGGATGACTCGGAGTCAGGACAGGACACAGCCAGTCACACACTGCTGTGCTAACGCATCATTGACATCTGACACACAGCAGCTAAAGACAGTAAAAAAACACTCACACTCAGTGTACTGCCACTGTGACTCATACTAAGATTAATGTCACAATGTTTCAAATCAATTAATGTGGTACTGGAATGCTTGGCATAGGGACTTTCCAGAGAAAAATAAAAGCTGTTTTTGCGGTCACTAAATGAGTCACCTTCCATACCGAGGTGATATCTTTTTCAGAACTGAATGACGCATCAGCACAAGCCCTGTAATAGAGAGGAGAACAGAGACAATACCGTTTCCCCCATGTAGCCAAGTGTTCTTTTGGCCTAGTCAAAGTTCAGAATAATAGGAAGTGAGGTTTATGACACAGAATGACGTTCCATAGTGTCAGTGTTTCCTAGGGATCCCATTTGTGTTTTTCCTCTGTAGAGATGACAACCCAGAAAAGGCAGACTAAAGACAAGTAGGAGTCTCTTACGTCAGCAGAGAGAGCTACAGCCACGTTCCTTCCTCCTTACGAAATCTGGGACCCAGTTCAAACAGAGGAAAGGGGGAAACCTAGTCAGTTGTACAACTGAATGCCTTCAACTGAAATGTGTCTTCGGCATTAAACCCAACCCCTCTAAATCAGAGAGAGCACCAAAGAGAAGCATTACTGACAGGGCATGGCACTACCGAAGGTCTCAGAACAGAATAGTCTCAGAGGACTGGATCTGCTATAGAAGTGTTGAGGGATGCTAGTGACTACAGAATAGTCTCAGAGGACTGGATCTGCTATAGAAGTGTTGAGGGATGCTAGTGACTACAGAATAGTCTCAGAGGACTGGATCTGCTATAGAAGTGTTGAGGGATGCTAGTGACTACAGAATAGTCTCAGAGGACTGGATCTGCTATAGAAGTGTTGAGGGATGCTAGTGACTACAGAATAGTCTCAGAGGACTGGATCTGCTATAGAAGTGTTGAGGGATGCTAGTGACTACAGAATAGTCTCAGAGGACTGGATCTGCTATAGAAGTGTTGAGGGATGCTAGTGACTACAGAATAGTCTCAGAGGACTGGATCTGCTATAGAAGTGTTGAGGGATGCTAGTGACTACAGAATAGTCTCAGAGGACTGGATCTGCTATAGAAGTGTTGAGGGATGCTAGTGCTAAACTCCTCAATCAATATCTAGTACATACCCTACTCCCTAGTTACTCCTGTAGATCTGAAGGGATTGAATAATGAAAACATGAGATACAATGAGGGATCCCCTTAGGTTGAGTACTCATTTCAGAATAGATTAATGCTGACAAAACTGTCAGAATGTGACAAATCTCCTTGTCAAATCAAACAAAGAAACATCTTACTGGAACAAATTCATAGCCCTCTTGCGAACAGATCAGAAGCTTAGATAGACAGAAGAGCGTTAGCTATAGCAGAGACAGGATGAAATGGCAAATCTCCGCAAAGAGCCCTCATCCAGGCAGTAGTCTCATCCCAAATGGCAACCCATTCCCTACATAGTGCACCTCTTTTGATCAGAGCCCTAGGGACCCTGGTCAACAGTAGTGTACTATATAGGGAATAAGGTGACATTAGCGACACAAGCAGTGTCCGGTCAAGACTAATGAGAAACTCCATGGACACGGCTCACAGTGTGCTCGGACAAATGCTGTGGAACTGGACAGAACCTTACAGAATGATCCTCCTTTGACTGACATCCCATTGCCGTCCCTGCCTTCTAATTGGCTCCCAGGGGAGAGGAGATTCAGGCCTTCACGCTGCCCTTACAGCACACACAGAGCATGTGTCAAACCTATGTAAAATTAGTCACCCACTCCCTCCCTACCTCTGACAGAATACCCTAGTCCTGGTCATACCTCAGTGCATCTGTTGGGGGAAAGTGATGCCTAGTCTATGGATTTGTTGGACTGGATGTACAAGGGAAACAGATGTGACAAATGACAAAATGGGAGAGGATTGGAATGCTTCACATAGTGCAAAAAGCAGCCCCATGCTGTTAGTACATGTTTTAATAATAATAATATAATACTCCTTTTTTCGATCTTGTCTCATCGCGTCAAATCCCCAACGGGCTCAGGAGAGATGAAGGTCGAGTCATGTGTTCTCTGAAACATGACCCGCCAGACCATGCCTCTTAACCCAGAAGCCAGCTGCACCAATGTGTTGGAGGAAACACCGTTCAACTGACAACCGAGGTCAGCCTGCAGGAGCCCAGCCCACCACAAAGAGTTGCTAGAGCGCGATGGGCCAAGTAAAGCCCCCCCAGATGACTTTGGACCAATTGTGCGCCGTTCTGTGGGCCTCCCGGTCACGGACAGTTGTGACACAGCCTGGGATCGAACCCGGGTCTGTAGTGACGCCTCAAGCACTGCAGCGCCTTAGACCACTCACCATTCAGGAGGCCCTTTTAGTACATTTTAAAATATTCTAAATTAAATAAGATTGCTAATATGGGTGATTCTTAATGGGACAATTGATGGGTACAACCATCAAACTAGTAGTAATGGGACAATTGATGGGTACAACCATCAAACTAGTAGTAATGGGACAAGTGATGGGTACAACCATCAAACTAGTAGTAATGGGACAATTGATGGGTACAACCATCAAACTAGTAGTAATAGGACAATTAATGGGTACAACCATCAAACTAGTAGTAATGGGACAATTGATGGGTACAACCATCAAACTAGTAGTAATGGGACAATTGATGGGTACAACCATCAAACTAGTAGTAATGGGACAATTGATGGGTACAACCATCAAACTAGTAGTAATGGGACAATTGATGGGTACAACCATCAAACTAGTAGTAATGGGACAATTGATGGGTACAACCATCAAACTAGTAGTAATGGCACAATTGATGGGTACAACCATCAAACTAGTAGTAATGGGACAATTGATGGGTACAACCATCAAACTAGTAGTAATGGGACAAGTGATGGGTACAACCATCAAACTAGTAGTAATGGGACAATTGATGGGTACAACCATCAAACTAGTAGTAATGGGACAATTGATGGGTACAACCATCAAACTAGTAGTAATGGGACAATTGATGGGTACAACCATCAAACTAGTAGTAATGGGACAATTGATGGGTACAACCATCAAACTAGTAGTAATGGGACAATTGATGGGTACAACCATCAAACTAGTAGTAATGGGACAATTGATGGGTACAACCATCAAACTAGTAGTAATGGGACAATTGATGGGTACAACCATCAAACTAGTAGTAATGGCACAATTGATGGGTACAACCATCAAACTAGTAGTAATGGGACAATTGATGGGTACAACCATCAAACTAGTAGTAATGGGACAATTGATGGGTACAACCATCAAACTAGTAGTAATGGGACAAGTGATGGGTACAACCATCAAACTAGTAGTAATGGGACAATTGATGGGTACAACGATCAAACTAGTAGTAGAAGTCTAAAAGAAAAAATAATAAAACTGGTGCACATTAATGTTATCAACTTATATCATTAAATATCTTAAGAAAGCATCACATTCCCTCTACAAAGTAGTCATCAGCAAATTCAGTGCTAGTAGGAAGTGCATATTATTATCATTTATTTTTGGGGAGGAGAAAGGAATAGTATCCCTATTCAACAAATCATCTATATGGGGATCCCCTTTAACGTTTCAAATAAACATTTGTATAATTTTTATTTATTTTATTTGACTCGGCAAGTCAGTTACGGGACGGCCTAGGAACAGTGGGTTAACTGCCTTGTTCAGGGGCAGAACGGCAGATTCTTTTACCTACCTTTCGGTTACTAGTCCAACACTCTAACCACTAGGCTACCTGCTGCCCCAGGTAGCCTAGGAAGGGGGTAGCAATTTATACAAATGGTTTAGACACAATGGGACATTTCTCGTAGCTTACCTGTTCTGGGTGCTCGCTGCCGATGATCTCAGCCACAGTGTTGAAGGAGTCAGCATCAGGGAAGGTCTGGGCGTTCATGGTGAGTCGGACCACAATCCTCTGGCCTCGCTTAGCCATCCTGGCCATCATCATGGCGTCTTCCACTGTGATACAGGCGGTAGGGATCTTCTGCACTCCCTCCTGGTAGTCCTGCCAGCCTGTGTGAGGACTGCAACACAGAGAGACCCATGTTAGAAATGATCAGCAGAAATAGGGCACTGCACTACTTTTGGATTCCCATAAATGACTTATGATAACACACTTTCAAAAAGTCAAGTTAAAACAATATAAAAGGTGTACTAGAGGAATACAAGTATATGGAATACACAAATAGCTACAAATGTGGGACAAAAATGACATGCAGTCAGACTAGACAGGAAGAGAGATGGCAACATGCAGTCCCAGCCTTAGTCAAGCATTCAACTAATTGGTATTATAAGGGAAGGGATACATTGGATCATTGTGACCCATCCAGTACCTGTTGATGGAGAAGGGTGTGATGGACCGGATGAGAGTAGCCACAGCTCCTACTTCAGCTGCCTTGGATGCCCCAAACTCCCTGTACTGCACAGTCTCCCCATAGCTGACAAAGGGCTGGTTATACACCACAATCTTCCCAATGGCTTCCTTCTGCCTTTTTTTCAGCTCCTCAAAAGACTCCACCACCAGCACCTCTGCTTCAATGCCTGAACCGAGAGGAGACCGAAAGCCACAAAAAAAGTGACATGCTTGGAGCAACGGTCTACGGTACTGCATTTCAGTGCTTGAGGCGTCACTACAGACACCCTGGTTCGAATCCAGGCTGTATCACAACCGGCCATGATTGGGAGTCCGATAGGGCAGCGCACAATTGGGCCAGCGTCATTCGGGTTTGGCCGGGGTAGGCCGTCATTGTAAATAAGAATTTGTTCTTAACTGACTTGCCTGGTTAAATAATGGTTATATAAAAATACATCAGTGCACCAGTCGAAGATTCATCTAAATATCTACACCTTGGCTTGAGTTGGGGCCTAGCAAAAAGTGGCAACACCATCAGCATTGTCTAGGCTTGAGTGACAGAACTCATCGCTATAGAACACAGGGGCAGTTCCACGATAACAGAATTACGCTGAGACTCCAAAACCATTGATTTAAACATTTAACAAACCATACAACTAACTCTATGCACATTGACTACAATGAATAATTCACACAGTAAAAAAAAACTAAAAAATAACACTTACTGGAAAACAGATGCAAAGTTTGGTAACTGAATTACAGTAAAAATCTCCCTCAGTTTGATTCTGTTACCAAACTTTGCACCTGCACAGTTCTTCCTATAAATTAATTTTTGTAAAATGTTCAGTGGAAATTGTAGTCCTTGTGTATAGAGTTCTATGGTTTGTTAAACGTTGAAATCAATGGTTTTTGTTTGGTATACGTTTTTAAGTGAAAAATATTGAGCGTAATTTAATTTCCGTGGAATTGCCCATAGACCTACCTCCTTGGGGTGTAGCCACACTGCTGCCCAGTCCAAGGATGGCCATGGTGTGGTTCCGGGGCTGTAGCATCACGGCGCTTTCCTCTCCCCTGACCCAGTGTGGGATCTTCACTGGTTCTAGATGTACGTTCTCCAGCCCATCCTTCCTCAGGGCACTGAACATGTACTTGATAGCCAGGTCCAGGTTCTTAGAGCCACTGACACGGTTCCCTATTGTATCTGTGAAGTCTGCCAGTCTCTCATAGGAGCGGTTCTGGGCTTTGCCATACACAGCCAAGTCTATGATGCTCTTGGCTACCTTTGCATAGCTGGCAATTTCTTTAGCGGTCTCTGGAAATGGCTTTCCACCAGTACTGTGTGGCAAACAGTTACAATGGAGAAATGTGACCAAAAGAGTCAGTGAGGAAAGGCCACATTGTTTTATCTGCCGGCCCTGCATCTGGAGGCAGACATGAACATATGAAGGTTATTTACAAATACTTTCCTCGTGACAACAGTCTATTTGCGCTAATGCACCGACCACACTACATTTCCCTAATTTGCTTAAAATATGACAGCACGCTACACGTGCCAGTGTTTACTTCATTAGTGGGAACAGAAACGTATTGAGGTACAGCGGCAACTAGTATGGGCGGACTGGAGCTCCGACGTAACTCATTTTTTAATAACTACAGATTTCAGAGACATTGTTCCGTGTAATTGCAGGCTATTCTTTGGGTGCGCAAATCACTTTTTTTTATTAAAACAAATGTGACGTCGGTCCATACCAGTCATAGAGCTTAGTCGGCTAATTGACGCAGTGAAATGCATTGCAAAACAAGGAAGCAAGCCACAAGGATCCGTATAGCTAACGTTGTCAGTCGTTGTGATTCCTAACTAGCGAAACTTTTGAAAGGACTTTTAAATTAGGACACAAAAAAAGAACAAACCTTCTTCTACAGTTAGTTGGTAAATTGCTGACCGTCTTGACAGATGGAATAATTCACAATAAATGTTATTCCTTCTAGCCAACTAGCTATTTCTTATCAATTTCAAAATAACTTCCGCGATGAATGACTACGGCAAAGCAGTAGGGACAGCCATGCGTTTTCACGTTCGTTGACAATTCCATTTTGCTTTGTTTTTGTTTCTTTACCAAATTGTGATTAAAAAAAAGTCTGCTCTAATTACTACCCTTGATGTTTACTATGGACATTTTGCTTTTCTTTCTGCATGACTTGGCATGAGCAAACATTTAGCTCACAGCAGCCTGTATGTTTAGTGTTTTGATCAGAGATCGCAAACTAACAAAAGCTATTTATATTTTTTACATTTTAGTTCAGCTTGCACATAAAATCTGAGATACCACATATAGTATTTGTGCTGCAAGTTATATTCTTACATTTACTTTGTAACAGTGTCAAAATTCAAAAGAACACAGACATATGTTGGAGCCTTATCAGAAATACAACCAACTCAAGAGAGAAGAAACCACATTGGATGACTATTTAATATTAAGCCACATTGTTTATTCAATAGTGTCTCCCATCATAACATACAACACTGCTTTTGTAACACTAAGTTGCCATCAGTATCCTGTGCTTATATTCGTGACTACTACTTCATGCCACTGAGAAGACATCTTTTGTCCCAAACAGTAAAAAAAAGAAATTAGACTTTCAGAATGGTAGGCACTTCAAAGGCTTAAAACATTTGTGAATATACTTGAACTAACATATTTCAAATATGTAATATAAATTAATATATAAATTATAGTACAGACATTATACAGATGCACCACTGACCTAAAGGTAGTCAGCGAAATTGTGTTGCACAAGCAGCACTGCAGATATTTCAATGAGCAAGATTTCACTCTGTCACACAGTCAGTATTTGCACACGGGTTTCCGTCACAGCCCGCTCTTACAATATGGCAGCCACTGGACCAAAACAGCGGAGAAGTTTAGCCTCGCGCTCTAACGCTCTTAGTTGTGGAAATTGACCCCATTATGCAGTTTTACTTTATGCATCTACATCATTTCGCTGACTACACCTTTAGAATAGTCAGGACTAAAAGGCAACTAAATAAATGGGGACATTGTGTTACATGTGATAAATGGCAAAAACACTGTTCCAAGTCCAAGGAAAGTCTTACTGTAAGTACCTTTATTCAATAATTACGTACCATGAGAAAAACATCAGCCCAGTGATCATAGAAGTTATTATTTTTTAGGGAAGAGGAACCGTCTGTTCTATTGTAGACATTCATAATTCTTTACAGATGCTAGAGGGGGAACAGATAAGTAAAAGGTACACCATGTCCTGTTCACTGGGACTACATCACAAATAGCACCCTAGTCCCTATTTAGTGCACTGCTTTTGACCAGTGTTCATATGGCTAAAGGGTGCCATTTGGGATAGCGCCCTGGACTTTCGAATGACAGATTTTCAGTCAAAGTTGAAACGGATATTACAGAGACGTCCGGTGTCCCATCTGTGGCTAGAGTAAATCACTGTACTAAAGTCAACACAAAGTCAACTGAACAGAGTTGAGCGCATAGGACTGTTCATTAGCATTAGTTCCCCATATCTTGCAAGTCATCATTTAAAAGCTGCAGATAAATGAAAATCAGCTTTTATATCATAAATCAGTCAGAAAAGTTTTGCAGGTTTGTTTATAAAAACACCCAAGTCTTAAAATACCATTGTGATCAGAGGAGAAAATTCATGGACCTAATAGTGAAACCTACTGAAAAGGTTACTCTATATTTTGGGTAACAGAAACTGGAACACAGAGTACATATAGCAGTGGAGGCTGCTGAGGGAGAACGGCTCATAAGAATGGCCAGAACGGAGTAAATGGAATGGCATCAAACACCTGGAAACCATGTGTTTGATACATTACCATGAGCCGGTCTCCTTAATTAAGGTGCCACCAACCTCCTGTGATATAATGCACTCCTCAAAGCACGTGTCAAACTCATTCCACGGAGGGCTGAGTGTCTGAGGGTTCACTCCTTCCTTGTACTTGATTGATTAAGGTCCCTAATTAGTAAACACCTCACCAGGTTGTCTAGGTCTTGAGAAGAAAAAACAAAAACCCAGACACTAGGCCCGCCGTGAAATGAGTTTTACACCCCTGCCATTAAGAGTACCATTTAAATCAGTGTTTCTTAACTCCAGGCCTCGAGTACCTCCAACAGTACACGTTGTTGTAGCCCCAAACAAACTCACCTGATTCAACTTGTCAACTAATCAGGCCCTAAAATTGAATCAGGCAAGTTTGTCAGGGACTACAACAAAAATGGGTACTGTTGGGGACTGGAGTTGGTAAACACTGCTTTATATCAGTAATGTTTTACTAGAAGGGAATGTCCTTTGCTTTGGTGAGATGACACTGGGTAGTTATGGAATCCTGTAATTCATTTCACACAATGACAAGAAAAATACCATAATAACAAAGCAAAACAAAATGTTTTCATCCAAGTTAAATTGGAGACCAGATTGCTTTGAGACTAGAAACATTACATCACCTCGACATGAAAAACATAAGTTAATGAAAAACAACAACTTTGGACATGCTATGAAAAAAATCAAAAATAGAATAGCTATAGGACAATTATATTCTGTCATTTTTATTTCAGTGACCTTTTAAAAAAAAGTTGTTTTTCCTTCCTTACAAATATGTACCTCTACAGTTAGAAAGTAGTCCATGACCATCTATGAATATGTTTCACGTTCTCACATGACAAGGAAATTCTCCAACCGTTCTAATGATCCACAATATGAAACATTTACAATAGCCCTGTTTGGCCTCATTAAGGAAAAGTATATATTTGCTATATGAAAAAGCTCCTTGAAACACTTCCTCATTCAATACCATTTCAACCAACAGCATGCGAGGAGGACCCTGCTGTATGAGATGTTTTGTATGCATCCCAAATGACACCCTATATGGTGCACAGATACTGGTTAAAAGTAGTAAGTACACTATAGAGGGCATAGGGTGCCATTTGGGACACAGCCTTCGTCTTTATGTTGCTCCAGAGGTTTCTCCTCATAGTGACGGTGGTTGTGTTTCAGGCGTAGAACTCCTTGGTGGGGGCTTTCTGATAGGCTGAGCTAGGGGCCTTGCGTTCTCCGAGGACGTAGCTCCCCTCGTCCTTCTTCCTCATCCTGTAGACCAGGAGGAGGATGAGGAAGATGGCGAACAGCAAACCTATAACCCCGCCAGCTATCACCGCTGGGGGGGAGAGAAGAACAACGTCAGAAGATGCTCATTGATCAATAATTCAATACAAGTGATTGGTGTTGACAACACAACAGTGGAACCTTGCTAGAAGATAAAGTGTTAATAACAGTCCAATCAGATATGACAGACCTCTACCAGATTGTGTGTGGGGCAAGGTAATTACCCCAACCCGATTAATTATACGATGTGCTGTCTCACCTAGCTATATTAAGACGAATGCACTAATTGTAAGTCGCTGGATAAGATCGTCTGCTAAATGACTAAAATGCAAAGTAAATGTAACCGCATTACCTTCTCTTAACGTGGATGAACAATTAAGAGGCAACTATGATTGTTTTGTATCAAATGTTTGGCAACAACTCACATTGAGAAATGAATGGGGAAAAGCACCCTGATAGCTGCAGTCTAGTGCATCAAAGTTAAGATCAATGGACTAATCAAATATGAGACGGAGCCGACTCAGGAGGAGTCACAATTACACTCTTCATTCATAACATGCTTTCATTGTACAACAATCCCCAAGTGTTGTTGGTTGCTTGACTCAGTCTCCTTCCCTCTGCTATCAAACGACAAGACAAAGAGTCTGTTTTTATTGATTATGAAAGCAAAGTCTAGAGTTACCCAATTTAAGAGAGGCCATGTTTCAGATCCAATCTCTGATTCTGGGCTGTATTGAAAAATGATCTCTTCAATTGGAACTGATAGATTTCAGATGACTGTTTTGATGAATCATTATCGTATTGTGTATCGCTTTTTTGTGTGATGTTTAACATATGTTGTCTCATGATATTTTATTGCTTTCATTATGCTCAGGTCTCATTGGAAAAAGAGACGTTAATGTCAATACGATCTCCTGAATAAATAAACAAAAACCAGAACATACCAGCTAGCACCTCCGTCCTCTGGAATAGGTTTTCAGAGTGTACATCGTAGGGTGCGTCTGCCTCGTACAGCAACCCGGAAGCACCAGTGGTGCTGGGAGGAGCTTCACTACTGATAACAGTCTCCTCTGTCACGTCCAGAGACTGCTCAGGGACCTGGGTCTGACACACACAGAGACAGAGGGAGAAAGATACATTTAGATTTTCACAGCAACTATAAAACCACAGGGATACTATTAAGTCCTTGCCATGCCAATAGTGCGAGGCGAAATGAAACAACCACACTACTGGCTCAAAAGCCCACACTAAAGTCAGTTAAAAAGAGAGGCATACCTCTGTTTCGGTCTCCGTTTCTGTCTCAGCTATTTCTGTGCTCAGGTCAGTGAATGTCAACATCTCCATTGTGGTTGAAAGGGCTGGTAGAGAGTCCTGGGTTGGCTCTGCTTCAGGAGCGGCGAACACCCTTTTCACTTTGACTGGCTCAGTGGCCTCACCGATAACTGAGGAGGAAAATAATCTAAAATGTATTGACCCCAAAGAGAAATGTGGTTTGCAGGCAGGGCTAACATGATAAACAACAAATCACAACAATGCTAATGAATTCACTTTTCATAATGAGTCGACCAATAACGTCACAACCCCTGTCATACTGACTCAGAAATAGACTGCAAGCCAGATCTGTTTGGGTGTTCTTGTACAGTACATTACAGTCTATGGTTCAGTATCACTTCAGGTTAGGGTATATGAAATAATGACTCATTCATTATTGAACGTCTCTCTACATGACATATGCTGGGTAATTAACATAGTCTTGGTTGACTGCATGTGAAACATCTGTGCATTCACCGCCTCCGTAGGTCCATTGTGATCCTGCAGTACCAGTGTGCCCTAGCAGGTTAACCAAAGTCAAAAGGTTTCTGTGCACCGTCTAGGACCTTCGTAGAGCCAGTACAATTATAGATTTACATACAGCTATAACCCTTAACATGGCATTCAGGTTACTATGTAAATGACATTAGGATACAAGGGTGAAATATTTTAGAAGAAGGTAACCATTGCTTACTCATATCACCGGACCCGGAGCCAGAGTTGTAACCGTCGTCGTCTACGGAGTCTCCTGATTGGTCATCCAGGTACAGGTAATCCGACTGGGCCGAAATCAATATCTGTGAATGGAGAACAAGAGATGAACAAAAAAAAGTGTCTCCACCATATAAATTGAATTCTACATGCTATTTAGGCAATGAGGCCTGAGGGGTGTGGTATATGTCCAATATACCACGGCTATGAACGCTGCAATGCAGAGTACAGCCTGGATACAGCCCTTAGCATGTTGGCCATATACCAAACCCCCAAGACGCCTTATTGCTATTATAAAATACTTCCACATAAATAGAACAAGAGCATTTGCATCATACCCATGGTATATTGTCTGATATACCACAGCTTACCTCTGATTCAGAGGGGTTGGGTTAAATGTGGAAGACACATTTCAGTTGTACATCTGACTAGGTATCCCCCTTCCCTTGATCAGCATCCAGGACCCATAATAATACTCAATAACTGATCACATGACAAACTACTCCCAGTGTAGATTTCATGCCCTTAAGATTATACAAACACTTTTCACTGTGGAGGATATCCATGCTGTTTATTTTATACAGGCATTTGAAGCGCAAGAGCAAAACAAATTTGAAAGAACCATGCTAACGAAATCAAGACAAATATTTTGGGAGAATTTTAATCCATTTTTTAAATCTCACAGTTCCCTGGGAAACAAACAAATGAACAGAAGCAGAAGTATCATGAGCCTCCCCATTACCTGAAATACCACTTAGAAGCTATGAAGGCCTGGATCAAATCTTCCCATTTTCTGAAGCAGAAACCAAAGACAATGTATCAGTCTTCCTGTAATTCCTCTGCATGTGGAGAGCAGGTTAAAACAGGAAGGTGTCATTGTCTGACTGGCTCATCCAATCCCAAGGCAAAGTGTTATTGTGAACAGAAGAATGAATAAACAGACAAACTATTTTTTTTAGGGCAGGAGGCTGCTCTCAGAGCAGATGGAACCATGTAGTCTGACTCTCTGAACCCTGGATCCTTCTAGGTCATCCCTCCCAACCCCCTGCATTCCTTTAGATCTCATGGAAATCACCATTCACAGCCACTGATGCTCACCAAGACGTGTGATGTTTCCACACAATTGCGCTTCCCAAAATCCCCACAAAAGCAATAAGTCTGACAAAGGTACTAAGGATACACCCCTCTGTGTGTGCGCGCACGCACACACGTCAAGGTCTGCCTTTTTGCTTCTCTGATGAATGTTGACACTAAGGAGCCTGGTTCAATTTTCAGGTCTTTGTTCGTGAAGGAGAGGGGGAAAAAGTGACATACAAGGATGATGTAAGAAAAAGGAAGGACTCTTGCTTCAAAGGAAGCAGAGCCTAGTACACAAGAGGACAAGTCATTTCAGACTCACTGAAGGAGAGATGCTTCAAAGAGCACAACAATGGCTCTGGTTGAAAAGAGGGAATACCCAGCTAGATAAAGACCTTCCCTTTTGGCCTCTGGGATGACATTTTCTTTTTTAAATAATTGTCATGTGTACAAAAACACATCTTTGGTATGCCATTGTGTTGTGCTCCAGTTGTCTTTCAAACTGTCACACACAGTGAATCATCTTTTGTTTGCTATGCAACATACTATAGAGAACGCAGCAGGCAGAACATGAGGAAGTGATGATCAAAGTAATCCAGGAAAACAATGTGTAAAAGTGCTCCCAAGACCACCATGCTACTTAACGGTGTTAGTACACATTATACATACATAACCGTGGTATTCAAACGAGGCTGCAATGAAAACGAATGGGACTGTAGCAACTGCATTGGCATCAAAATCCAGAGGGTAAACTACGTTTCTATTCAAGTGTTGATTGACATGGTAATGGACCAATAGTATTTGAGAAAAGTTAACGGACCCCTCTGACACTGTACTGTATTGTGATGTGTCAACGCTCAAGGCATGTATGCTACGTGTGGGCTAGGTGCAAAAATGTTGTTCAGAGTCTAATCATATAGCATACTTGTGTGTTCACATCGGCCTCTGGAAAACAGAGCCTGACACAATCTTAGCCTAGAAGACCACATGTACACTATGAAGAGTAGGAATGGAGTCATGAATGACTGATACCTACTGTACACTACTTCCGTTTGCCAGCCCTGAAAACACTTCCCAGTATTTAAAAGTATTTGACCCAGGTCTACTCAGCTGATTTAGCCTCTGAAGCAGTCAAGTGTTATGACAAATATCAAGTTGACCCCAAACATCCAATAGAGATAACATTGTGAGAACAATGGAGACTCTCAGGGTCAGCCGGTGCCCATACAGTAGTAGTCTAGTCAGTGTGAATGCCCAGCCACTGAATCATGAAGTACAACATCAATACAGACTGACGTTAAACAGCCCTAATCATTTCCTCCAATGTCCTTTGTTGATCAGGATTAGTCAAGGACTCAGATCAGGCCCCGGTACAGTACAGAGTACAACTAGCTACTGAAAGGCCCCATTTTCCTGCTGCCAGCATTCCATTTTCTTATTAGATAGTAGTGTTAGGTTAGGCTTTATCTAACAGGCTAAGATTGTGTCAGGCTCTGTTTTCCAGAGGCCGATGTGAACACACAAAAGTATGCTATATGATTAGACTCTGAACAACGTTTTTGCACCTAGCCCACACGTAGCATACATGCCTTGACAAAATACACTGTTCAAGATGTGAGGATCAATTACTTTCACATCTTATGAATAGACTATCTAAAGCAGTGGTTTATGGGGGTTTCAACAGCATCATATGGGGCTGCCTCAACTCTTCAGAGGGAGGTAGAGCGAAGAGGCGATGAGAGAACCATGTTTGCAGCAGTACGATGTGGTGGTGAATAATATCTCTCATTCCAAAACAAACTGCTGTCAGACATATGAAGGTGAGCCTCACATTCCTGGGCCAAAGTAGCAGCACAAGTGAGGTATTGTGCAGGGAGCTGAAGAGCTCAGGACTGGGCTTTCAGGCTGTGCCAAGTCTACAACTGAAAAGGAAATACTCCCTCTTCTCTCCCTCTGCTCACTAGCTAGCTCCTTCCAAACAGCCCAGTCAGCCAGACCCTACTAAATGGTTGAATCATTAAGGTATTGTTATTAGCGGCTAGGACAGCAACAAATGCTGGGGACATGTCAGCTAATCATGTCACCCTCCTCCACAGGTATAGTTGTCAGCTGTAATGATGGGAAGAGAGAACCTGCCAAGATATGGCTAACACTGGACTTATGGGGCTTTTTAAAATGCATTCCAGGCAGATCTAGGATGACTACCTGATATGAATGTAATCTCAACATGAAAAACATTGGATTTCCTTTGAAAGTCCTCCTCCATGCCCTGAAGGCCTGGCTGTGTTGTTTCTCAGCATACCCCTGTCGGACAGCCAGAGGAAAACAGGACGTTCTGAGCTGCTTACCTTCACACATTAAATAACATTCAACGCTACCGGCAACACTGCCCATAAATATATACCGTCCGTCAGCATCACCCAATGACAGCAACACCATGAATGCAACCAAACAGGTCTACCAAGACATTAACCAGCATGTGGACCAACAGTACAGGAGCTCTCTAGTAACCAGCTTCCTTCCACAGTGCTGGGAAGCAGCACAGATGTTACAGGTGTGGGTTACAATATTAACCCACATCTGCCGAGGGCTCAGCGTCATACAGGGCACAGCAGCTCTAGGCTACGTCCCAAATGGCTCTCTATTCCCCATTTAGTGCACTGCTTATGATGGGCCCTAGTCAAAAGTAGTGCACTAAATAGGGAACAGGGTGCCATTTGGGATACAGACCTTGCCGATGTAGTAGCTGTCCAACCAGCTGCTGACATTCGCAGCCCCTCAGGAGTACACAGGAAGAGCATTAACTAACTGCTGGACGATGCCAGCGCTCCACCAGAACTGCTGCAGAGACTAACAGGATGAATACAGCCCATTCAGACCAGAGGCATGTCTGGTGTTCTTCATATGATTCAATAAACACAGGTGTTGTACTAGGGCCATGAGGCTGGGATATTCTACGTCTTCTTGGAGGGGGCGGAGAGCAGAATACTGAGTCAGACATTCTGTGGATATTTGTTTCATTGACTGTACCTGAATGACAGAACTAGATGTAGTGTATGTTGTGAAATTATATCAGAGAGTGACAACCAAATTATGGTGAGATTACATGTGCTAGTTTCAGAAAGCACAAAATATGATTTTGTCAAGCGTGGTCTTTCAAAGAGAGAGACGTTGCCAATACTCGTCAAAGCTTCTTATACTCCAAGCCTTTCTCACTGCTGTCTATGCCTTGGGACAGGTCATCATTGTAAACAGGAAATGTGTTAAGTTATACTTACCTATATAAATGAAGATTAAATAAAAACATTAACTTTGGTCCTTGGATAACTGAACACCACAGTAGTGTGAGTATGAAGTAGTTTACTGTGATGTGGGACCCTGTGTGAGGGCTGGCTGATCCACACTCCAACTATTACCTTAATGTTAAGGACTACATTCAATCAAAGCTGCATTGCAGATTTTCGGCAGTAGCTCTCTGGAATGACCACTATGTCCAGCAGATATTAAAATTATATCTTATAATTCTAGGAAGCTTTCGGAGGTAAGAGTTCATGAAAGAGTTGGGAACAGAAAATCTAACAATCATTTATAACAAAATCCATTATTTTCTAACTCCGTTTTCCATCCAGGTAATCATGGTGTGAGACTGTCATATTCCAGGGATTACCAGAGCCAAGACATGAACAGGGGACATGAGTGGGAGTTTCAGGAGTAGCCAAGGAAAATCAAAGTTCAGTTGTGCAAAATATAGCTAATGTAAAGCAGATATGCAATGAATTTCTCAATATCTTTGTATTAATGCCAGAGTATGCCTTGGGACATACTCATTTGACAGCAAATGAGTCTGCACATGAAATCACTTCAAAAGACAGGATTACTAAGCAATTAGTGTCTACATTCAGGCTCAATTATAGCTTTTCACAAGTTCTTAAACTACACCCCAGGCTTGGTCAGACAGAAGCTATGGATCGGTCTCAGTTTGTGGTATTCGTTGACGTGATGCCACCACACACACAGCTTTAAGGCCTCTACACTGTTTACGTGCGTAGATCACGTGCATGTTCATAGTTGGAGTCATGAGGGGCCCAGACACTCACTCTAGCAACGACATTTAAAAACGTCTGGATCCCATGTATTTGCCCGTTTACAAATACTAGCTAGCTACATGTCTGGTGTTATGCTTCTAACTCTACTTTAAGGACTAAAAATAGAATTAGTTTAAAATATATATCTTAACACTCCAGATACAAATTTACTTTCAGGATTTAACTAGCTACAAAAGCAAACATGTCTGCCTCCAAATTAGAAGAGATTGAACTGCTCTTACTAGTCGTTTGTTTTTATTTCTCACGAGGGAGAAAATGGCATGTTGGTCCACTGACCACTACAAGAGGGGACAATTGAGAATATGTCTCTAGTCTGACCTATGCAAAGCATTGACAGGGGAAGACATGTTCAGTACTTTTGGATGTTTTTGGCAATTACAGGCACACAGCAAAAGCATTGATGCTAGTTAGAAGCTAGGAAACAACCGTTTTTGCCATCGTCAGCGAAGCTTGGCAGGATACCTGGCATGTCTCGAAGGCAGATTTAGTTGCTTATCCCTCAGTAGCAAAATGGGCCGAAATCACCTGAGAGTTTTGGGATCGTTGGAATTATCAGTTGTGTAGGAGCAGTCGACGGGACACGCATTCAGATCCGAGCTCCAGCAAACTCTGGTAACGAGTACTACAACTACAAGGGATGTTTCACAATAGTCCGGATGACAGGCCGCAATGCAAAGTACCACTTCACCATGGTCGACGTGGGCGCATTTGGTCGGGAGGGAGATGCCGACACCAAGGCCAGGGTCCTTGCCGATGACCCAAACACTGAGCCCATATTCCCGCTGAAGGTCAACATGATGCGACCTTATCCAGGTAAAATTCTGTAAATCTATATGACTGGTATAATTTTCACATGGTAATATTACACCAATGTGAATAGAAGTAATGACATGCCTCACATAAAAGTGCTCTGGCATCCCAGTAGGAGGATGGGGCCTATGTCCCAAGTATAAAGTACAGTTGTTACAGTACACATCTGATAGCCTTCATGATCCTGTTCAACACTAATGACATGCCTCACATAGAGGTGCTCTGGCATCCCAGTAGGAGGATGGGGCCTATGTCCCAAGTATAAAGTACAGTTGTTACAGTACACATCTGATAGCCTTCATGATCCTGTTCAACACTAATGACATGCCTCACATAGAGGTGCTCTGGCATCCCAGTAGGAGGATGGGGCCTATGTCCCAAGTATAAAGTACAGTTGTTACAGTACACATCTGATAGCCTTCATGATCCTGTTCAACACTAATGACATGCCTCACATAGAGGTGCACTGGCATCCCAGTAGGAGGATGGGGCCTATGTCCCAAGTATAAAGTACAGTTGTTACAGTACACATCTGATAGCCTTCATGATCCTGTTCAACACTAATGACATGCCTCACATAGAGGTGCTCTGGCATCCCAGTAGGAGGATGGGGCCTATGTCCCAAGTATAAAGTACAGTTGTTACAGTACACATCTGATAGCCTTCATGATCCTGTTCAACACTAATGACATGCCTCACATAGAGGTGCTCTGGCATCCCAGTAGGAGGATGGGGCCTATGTCCCAAGTATAAAGTACAGTTGTTACAGTACACATCTGATAGCCTTCATGATCCTGTTCAACACTAATGACATGCCTCACATAGAGGTGCTCTGGCATCCCAGTAGGAGGATGGGGCCTATGTCCCAAGTATAAAGTACAGTTGTTACAGTACACATCTGATAGCCTTCATGATCCTGTTCAACACTAATGACATGCCTCACATAGAGGTGCTCTGGCATCCCAGTAGGAGGATGGGGCCTATGTCCCAAGTATAAAGTACAGTTGTTACAGTACACATCTGATAGCCTTCATGATCCTGTTCAACACTAATGACATGCCTCACATAAAAGTGCTCTGGCATCCCAGTAGGAGGATGGGGCCTATGTCCCAAGTATAAAGTACAGTTGTTACAGTACACATCTGATAGCCTTCATGATCCTGTTCAACACTAATGACATGCCTCACATAGAGGTGCTCTGGCATCCCAGTAGGAGGATGGGGCCTATGTCCCAAGTATAAAGTACAGTTGTTACAGTACACATCTGATAGCCTTCATGATCCTGTTCAACACTAATGACATGCTTATTTATGCAAAGGTTCTTCAGGCCTTGATGATGCCAAGAAGATCTACAACTACAGTCACTCCAGAGCCAGAAGAATTAGTCCTGAAGCATGAGACAGAATACACTCAGCGGTTCAGGACGACAGCTAGCCTAGCGTTTAAGAGCATTGGGCCAATAACCGAAAGGTTGTTGGTTTAAATCCCTGAGCAGACTAAGTGAAAAAAATGGGTTGGTGTGCCCTTGAGCAAGGTCATTAACTCTAATTGTTCCTGTAAGTCACTCTGGATAAAAGAGTCTGCTAAATGACTAAAATATCAATCTCGACTTGTGTTTTCTATTCAGTTCTGAAAGCTGTGGGCCAAGTCAGGCTCCCTCTGGATCTAGAAAAGGATCCCAAATGTACTGGTGAAATTCTTTGAAAATCTGTGACATGCTTAGCAGTGTTCTACAAAAACACAGAAAATCCTCAGCAGAGAAAGAAAATCCCCAGTGTTGAAAGATCAACACAGGCTCTGTGAGAAACTTCCCTCCCTTAAATCATCGCTAAATATAAATAATTGATTTAACCCAAGTGACGGAACTCAGATTCTTCAGAGGGGGGGGGGGGGGGGTAGTGACTTAAGTGGAGAATCTCAGACCTTTCAAATAAGACAACAAAGCTGTCAAACCACAACCCTACAAGTTTGACCCAGCAACAAACTCAACCCCACAAGTATCCAAATCAGTTCTGATTTATCACATAAATAACATCTGCTAAAAATGTGTATCGCTGGTGTACTGAAATGCTTGTGTATTTGACCCAGCAACAAGCTCAACCCAGAAAATGTTTAAAATTCCAGACAAGCTTTGGTGGACAGATAAAAGGCAAGCCTCTTACAGAACTGTTGAGAGAGAAGGAGACAGAAAGAGAGCTGGGGAAAACGAGTAGAAATACCAATGGAGCGCAGATCCACTTACATGTGAAGCTGCATGACTCCCAGACCAGCCCTATCCAGTCAGCGCTGATAGGTTTGACAGTACATACTCTACCCTGTGTACTGCATGCATGACTAACACTGGGGAGGGCCTCCCTCCTGATGACAGGAAACATTTTAAAAGAAGTATTTAAAATATTCTCAAATTAAGGTCAGGCAGAAAATACCACCACTTAGGATCTTGTGCGAGATTGTAGTTCCAAAGGAAATAAAACCGATTAGTTCCTGTTTTGCATTGATATCGTTATCACAGCTTGTGGATTCAGAGTCCAGATCACACCACACCGTCTTTCACATCCAGACCGTCACCTCTGACTCACATACAGCTTCGGTGGTCTCTAAAAACAACACTAATGTCTATTGAGAGAACGTCTGCCAGTTACATACAGTACAAAAACATCTGGAGTGGGTGTTTTTGTTTTCAGGAAACCGGTATGGCCATATATGGAAGTAACGCAAGGCAAAGAACATTTAGTACCAGTCACATCTATTAGCAAAGAGCAGACAAGGGGTATTCTCTCAGGATGCTTTTCAACCGGGTAAACAAAGTTGGCTGGCATAACACCACAGCAAGCTGTCAGCATACACCGTCATGGAACATCTTGCATTTGACCACGGTCCACGCTATTCTAGAAAAATGTTACATTAAGGTTAACTTTCACTCTAGGATGTATGATCAGAGTAGCAATGATCACAATTCCATGTACAATCAAATCCACACAAACAAAGAGAAGTCCAAACATTTACTAAATCTTCAGGCATAGGCTACATTTGTCAAGAATGGTTCAAAACTAACATCTCTTATTATTGACCTTCAGATCTGAGCCAAACAACCTACACACTTTCATTATCCAGTTGACAAGTTCAGGGCTTCATAGATACAGAGCAGACGGTGTGTACATCACAAGGTTTTCCCATCTCACAACACAGCCATCTAGTGCCTTGCTGCCTAGCCACCCCCAGGTTTTCACTGAGAACTTTACATTTGCTAAGCTAATTGAGGCAGGGGAGGAATGAGAGTAGCAGTCAGTACTGAAGCTGCGGCATGTGACCATTTTCCATCCTCTCAAGAAATCCTATTTGTCAGGCTAGTAATTTCATTACTTTTCTCATTCAGGATTTCCATGCATATTTCTAGAGCTTTGATCTCAGACTTAAGTACATCCAACTCTAGATGTTTCTATACTGTTGAAGTTATTCCCAACCATGCCTTAGTATTTGATGTGGGCCATCTGTATGAAACACTTTAAATTACACAACGTTGGTGATGATATGACAAGTCATTTCAGTTCCATCTAAACAGCAGATGTTTCTTCACTGTTGACTTTAATACCAATCAAGTCAGATGTCATGGTGACAGTGATATAGTACATGAAGTACTTTCAGTGACAAATCGTCAATGATGACGTGTTACATCTGTTTAATATCGAGATATAACTAGAGCAATAGTTTCTCTGTTTCCGCATTAACAAAAATATGGATAGTGATGGAGGGAAGAGTCCTGTCCAATATGTGATGAATTAGAGAAAATGGCTGCCTCTCAGAGCTGGTGTTTATGTTTTCTGCTGAAAAATGGAAGGGGGGTGAGCGATGGTGGTTTCTGAAATCCTGAATGGACCAAATACAGTCAAATGCTCCAAATGAGGAATCTGACCTAATGTTAGAGGGGAGCGTGAGGCATGCAGCCTTCACCACAGTCAAACACACATCAGCCTAAAATAACTTCATTCATTCACCCACCTTCACTTTAGTATAATGTCCATAGGTTGATACCATCACAACTATAGAACCCTGCACCCCCATTCACTTTAAATCAGAGATGAGGGCCCTTGCCTTTAACTCCACTGATAGACAATTCAGTAGTTGTTTAACGTGTCTTTCAATAGGAGGTTATTGGACACGTGTTAAAAGGCAACACTGAGATGCCCTGTGTTCTCGGCCTGGTTAAATGGAAACATTTCAATCTGTTTTGACCAAGGAACAGAGACGACTGTAGTTCCACACCGCCTCTTGAAAATCATATTTGACCACGGTGGAATCAAAACGGTAAATAAACTATTTGGTTTTACACAAATATTAATCAAGACACGTGCTTTTCTGGCAACTAAAAAGGTATCTTTATAATTTGGGCCACAATGTGATAAGACTTCAGTCATATGGGAAGTGCACAAGGGGAAGGAGGACATAAATAAGGGAATAGTTATTGACTTCTTTACTTGTAAAAGTAGCCAGATGAATGACTCGTTGAGGTTATGAAGACCGCGAGTGAGACAAGCATGCAAAATAGCGTACATCGAAACCAAAGCCCGTTAAAAAAAACATTTCAGCACCGCCTTACCGCGCTAGGTATAACAAAACACATTTTATATGACTTTCTTTGTCCTGACAACTTTACTCACCGTTTCACTCATAAAACAGGTCGCCAACGCGAGAGTCAATAGTATCCAAGTGTTCGTCATTATTCCTTTGGAAAGAACAAACCGTGGCGAAAAATAGATCTATTGGCTAGCGCTCATACAAAACATATGTAATTATCTTCACAGTTGTAGACGCCACTCTCTCTCCCAGATTATACTCTCCCAATCGAATTATTCCAAAACGAGCAAAACTAGATCCTCCCCACTCGATGTTTCTCTCCGAATAAAATAGTTTATTTCCCGTTTTCCTAGTACTTTTCTACTGAAAGGGAAAAGCGGAAGCACGCGCTACTACATGTACGGATGCGTCAGTTTGGAACGCAACATTCATTGCGGAAACAAGGTAGTTAGGAAAGAGTCTTCTATAATTGGTTGATAGATACGTGGAACATAAAGAAGCGTCATTCACTTGAGTGTGCAGTGATAATTTAAATTGACAATTTGACATAGCCACAAGTGAATGAGTTATGATAGGCTAGTAGAGTTTGCCGACACAGGTTATGAACCATCCGGATATGATAGCCCCATCTCACTTCTGACACCAAGGCAGGATTCCGGGGTAGCGTAACACCTCACAATACATTGAAAGGTCTAAACCAGGACTCTCCAACACTGTTCCTGGAGAGCTATCGTCCTGTAGGTTTTCGCTCCAACCCTAATCTAGCTCAACTGATTCTAATAACGAGCTGGTTGGTAAAATGAATCAGGTTAGTCACAACTGGGGTTGAAATAAAAACGTACAGGAGGGTAGCTCTCCGGGAACAAGGTTGGAAAGGAGCCCTGGTTAAACCTATCGTTTTCACATCATTGGAGATGAGAGGGCGCCACTCAAATGTTTAGATCAGGGGTGTCAAACTCATTCCATGGAGGGCCTAGTGTCTGCGGGTTTTGGGGTTTTCCTTTCAATTTAGACCTAGACAACCACGTGAGTGGAGTTATTTACTAATTAGTGACCTTAATTCAATCAATCAATCAAGTACATTGGAGGAGCGAAAACCCGCAGATACTCGGCCCTCCATGGAATGAGTTAGACAAGTGGTTTAGATGTGCTGTTGTCTATAGACTTGGATATTGACTTTACTTAAATAAAACATCAATATATGAATACAAATGTAATAATGTGACGGGATCATAGAACAAAATAAAGCTTATCATGTAAATAATACTTTGATTATACCTTGCTCACAGTGTGGCAAATGTAATCTAATATTTGGTCTGATTAGTTCAGTTTTGCTTCCCCCTGTTGGGGAAAGTTGATTCGTACATACACTCAAGTTATGTGCCTGAATGACAATGTTATTATCAAAGTCCTTGCAATTGAGATGTTATTAAATAATTCAAAACAGCTCAAAGGCATGTTTTATGATGCATCAAAAAGGTTCATGTTGTTTGAAGACACAGAATAACATGACTGCTGTCCTAACATGATCTGTTTAGACCGAGGTTTCCCAAACTGGGTCCTGGGGTCCCCATTGGGTACACATTTTGTTTTTGCCCTAGCACTACATAGCTGATTCAAATCATCAAAGCTGGATGATGAGTTGGTTATTTGAATCAGCTGTGTAGTACTAGGGCAACACCCTGGTTTAGTACTATGGAAGGTAAATTGTATAATGTATGCAAAGCTATAATGATGAGTAGTAAATCATAGAATGAAGGAATCTGCATGATTAGGGCTCTTTCTGGATTAATCTCAAAATGCATTGGAAAGGGTCTGGGGGGATCTTGGACATTATCTTTCAATATGGTTGAAAGACGAGGTCTGGGAGGGGGAACTTGGACATTATCTTTCAATATGGTTGAAGGAGAAGGTCTGGGAGGGGGAACTTGGACATTATCTGTCAATATGGTTGAAGGACAAGGTCTGGGAGGGGGAACTTGGACATTATCTTTCAATATGGTTGAAGGACAATGTCTGGGAGGGGGAACCTGGACATTATCTGTCAATATGGTTGAAGGACGAGGTCTGGGAGGGGGAACTTGGACCTTATCTTTCAATATGGTTGAAGGAGAAGGTCTGGGAGGGGGAACTTGGACCTTATCTTTCAATATGGTTGAAGGAGAAGGTCTGGGAGGGGGAACTTGGACAAGTTCCCCCTTCCAGACCTTCTCCTTCAATATGGTTGAGAAGGAAGCGAGGCTAGGAGAGAGGATGTGTGGAATTGCATAATGACAATTTAAGATACAGCCAAGCTAATACTTTCAGTAGGTAATCTGACAGGAGATATTTTCTTGATTCTTCTGAGGGCTGATGTTGTTGAGTCAAAGTAGTCATCACCACCGGTTCATGTCAATTATGTGGACATTACTATGTTAAGTGCTGTAGTTGATAAGTATACCGCGTTATGATAAGGCAAACATTTCACGATTTATACACATCTACATAACACATTATCAACATTCATAAAACCACTAGCGGGTTGACTCATAACCGGCAGTCCCGCGGTTATATCTGCGGGGCGGACGGGTTTAGGGTCATTACATGTCGTGTGGCTGAAGGGCACGTGGGTGGCGGGCGGATTAAATAAAGAGAAACAATACCTTTTAAAAAAAATCCAGAAATGTTTAACTATTGTGATATTTTTATAGGCTACATTGAGGTTCTGGTATTTTTTTAAATTTCTTCACGCCTAGAAAAAAAACCTCCACGATTCCGTCATAACTGTCATTTTATAGATACAAAGAGAGAATTACAGGGGGCAGTTTGGAAAAAAAACGATCCAGTCCTAATTGTCTTGTGGAATAACGGACATTTCTGTGATAAATTCTTAACCAACGTTCTCTAGTAATACTAGTCCCGTGCGAATACGGCTATATCCTTAATAATAGCCTAACTCATGCAGAAGTAAGCATTTCTTGCTGTAAAATTATATACCAAATGTAGGTAAAATATGGATTTGGGTACAGGAGTGGAGAAATATTTATTTCGTTCTGCATTTTGAGAGAATGCCATGCTCAGTTACTGTAGATAACATCTGGGTGCTGTCTTCATAATAAAAACGGATAGTATTTCAATTTAAACCACATAAAATATGCTTCGAAGCCGAACTCAAATCTTATCAGAAACATGTTGGGTCGTTTTCACAGTTTACTTTTGGCTTACAACCGGTCAAACTAAAATCATTTGGACATTTTGCACAGAAAAACTTTCCCGTTTTTTTTGTTGCTTCATTGTATTTTCTCCCCAGCCCCTAACTTCTTTGCTCCACGAAAGATGAGAGAACTTTACCGATGTCAACTAGATTGAAGCATTCATTCTATCGATCTATTACATTCTGTTCAGCAAGGGTTTATTTAGTCTTCTAAAGCAACATGAAGCCAACCAAAATGTCGGAAATTCTAAGCATAAATACCGAAATCAGGCAAAAACAAATCCTGCACCCCCTGTCAAAATATTGCTCTGCAGCCTCCGACTGTAGCCTAGCGCATTCTCTATATATGCGGGTTGGGTGTGGACCCCATATTCTCACTTTATAACATATAATCCGGCGGTTGCAGATGGGTTATTTGCAATTGCTTGCGGGTGAACAAACAGCTGACCCGCGCACCACTAGTGTAGACACAAAAGGCCTACCAATATCCCACATGTAATAATTTATTTTATGAATTATTAAATATTTCACATATGGACATATTGGCTATTTTACCCTCCATTCGACTGTTAATGATGAAGGGGTATGATATCACATTAGAGAGATGTTCCTTATTTATATGTGTTGCTGCAATGCTATGTTGTCGTCTTAGGTCTCTCTTGTAGTGAATTGTTTTGTCCTATATTTTTATTTAATTTGTAATGACAAACAGCATTGCAGTGACCACTTTGTGAATGATACAACTAATAAATACATACTACATTACTGTATGTGAATGGCACAATAGTTATGTTGGACCTGAGGATGAAAACTTGAGTTACACTACATGACCAAAAGTAAAGCTCTTCAAACATCTCATTCCAAAATCATGGATATTAATATGGAGTTGGCACTCCTTTGCTTCTATAACAACCTCCACTCTTCTGAGAAGGCTTTCTACTAAACTGAAGAAAAAACTGCCCGAATTACACCAGGAACGCAAAATTCCTCCATCAGTGCTCAGTCTGTCCGCAATAGGCTGAACTGATGGCTTGTAGGCCTGTTGTAAGGGAGGTCCTCACCAGACATCACCGGCAACGTCGCCTATGGGCACAAACCCACCGTCGCTGGACCAGACAGGACTGTGAAAAAGTGCTCTTCACTGACGAGTAGCTGTTTTGTCTCACCAGGGATGATGGTCAGATTTGCATTTATCATCAAAGGAATGAGCGTTACACCAAGGCCTGTACTCTGGAGCGGGATCGATTTGGAGGTGGAGGGTCTGGTCTGGGGCGGTGTGTCACAGCATCATCGGACTAAGCTTGTTGTCATTGCAGGCAATCTCAACGCTGTGCGTTACAGGGAAGACATCCTCCTCCCTCATGTGGTACCCTTCTTGCGGGCTCATCCTGACATGACCCTCTAGCATGACAATGCCACCAGCCATACTGCTCATTCTGTGCGTGATTTCCTGCAAGACAGGACTGTCAGTGTTCTAGAGCCCGGATCTCAATCCCAATGAGCACATCTGGGACCTGTTGGATCGGAGGGTGAGGGCTAGGGCCATTCCCCCCAGAAATGCCCAGGAACTTGTAGGTGCCTTGGTGAAAGAGGAGGGGTAACATCTCACATCAAGAACTGGCAAATCTGGTGCAGTCCATGAGGGGATGCCCTGCCGTACTTAATGCAGCTGGTGGCCACACCAGATATTGACTTACTTTTGATTTTGACCCCCCACTTTATTCAGGGACACATTCCATTTCTGTTAGTCACATGTCTGTGGAACTTGGAATTTCATGTTTATACAAATATTTACACGTTAAATTTGCTGAAAAGAAACTCAGTTGACAGTGAGAGGACGTGTCTTTTTCTGCTGAGTTTAGATGTTAGAACATTGCTGCGGGGACGTGCTTCCATTAGTGAGGCCGGGCACTGATGTTGGGCAATTAGTCCTGGCTTGCAGTCGGCGGTCCAATTAATTCCAAAGATGTTCGATGGGAGTTGAGGTCAGGGCTCTGTGCAGGCCAGTCAAGTTCTTCCACACCGATGTCGACAAACCATTTCTATATGGACCTCGCTTTGTGAATAGCTGCATTGTCATGCTGAAACAGGAAAGGTCCTTGGGTTTTTAGTTATTTCAAAGATTGAGACTGCTCAGTACTCAATGTCTTTATTTATTAGCTGTATAGTCAGTCAAAACTATTTGAACAGTGGTTTTGGTGAACAGTGGGACCATGTTTTTGGACAGTAAGAATTGGTGCAGTATCCTTGAATACAGATGGAGGTATACAGTGTTCTTCATTATAACAATATATCCAGGATGTTAATAAATATATTAACACTGCTTACAACAGTCTTAAACCAATTGCAAAAAAACTAATATTGAGATTATGAAGAGAAAAAAAACATTCCTCTGCAATAAACGAGTGGAAAATCTCACTGTATTATGAAAACAGTCAAACAGTTCAGATTCCTCAGCAGAGAGGTGGTGCAACAAGGAACTATCATCTTAGTCCACTCTTCACCTCTCCTCCTTTTGAGTTGATTTGGTTTCTCTTCCAAACTGTTGGGATCTAGGGAGGACAAAGAGGCTTTTTATAACAACACAAGTCATGGAAATGATCTCAAGACGAAACACTGAGCTTAAGCATGGTCAAGATGTCAGACAGGGGCTGGTATTGACCATTACTGAGTTATACACGTTACATATTAGATGATACACATTTATATCCAAATAAATAATAATGAACTATTAAATTACCTGTGGGGGGACGGTAGGCTCAAGGTGTCGACCCAGGAACGAGAGCAGTCTCCTCCAGATTAGTCCACTACCCAGGAACATGAAGCCTGTCACCAGCCAGAACACCTTGGGGTCCTGGGGGAACAAACACGACACCATAGATAAAACTCTGTTTGATCTAGCGTTATATCTCTATGGACCACACACTGAGCCAGTCATCCTTCACCTCAGGTTCATCTGCCATTTAGCAATATTACATTGCTGCAGCTGGCTAGTTTACAATGAGCATGTGTTGCCAGGTTAACAAACTCATTGTTAAAGTGTCTCACGTGTAATTTCTAAGATTAAAGCTTTATCATCAACACATATCATTAACCTCCTCAAACGTGGATTCCAAGTTCATCCCGAAGGCGACGCCCATCAGGCCAAATAGGGAGAGTGAGAAGGTCCCCATGGTGAGCTGCAGGTTCAGACGCATCATCACGTTCCGGTGACTGGGTGGGCCATGGCCCATGGGGACAGACGGAAATGGGATGGTGACAAACTAGGCCTGACTAACAGAGAGCTGGTTAAGCCAATTAACAACAGGAGAAAAGGAAAATGCCATGTTCAGCAGTTGGAAAAACAGGCTAGTTCCCCCGATAGCATTAAATGCAGCTTAGAACAGAAAACAACATCAGGACAAATTAAGTCTACCAAAAGCCAGTTAAATCAGCAATACACTTAAAACTGATTTATTTTTGTCTAGCTAGATAATTCTGCCAGCATATTTTGTATGGACGCAGCATGACTATTACACTATACCAGAGATGCATAACTGGTGAAGCAGCATGACTATTACACTATACCAGAGATGGATAACTGGTGACGCAGCATGACTATTACACTATACCAGAGATGGATAACTGGTGAAGCAGCATGACTATTACACTATACCAGAGATGGATAACTGGTGACGCAGCATGACTATTACACTATACCAGAGATGGATAACTGGTGACGCAGCATGACTATTACACTATACCAGAGATGGATAACTGGTGACGCAGCATGACTATTACACTATACCAGAGATGGATAACTGGTGAAGCAGCATGACTATTACACTATACCAGAGATGGATAACTGGTGAAGCAGCATGACTATTACACTATACCGGAGATGGATAACTGGTGACGCAGCATGACTATTACACTATACCAGAGATGGATAACTGGTGACGCAGCATGACTATTACACTATACCAGAGATGGATAACTGGTGACGCAGCATGACTATTACACTATACCAGAGATGGATAACTGGTGACGCAGCATGACTATTACACTATACCAGAGATGGATAACTGGTGAAGCAGCATGACTATTACACTATACCAGAGATGGATAACTGGTGACGCAGCATGACTATTACACTATACCAGAGATGGATAACTGGTGACGCAGCATGACTATTACACTATACCGGAGATGGATAACTGGTGACGCAGCATGACTATTACACTATACCAGAGATGGATAACTGACGGCCCCCCTTAAATATGACTAACAACAGGTTAAACACATTTTGGCCAAGGGATCTGTGAAATAAGTTTAGTGTGTAATACAATCAAATATAATATTATTCATCTACAATGTATGTTTTTAACCCTGGGCAACATGGGCCTGGGAGGCTCACAGGGATATTGATATACACAGTACTTCACCAACCATACATTTGGAAGTCATTGAAGCTTTAAAACTACAACGTTTTGTCTCTTAAAGCTGCAACAACAAAATAATCTCTGCCACGTGACAAAATGTGTAGAATTACAGGATATTGGCTTGAAAACTGCAAAATGTTGTCTCTGATGTCAAGAGACGGGCCTTTAAAAATGTTCCTTCCCAGGGCCCCAGACTTGGTTCGTCTGGCCATGACCTGCTGAAGTCATAGAAAAACTTTTTGTATGCTATTTGTTTTTATCTCACTCGAGGTGTGTTCTGATGAGGGGGTCCCTGATGAATTTTCTATCACAAAAGGGGTCCCCGGGCCCAAATGGTTGGAGAACCCCTGCCCTATTCCCTACATAGTGGACTACTTTTGAGTCCTATGGGCCCTGGTCAAACGTACTGCACTATATTAGGAAACAAGGACACAGACGGGGTTTAGTCGCCAGTACCTGTCCAGGTTGATGAAGATAACACTCTCGGAGTCGTCTATCAGGCCCTTGAGCTCCCTGGTCGTGTTGCCCAGCTCCTCAGCCTGCATGAAGTAGTTCTCCAGGAGAAGCTCCATCTCCTCAGCATGATCAATGCCCAGACTGCTCTCCTCACTGCCTCCAGAGACACACACAACAACAAGAGAGACCAATAAAGCTTTCATCCAACAACTCTTAAGAAAAAAAAAGACATTCATCTATACGAGAGAAATGTGTCTCCTGCTGTACCAACCCCTCAGACACACTCACAGACTAGGTTTAAAAGGCTGGACCACAGAGCAGCCACAGTGCCGTGCCCAATGAGCAGTTCAGGAGGTTTATATCAAGGGTGACCCCTGACGTATTGACGCCAGCAACCCTCCCGTTGTCCGCTCACTCCCACCATAATGAAAAACGTGTACAATGAACACAAATAATCTCATGAAGTACCATGTGCCTACAAAATCTGCATGTTGAAATTTCACTTACAACACACGTGGATCTGTCCACTTGGTGACACAAAGCTCCTCGATCATCTCCTCTTCGTCTAGGATCTTCAGCAGACTGTCCTTGAAGACCTTGATGTCTGTCTCCAGCTCTGACAGGCTGGGCAGAAAACAGTTAGGATTGAAAAATTCTGTTAACTTTCCCCAAAATCCCGGTTGGAAGTCTCCCGAATCAGGATGGAGAAAGGGAATGAGATTGACGACACAGAGCTAAACCAGTCACGCCTTCTAGTGCAGGATTTCTAGATCCATACAATAGCCCTGGCCCAACTATAACCATAGGTGTTCATCTGTTCTACACCTACAATACATTTAAGTCATTTAGCTGATGCTCATATCCAGAGTGACTTACAGAAGCAATTAGGGTTAAGTGCCTCGCTCAAGGGCACATTGACAGATATTTCACATAGTCGGCTCAGATTCGAACCAGAAACCTTTCAGTTACTGGCCCAAAGCCCATAATAGAGGATCTGCCTTGATAAGATGAACCAAACGTTACATACAAAAGCAGCAACGCTCCTTATCATGATGTGACTGGCATTGCTTTTCCACTCACTTCTTGCTGTTCTGAAGAAGTATATGCAGTTTGCTGCGATCTGCAGAGAGTAGTTTAGGATCCACAAGTGACTCTAGAATGTCCAGGATGACAGGGTGAACCTCATTCAGTCGAGCCTGAAGGGTGTTTACCTATACACAAAACAAACAGACACATACATGCGTAAACAAATACCAGGTGACACTTTATTTGGATAGTCCCAAGTAGATGGTTTGTAGATGTTCAATAACTGTCAACAACATATCGAGTAACTATCCACTAACCCTTATCCTGAGGTACTGACCTGTTGCACCCTCTTCAACCACTGATCATTATTTGACCCTGCTGGTCATCTATGAACATTTGAACATCTTGAAGAACAATCTGGCCTTAATGGCCACGTACTCTTTTAATCTCCACCCGGCACAGCCAGAAGAGGACTGGCCACCCCTCAGAGGCTGGTTCCTCTCTAGGTTTCTTCCTAGGTTCCCGCCTTTCTAGGGAGTTGTTCCTAGCCACAGTGCTTCTACATCTGCATTGCTTGCTGTTTGTGGTTTTAGGCTGGGTTTCTGTATAGCACTTTGTGACATCTGCTGATGTAAAAAAGAGCTTTGTGAATAAATGTAATTGATTGATCCGAACTCTGAACTCAACCCTTACCCTAGCAACAGTTCCTTATCAACAGATAGTATGACCATGAGTAGATCATCAATATGGGACTATCCAAATAAAGTGTGAACAATTGTTGTGATAAATGAATAGTAAATGAGTGATTGCGTAGCGTGTGTCTTACCCTGTGCTGCAGAATAGCTTCAAGGGCTCTGAACTCAAATGGCAGTGAATGAGTGGCCAGAGCTCCATGGTCCCCATTCAACTGTGGAGCCAACTCCAGGACCAGCCATCTCTCCAATCCCAGACCTCGGAAATCCAACACCAACAGGCTATTGGGGGTCACTACTGCCTTCAAGGCCTGAAGACACAAGAACAGACTCGGTTCAGGTGCAAAAACGAGTCAAGTTCGGTCACCTGTCTTTTCTAGTGTGCGATTTTCTACTTGTTTTTTTAATCATAGGATTCTCTAAAAGTTAGAGGATAATTTGAGGCTAGCTGTCACGACAGGTGACAAATGCAGCAGTTTAGCTAACAGTACCTTCAGCATAACTCTGTAACACGAAACAAAAACAATATGTAGCTACCTCCATGCGAATGATGATGTTGTTGTTCCTAGCGGTGATGCTGGTGAGGTGTTGGAACCTGAGGTCTCTGGCCTGCAGACTCAGCTCATGATACAGCTCCATCTTCTTCTTCTCTGCGATAGGAATCAGACCAGGGGTCAGAAGTCACACTCAAAATGTATAGGAAGGGCAAATACCTTGTCAGTAACAAAGTACAATAAACAATTGCATTTCGATGTAGTCCTTGTGAGAACAGAAAACTAAAGAAAAGCTAATAATGGGCAAGCTAATGAGGACAATAGATGTTCCAATACTTACCAAATGTGGTTACATTTCCATCTTTGTCAAATTTCATCTATGACAGAAGAGCACAGTTGTACCTACTGCCAGTATATTTCTGTAGAACTTCTAGATACATTCCACACACTCCCTCAGGTGAACAATATAGGTAGTCACAAAGAACTGACACATTGGTTCTCTCTCTTCTTGCATTTTGCAGAAGCAACCTTTTTTTTAATAGAATGTTGGCATTGTCAATGTTGATAAACATTTGATCATGTCCGATATACTGCTGACAGACATAACATTCAGGAGAGACTAGAATAACAATTTAAAATTGGATATGATTGACACAACTAAAACTTGCCACTTACCATAACAAAAGCAGGAGCCACACTGGAGAGGGATGCCTCAGTTCCTCTATGGCGAATGAAATATGCTGCCAATTAAACAACATTAATAATCCATTAGCCAACAACAACATTTGTGTTGCAGCTAGATCTTCCTTTTCAGGGGGGTTTATCAGCAGTTGGCATCCAATCTTATGGTGCATGACCTACTGTACTGGAGTGTGGGCCAGAGACGGGGAGAAACTAAATCCTACCTGCCAGCCCCGTTGCTCTTAAAAAAATATTAAATATTTGAGACTATATCTAATGACGTTCTACTTAATATACTCTAAACTAACTTCCTGTTTCCCCTTCTCCCTCATATTAGATCTCAGCCTCTCTCTTTCCCTCTGATACTACCCACAGTGTAGCAATACATGCTCCACAGTCTCTGTTTCCTGGCAATAACCACACTTTCATGTTGGATGCTTTGTTGTCACATTTAAGGACATATTCAACTGGTTGTGTCCCACTCTTAATCTTGTAAGAATAGCCTCCTCTCTTCTGTTCTTTCCTGGCGCCCTCCCCAACTTTCCTCTGTACTTGAAATAAATGCCGGCCCATAGTATCTCTATTCCACTGCTCCTGCCATCTCTGCACCTTCACTGTCCACATCAGGCTTTTTGCCACTGCATGGCTCATTGAAACGACAACATCAACACTACTAAGTGCTGGTTTCACCAGTACATCAACTGCCTCGTTCCCCTCCACCCCTACATGGGCTGGGACCCAAGTCAATCTTATCTGTATACTAATCTGTCTATTCCTGCCATGGGTTTGTAGCACTTTGGAAAGCAGGTATTGTCTGCTACATGAGCTAAAGGACTGGAGACTCATTAACACTGCACATGAATCAGAGCAAATAACTACTATGTCTGGCTTGACTTCCTCCAGCCACTGGAAGGCCAACAGTATGGCCATCAGCTCCACAGCCAGATGATCTGTAATACGTTTCCTGACTTCCACCCCACATCCCTGCACTACAAATGTTGACCCAGTACATCCTGTCCTTGGATCTTTTGAACCACCTGTGTAAATGACCACACAATCCTGATACACAGTATCCAGATGTCTCTTAAACAAATACATGTATGTAGTCTCCCCAACACCCCTAAATCAACTACTGGAGGCGGGAGTAGCCTTGTGCAGCTAGGTCTAGCCATAACAGTAAAAATGTTACATCGCCTACCAGACGGACATGATCGCAACAGTGTTGCTTTCCCCCTCGTCACCGGCTGATGCTTGGAGAGTTGGCATTTTATAGGTGATCTGGAACAACTCACTGTTCTGCAGGTCAAAAAGCCGGCGAGGACCCTGAATTTAATGTCCAGAGATCTCCGAAGACCACCCATGGTGAACGACTTGAAACAAGCTTCCATTGCTTTGTTCAGCACCACTGCATTTTAGCAAAGTGTCCTTAGTTATTTAGCAACTTTGTTGGTCTAGCCAGCTGATCAGTTGCATTACTGGTTATTCCACTTGCACCCGGAACAGAATCACTAACGTAGGCTAGGTAGCTAGTAAACTTATCAGCACTGTTCTGCAAAATCATACAACCGTTTCAGTCCAAAGTCGGGTAAAATGCTGGATCAAATCCCCGAGCTGACAAAAAGCTGTCGTTCTGCCCCTGAGCAAGGCAGTTAACCCACTGTTTCCCGGGCGCCGAAGACGTAGATGTCGATTAAGGCAGCCCCTCTTTGATTCAGAGGGGTTGGGTTAAATTCAGAAGACACATTTCAGTTGAATGCATGCAGTTGTAAAACTAACTAGGTATCCCCTTTATTTAGCTAGTTAGCACGCAAACAAGGCGCTAGCTAGTAAGTTAGCTAACTGCTAACGTTAGCGAACAAACTTATATGCCGCTAGCAGGAGACTAGCTCGTGCTTCCCGAACGAACTTCTCAACCTGTCGCAAAAAAGTGCCATATGTGAGTAAAATAACAATAGGCTTGCATCTGGTATTGCTAAATCCAAGATACGTTATTCCTCCTAAACACAGGGACAGCTGGCTCAGAGCAACTACAACCAGCAGGCATTGGGGTGTTTTGGTGTTACAGTAACACGTGCTCGTGCATGACCCTGAACTCGAGAGGATGAATGAATTTCAACCAATGAAGTTGTTCAACGAAAGAAAACCTTACTTGAGATTTCCGTAAATGTTCGGGAAGAAACAAAACACCCTACACATTTTCCAATTTATCCACGAAATGTAATTTCCCTATGCTGAAAATATACATCACATTGAGGGCTGTGTTTTCACATTGTGGGTACCACTGTGGGCACCCATTCGTCACCCAGTATTTGACGTGACGTAGACCGAGGAGACGCAGCATCACTACCATCACCGAATAGGCGTCTCCGCGTGCTGCCTGGATACAGTTCTGGGTTAGAAGATACGGAGCGGCATGATGCGCCTGATTTGATAAATTGTATATTTTCTGATATCATTGACGCACTTTTGTGGTCCTATACTCCTAGCTTTAGCTGTCAATGTCCACCATTCGTTTTGGTCGTTTTTTATTTTTACATTTCATACCAGTATGTTCCCTTCGTGCTATTCAAAGCCGACGAGTTCAAAGGACCTATTCAAAAGGACTTATCTGACAAAGATTTTACTAGGAGTGTTCGTCGTGTATATGTCACACACCTGCTGGGTGATTTATGGCTTTGTGTACACCAAGCCTTGTGAGAGAGGTAAAGGAGACTGCATTTCTTCCTATCTTGCAGAAAGACCTCGTCTCCAGGTAAATAGTGGCCTTGATCTTACACATACTGCAGTGAAACCCTAGATTTAGGGTAGGTTTTTAGTGCAATTAATAATTTTTAGCTATTGTATTTGGTCAGAGAATTCATGCATCACAATTTAATTAGTGACCATGGTGCACAAGAAGTGTCTTTCAGAGCCCATAAAGATAAATTGAATTGAATCAATGCAAAGTCTGATTTATTTTAACAGCTCAGCATTTTCTCCAGTTTGAGGCCTGACCACAGTGAACTCAACCTCATCATCAAGATAGATGACTTTGACATACATTCTAAATTTGAAAGGTAGGCCGAAGTCCCATTTAAATCTGCAGTCATGTGGCGTAAAAATAGCATGTCACTTTTAGTCGAGTATAAAGATAAGGTTATGGGCTGCATCCCTAATGACATTGTATTCCCTATGGTCCCTGGTCTAAAGTAGTGCACTATATAGACACTATGGTGTCATTTGGGACAGAAGCCTATATCTTTCACCTGTCACCATTGCTTTTCTTGATTTAAAGGGTGGTGAATGTATCCCTGCCGTTGGCAACACGTAACAACGGGACTCTGCACACATTGGTTTATGTACACAAGTTTGGAGTGTCTCCCTTGCAGGATAACCGGCAGGTACATCATGTTGCCCAGCTCAGCACCTACATGATGTCCCGAAAAAATGTCAGCTCTGCTAAAGAGGTCCTCAAAGTAAGACAACAAAACGATTCCTCTATGTTTCAGTCTGGACTGGCAAAAGATCAGCTGTAACGGCTCTGTTTGGTTGACCCATTCGATCATCTCCTTCATGGCTTCTCCTGGTCTTGCATTTTCTCAGAAACATGCTGCCACTGCTCCTCGAGTAGTAGACAGACCCATCTCTCACTGGAGGTCCCGTCTAACCCTAAACATGATGTCAGAGGACTTCACCTTCAACAGAGGGACCTTGCCAAGTGATGTCCGGCGCTACATGAGAGTGTAAGTCTCATATAACATGTTTGTATTGTGTGAGTGTGTTTATTTGGGGAGTGGGTGTGCACTATAAGGCCTACAGTACACTTATATAGCACAGCATCACTCACATTATGCAGAGCTAGCTACAGAGATGGTGAGAAATATGGATGTTTTGTATTTCAGATATTTTGTCTCGTGTTTTAGATTTCAGGATGAGAACAGGATGGTATATCTGCCACTTTTACATATTGATGAACTCAGCGTCAGGGTAAAGGACATGATGGTGAGATGTTACTCTTCTTGTAAATTATATTACAGTTATAAATACTACTTTCAAGAACATTAAAACATGCCTCACAAAGAGGGCTTGGAGGATACTTGTTTTTACAGCATGTGTTTGTAGGAGATTAACGGCTCCACAACCAAACTACCTCTTACAATATCCTACGAAGGCCTATCGCTGAGGCAATTCCGTCTCTGGATCCACATGCAGGATGTAATGTTTTCACTGAAACATTTTGGTTAGTTTATTACTTTAGCCCTCCTTTTAAACTACTGAGATAACAACATACGTTTGTCAACTTCCTGTAAAATGACTTTTTTTTGCTTCATTTATTACAGGGTTCACTGAGGTGAATATAGATGAAATCAAAGGTGTTCTTGTGGACAACAACTTGTACCTGTTAGCATTGACTACCTTGGTGACCGCATTCCATGTAAGTGATTTTCCTATGAGAGTTCATGACTTCTATCACAAAGATCATTTCAAATCATGTCAGCCATCTACAGTTTTCTATGTCTAATTTTTCAGTTCATATTTGAATTCCTGGCCTTTAAAAATGACATAAGCTTTTGGAGGAAGAAGAAAAACATGGTGGGCATGTCTCGTAAAACAGGTGAGAGTGAGGGAGGAGTAAAATACATCTGTATTATAATGCATTTCATGTTCTTATTTATGCATCCAAGGTGTCATGCCAATTTCCTAATTGAGTTAGGGAAGATGAGGTGTCAGGCTTGAAATACGTTCCAAATTGCACCCTATTCCCTCTATAGTACACTACTTTTGACCATGGTAGTGCACTACATAGGGAATAGGGTACCATTTGGGACAGTTTGTGTAGATTTGGGTATCAGTACTACAGATAGTTATCCATGGCAGGCCTCTGGATAAACCCACCATCCGCCCACAAACACTACCTCCAGCAGCACACGAATCTACTGATCTACTCCCATCTACCTCAGAACTTTTTTTATTTTATTTTATTTTATTTCACCTTTATTTAACCAGGTTGGCAAGTTGAGAACAAGTTCTCATTTACAACTGCGACCTGGCCAAGATAAAGCAAAGCAGTTCGACACATACAACAACACAGAATTACACATGGAGTAAAACAAACATACAGTCAATAATACAGTAACTAACCAAGCTCTATCTGTTTCTCTATGCTGTTCTGTTCCAGTGCTGTGGAGATGCTTTAGCACCATAGTGATTCTCCTGAAAATGCTGGAGGAACAAAGCAGCTTGCTAGGTCTCATTCCTGTTGGAATAGGAACCACAATTGAGGTATCTGCCATGAATCAGCAGTTTGGAAAGGATTTAGAACATCAATAGAAATAATCAATGCTTTTTGCCAACCATAGCTGTGGATGGCAGAAGGTTCTGTGTGACCATACCAGGTCTCATGAATTCCTTCTTCTCCCTCTACCTATAGGTGTGGAAGGTGAAAAAGGTCTCCAAAATACAGCTACAGTGGAGAACCTCTAGGTCTATAGTTCATGTACGTATTACAAGCAAATATAGAAATAGTTTATTCACGTTGTGTGCATGGAGGGCCAATGAGTATATGTTGATTTAATTAAGAATCTGTTATTGAAAAAACTGATTGAAATAAATGTATCTTTTAGTGTTTAAAAACAAACAGTAGTATAAATTCAGGATTATTCCTTGAAACTGATTGTCTTCAGGTTGGTAAATTTGATGAGTCAGAGAGAAAGACTATACAACATGACACACAGGTAAGTGCTGAATTAGTGGTGTGTTTGGTTCCTCTTAACACTAATACCATAAATCAAGCAGACAAGTATTTTCTAATGCAGTTCTCCATTTTCTAGGCAATGAAATGCCTGTCTTATTTAGTGTACCCTCTGTCTATTAGTGGAGCCATCTTCTCTCTGGTATACCTGAGGTATAAAAAGTAAGACAAGTCTGGATTTTAATTACATTTAAAATATAACTAAATAGGTTTGATGAGGACATTGATCATCAACGTATCTAATATTCACATTTTATTTTGACAGCTACTATTCATGGTTAATCAACAGCCTTGTCAGTGGTAAGTTTACACATACTCTATCAACCCTCCTTGGAGGTTATATTTTGAATTTAATATCAATTGATCACACAAATACAATATTTGATATAGATCTTTAACACTAGCCTGGTCAAGCAGACTGAACGATGCACTCACTATTTGTTGTACTGTGAAGTGAAACAGAATGTGCCCTACCGAGAGATCAGGCTGGTTCACAAGGTTCCCATTGACATAAATTCGCTGAATACCCACACTAACAAACGGCGATATGTGCAATGTTATAGCACATTACATATAGCCTACTTTTGGCCAGCTAATAGCTTAACCACCAATCAAGCAACATGGACTAAACATTCAACTCATGTTGCTGCAGCATTATTTTGCTTTGACAATAAAGGTCAAATTAAGATCCTACATCTTGTATTAGTGGGTAATATCAATAATTCCAACTGAAACTGGGCTTCCCCCTGCAGGGATTTATGCTTTTGGATTCCTCTCTATGGCTCCTCAGCTGTTCATTAACTTCAAGGTTTGTCTTACTTTTGTCCTAATTTAGAGCATAATGAGCCCTGACTAAAATGTTCTATTTTGACACAAATCTTCACTTCACTTTCTTTTCTTCCTCTTGTTCTTCTTCAGTTGAAGTCCGTGGGCCATTTGCAATGGAACGTATTGATGTATAAAGTGAGTAGTAACTGTTTTATAGTATAATTCATTGTTGTTGTTGGAGCGATAAGCAGCTGCTTACCTAAAGTCCATCTAAAGTGTCATCAAGTTGTCTGTTCTTCTTCACATTGACACTGTGTATGCATCCCAAATGGCCCTCTATTCCATAGTGCATCCTATGGGCCCTGGTCAAAAGTAGTGCACTATAGGGAATAGGGTTTCATTGGGGGTGCATTCAGAGTGAGAATTAAGCATTCTTGTGCCTTCTCTTTAGGCAGTCAATACATTCGTCAACGATGCCTTTGCCTGTGTCTTCAGCACACACCCATCCCACCAGCTGGGCTGCTTCAGGGATGAGATTATGTTTATCCTCTACCTTTACCAGAGGAGGTGGGTGGGACACAGTTCAGCAATCGTCAGTGACCCTGAAATACTCTAGACTACGTCCCAAATGGCACCCTATTCCCATATGGCTCTGGCCCAAAGTAGTGCACTTTAGAGAATAGGGCACCATTTGGGATATAGCCCTATAGTCACTCGTTATTAGATAATTTAACTTTTCATCATTCTGAGCCCTTCTGTGATCTATTGACCTGGATGAGCAGGGGTTTGGTTTCTGACAGTTAACAAAACATGTAATCTCATTCATTTACTTCTCTATCTGCCCCCCACCCCCTGTAGGCTTTACTCTACAAACAAGACCAGATGTCGTGAGTATGGATCATGCCACCACAACCACAGGAAACTCAAAGCCCAATGATGACTGAGGTCATCACCAGAAAACATGGTTGAATGAAGGAAACATACCTGCACATGGTGGGGTTGTAAACAGCATGGGAGGCTCTCTGAGGGTGCATCAGGGTTTATTTGAAGCCTTTAGTAAAGTTCAGAATTAGTTTTGTAAGTAGAGAATACAGCTTATTTTCAGTCAACCCTGTGTTAACCACTGATATTTCCATGTGTTAGAAGTTTGACCAACCCGTATGTAGCCAACAGAAGCATGAACCGTTTTTTAGTGATACATATTGATTACTGCATTGTTAGGTTTGAGGCTAGCAATAAAGGCATTTTACTGTACTTGTGGACATGACATTAACACTTGAAAAAGGAGGCTGCCCCTCGCCCTGCCTGCACTGCTCCATGTTACCAGATATAACCAGTATGTAGCCTACTGAAGCATAAAGCTGCCCCTTGCCCTGCCTGTACTGCTCCATATAGTCCACAAGGAGGCAGTGTTGTCAGCCCCTTGCTGTACTGTTTTCTGCTTGTTCTTTCAGTCCTCTACTTCCTGTTTGAGAATAGTACATGTATAGATGGGTGCTAAAGGGGAGGAATGAGAAACATGTACAAAAGATGGAGTAACGTGAAGTACAGTGAACTCCTGATAAATCCAATGTCTTTAGACAGTCATATGTGAGAGCTAACCGGAACATGCACATAACCTGTATCTATCCAGGCTGTATTTGAAATGGGACGATTGAGCTACAATGCACTAATGAGGTTTTTTGCACTTTGCATACAATGCGCACTTATCAGGAATCAACTGTACTTTTAAATAATGAAGATACTGTAAGGTCTTTAAAAATTAAGTAGGAAGCGTAGCCTGATGTTTTTGAATCACATCCTTCTACCAGGGTTTATGGAATGACTTTCCTCTTTGATTAAATTATTACAATTAAATGATTTACCTGTATCTCTGTTGCATTGTCATGACTAATGAAAAGCATTAGCTGGTGTACACACAACGACAATTATTTAGTGTAGAGGTGCTGACCAACAGCGAATGAACTGTAAGCTATAAAAACAAACAGTTGCACAGTCCATACTAATACAGTCCCAGTAATCCAATCGGTAAAACACTAATGCCATGAATGCTTGAACCAGGTTTTGTAGACAAACAGTGCAATTAGTGCAACCAAGGACAGTAGTGAGGGGTGTGTCATAATTATTAGGTTGATTAGAATGAATTGAGTGAAACTGTTAAAAGACAATAGTTTACAGCATATGGAATATATTAGGCTATTGTTATCATATGGAAACATAATTATATATTGCACATAATATTAGCATCAACACACATCAACTCCGGGGAGGGGCCAGCTGAGTGTAAGACTGTGTCATCTGCATATAAATAGATGAGAGAGCTTCCTACTGCCTGAGCTATGTTGTTGATGTAAATTGAGAAGAGTGTGGGGCCTAGGATCGAGCCTTGGGGTACTCCCTTGGTGACAGGCAGTGGCTGAGACAGCAGATCTTCTGACTTTATACACTGCACTCTTTGAGAGGTAGTTAGCAAAGCAGCCCAAAGACCCCTGAGAGACACCAATACTCCTTAGCCGGCCCACAAGAATGGAATGGTCTACTGTATCAAAAGCTTTGGCCAAGTCAATAAAAATAACAGCTCAATATTGCTTAGAATCAAGGGCAATGGTGACATCATTCAGGACCTTTACGGTTGCAGTGACACATCCATAACCTGAGCGGAAACCAGATTGCATACCTGAGAGAATACTATAGACATCAAGAAAACCAGTCAATTGAGTTTTTCCAAAACGTTTGATAAACAGGACAAAATAGAAATAGGCCTATAACAGTTAGGATCAGCTTGATCTCCCCCTTTAAATAAAGGATGAACCGTAGCTGCCTTCCAAGCAATGGGAACCTACAAATGAAATACAGGTTAAAAGGTTTGAGATAGACTTGGCGATGGTAGGGGCAGCAACCTTAAAGAAGAAAGGGTCTAAACCATCTGACCCAAGATGTTTTTTTGGGGTCAAGTTTAAGGAGCTCCTTTAGCCCCTTCGACTCAGTGACTGCCTGCAGGGATAACATTTGTTTCGGGGCAGGGGAAAAAGAGGGAGAAGGATGGGTGGAGGATGAGGAAATGTTGGACGGGCAAGGAGGCATGGCTGAGTCATATAGGAATCCTGATTTAATAAAGTGGTGATTAAAGAGCTTAGCCATGTGCTTCTTGTCAGAAACTTATTTCTCATGGTCTGAAAGTCCTTTAGGTACCATTTGGCAAACTCCAAGCGGGCTGTCGTGTGCCTTTTCCTGAGGAGTGGCTTCCATCTGGCCACTGTACCATAAAGGCCTGATTGGTGGAGTGCTGCAGAGATGCTTGTCCTTCTGCAAGGTTATCCCATCTCCACAGAGGAACTCTCGAGCTCTGTCAGAGTGACCATTGGGTTCTTGGTCACCTGCCTGACCAAGGCCCTTTTCCCCTGATTGCTCAGTTTGGCTGGGTGGCCAGCTCTAGGAAGAGTCTTGGGGTTTTCAAACTTCTTCTATATAAGAATTATATTAGCCACTGTGTTCTTGGGGACCTTCAATGCTGCAGGAATGTTTTGGTACCCTTCCCCAGATCTGTGCCCTGATACAATCCTGTCTCGGCGATCTATGGACAATTCCTTCAACCTCATGGCTTGGTTTTTGCTCTGACATGCAAATGTGGTCAAATGTGGGACCGTATATAGACAGGTGTGTGCCTTTCCAAATCATGTCCAATCAATTGAATTTACCACAGGTGGACTCCAATCAATGGAAACAGGATGCACCTGAGCTCAATTTCAAGTCTCATAGCAAAGGGTCTGAATACTTATATAAATTAGCTATTACTGTTTTACATGTTTAATACATTTGCAAAAAATTCAAAAAAACGTGTTTTGTCGTCATGGGATGTTGTGTGTAGATTGCTGAGGACATTTTTTATTTAATCCATTCTAGAATAAGGCTGAATGTAACAAAATGTGGAAAAAGTCAAAGGATCTGAATACTTTCCAAAGGCAGTGCCTTTTGTTACTTTACAGTTTTATTCTAAAATGGATTAAATACATTTTTCTCCTTACGACATTATTTAATAATAATAATACATAAGCCATGAAGTGCTTTGAAAGGCTGGTCATGACTCACATCAACACCATCATCCCAGAAACACTTCCCATTCCCACCTGGACAAAAGGAACACCTATGTGAGAATGCTATTCATTGACTTACAGCTCACCATAGTCCCTTCCAAGCTCATCACCAAGCTTGGGACCCTGGGACTGAACACCTCCCTCTGCAAATGGATCCTGGACCTCCTAATGGGCCAAACCCAGGTGGTGAGAGTAGACAACACCTCCGCCATGCTGACCCTCAACACAGGGGCCCCTCAGGGGTGTGTGATTAGCCCCCTCCTGTACTCTGTTTACCCACAACTGTGGCCATGGTAGCAAAGTAATTACAATATAGCAATTAAACACTGGAATGGTATGATGTGCAAAGGATGAATGTGCAAGTTGAGATACGGGGGTGCAAAGGAACAAGATAAATAAATAAATATAGTATGGGGATGAGGTAGATGGGCTATTTACAGATGAGCTACGTACAGGTGCAGTGATCTGTGAGCTGCCCTGACAGATGGTGCTTAAAGCTAGTGAGGGAGGTAAGAGTCTCCAGCTTCAGAGATTTTTGCAGTTCGTTCCAGTCATTGGCAGCAGAGAACTGGAAGGAGAGGCGGCCAAAGGAAGAATTGGCTTTGGGGGTGACCTTTGAGATATACCTGCTGGAGCGCGTGCTACGGGTGGGTGCTACTATGGTGACCAGTGAGCTGAGATAAGGCGGGGCTTTACCTTTCAGAGACTTGTAGATGACCTGGAGCCAGTGGGTTAGGCGAAGAGTATGAAGCGAGGGCCAGCAAATGAGAGCATACAGGTCACAGTGGTGGGTAGTACAGTATATGGGGCTTTGGTGACAAAATGGATGGCACTGTGATAGACTGCATCCAATTTGTTGAGTAGAGTATTGAAGGCTATTTTGTAAATGACATCGCCGAAGTCGAGGATCGGTAGGATGGTCAGTTTTACGAGGGCATGTTTGGCAGCATGAGTGAAGGATGCTTTCTTGCGAAATGGGAAGCCGATTCTAGATTTAATTTTAGGATTGGAGATGTTTAATGTGAGTCTGGAAGGAGAGTTTACAGTCTAACCAGACACCTAGGTATTTGTAGTTGTCCACATAATCTAAGTCAGAACTGTCCAGAGTGGTGATGCTGGACGGGCGGGCAGGTGCGGGCAGCGATCGGTTGAAGAGCATGCATTTAGTTTTACTTGCATTTAAGAGCAGTTGGAGGCCACGGAAGGAGAGTTGTATGGCATTGAAGCTCATCTGGAGGTTTGTTAACACAGTGTCCAACAAAGGGCCAGAGGTATACAGAATGGTGTCGTCTGCGTAAAGGTGGATCAAAGAATCACCAGCAGCGAGAACGACATCATTGATGTATACAGAGAAGAGAGTCGGCCCGAGAATTGAACCCTGTGGCACTCCCATGGAGACTGCCAGAGGTCCGGACAACAGGCCCTCCGATTTGACATACTGAACTCTATCGGAGAAGTAGTTGGTGAACCAAGCGAGGCAATCATCTAAGAAACCAAGGCTGTTGAGTCTGCCAATAAGAATGTTGTGATTGACAAAGTCGAAAGCCTTAGCCAGGTCGATGAATACGGCTGCACAGTAATGTCTCTTATCGATGGCGGTTATGAAATCGTTTAGGACCTTAGAGCGTGGCTGAGGTGCACCCATGACCAGCTCGGAAGCTGGATTGCACTGAGGAGAAGGTACGGTGGGATTCTAAATGGTCAGTGATCTGTTTGTTATTAACTTGGCTTTCGAAGACTTTAGAAAGGCAGGGCAGGATGGATATAGGTCTGTAACAGTTTGGGTCTAGAGTGTCACCCCCTTTGAAGAGGGGAATCTGGGCGATATGAAAGAGAGGTTGAACAGACTGGTAATAGGGGTTTCAACAGTGGCTCTTTCAGAACATCTGCTATCTGGATTTGGGTGAAGGAGAAGCTGTGGAGGCTTGGGCATGTAGCTGCAGGGCAAGTAGCTGCAGGGGTGGCCAGGAGGAAACCATGGCCAGCCGTAGAAAAATGCTTATTGAAATTCTCAATTATCATGGATTTATCGGTGGTGACAGTGCAATGGGCAGCTGGGAGGAGGTAAGCCCTGGCATCTGTTCCTGACCAGGGGATAAGTCTGGCACCCAACTGGGCACTTTGTCTAAGAGAAAAACAGGGTCAACATTTGTCATCATCCCTCAATTATAAACACAGCTCGAGAAATAACCTAATCCTGTTTGGAAGGTAATTCTATGCTTTACAGATGTAGACTGACTGGCTCCAGATTGGATTAGATTCAGGCTGGTGATGCCTTTACACTATGCAACCAACTGTGACATGTATTGCTATGGCCCTGGGTTGGTTTGAGTTTGTTGCTGCTAGTTAGTACACTGTTGTAGTCAGACATGAGTTAGCTAGTACCACCATAGCTGCATTTTGGGGCGGCAGGTAGCCTAGTGGTTAAGAGCATTGGGCCAGTAACCGAAAGGTTGCTGGATTGAATCCCCGAGCTGACAAATTAAAAAATCTGTCACTCTGGTAGGCCGTCATTGGGAATAAGAATTTGTTCTTAACTGACTTGGTTCGTTAAATGAAGGTTAAATTAACAAAACAGTATAAAATCCAATATTTATTTGTTCCCAAGAAATGGGTTACGCCTCAGAGGCTAATGTGTGACTGTTTTTTCTAAATTACACTAACTTAGAGTGGCATGGAAATAGATGCTAAAGTAGGCAAATAATTCATAGGAAACAACTTTGCCATATTATGTCATAAAGTTTACTTGAGAGATGGCAAAGTTTGTCTAAAATAGCTAGCAATGCTAATGTTAGCTAGCTAAAATATGGTGGTCTGGCCCCTCGAGCTTAGTTAGCTGGCTAAGGATATACTGCATCTAAAGTCAATCTAGCGACATCACAATCATGACAAAAGGTTTTATTTGCCTTTTTATTATTCGTCTTTTTTAAACGTTATCATATTTCCAAGCCAAATCCGAGTTGTATTGAGGTAGGCTAACGTTAGCTAGCTACCTGACGTCAGTTTTGCTAGCAATGATAGTCATAATAATTAACAAAATATACATAACCCTCAGTCTATGGTCTAGCTACCGGTATACTCACCACCACTGGGGACCAACGAACTCCAGCCATCTATTCATCATGATAGAGTCATTTGGCAGGGCATGCTAACCATAGTTGATCAATCCATATTGAGCTTTTCAGTCTCAAATGGCTGTGACCTTTGAACGTGTTGTGACCCACTGAGCTTCCAAACTCCGTTTTAGATAAGACTGACTTTATGACCAAAATTATCGTATTTACACTTTCTAGTCAATTTTGACACTCATATCGATGCCACATAGACCGTTTTCAAAGTGATTCGTTGGATATTAGGGTCAGTCGCTCTTTAAATGGTAAAGAACTACTGCTCTCCCTCTCCCACAGACTATCCACTCAGACACAAACATCTTCACTGTAGCTCTTCCTCACACCACACACTCATACTTACATACATACACTCACTCAGACACACCCTCACACACTCATACTTACATACACACCCTCACACCACACATTCATACTTACATACATACATACACTCACTCAGACACACCCTCACTCACACACTCATACTTACATACATACACTCACTCAGACACACCCTCACTCACACACTCATACTTACATACATACACTCACTCAGACACTCATACTTACATACATACACTCACTCAGACACACCCTCACTCACACACTCATACTTACATACATACACTCACTCAGACACACCCTCACTCACACACTCATACTTACATACATACACACCCTCACACACTCATACTTACATATTGTCATGGAAATTCAGTACTTAGAGAGACATGGTCATTTCTTCAAACAATCATCTTTATTTAATATAGATTCATTATTGCAATAATGAAGCCATCAGCCCAGCAGTCTTGAATGTCGGACCGAGTGCTTGAATCATGCAGAGAATACAGTGTCTTTATATACCAAACCTAAAAATGCTTCAACCACGGCTGGCTCCACCCTTCCCAGATAGTTTGGGGGGCACCATGAGCCACTTTGGGCTCATCCTGTCTTTATCTGCCCCTGGCGTTATCTTAACCCCCGACCCCGGCCTAATTTCCCAGATGCCAGGATGTCTAAGGATCATTGAAGCCTTTGTTCTACTGCTCTCTATCCCAGCTAAACATACACCATATATTTTCTATGGAATGTAGGCTCAATCAGACCAAAGACATATGTCTCACATGCACCACTAATCATAGAATGGAATGTGGCTGTTTTGTTTCTTATCACCGAGACATCAATCAATTATCAGCTTTAAACTATCTCTAGTAGAACCCATGTCCTCAACACCCAGACTAGTTGCAGGATGCTAGAGTGGAGACCATAAAACTCAGCATTAGCAGGACAGAAATATCTTACTGTTTGTTAAGTAAAAATTTTATACATATCTAACAAATAAGGCAAATATATCATTTTTCTCCCACAATACAGTATAATTGAAGTATAATTACAAGCATTTCATAAGTGTCAAAAGCTTTTATTGACAATTACATGAAGTTGATACAAGAGTCAATATTTGCAGTGTTGACCCTTCGTTTTCAAGACCTCTACAATCCGCCCTGGCATGCTGTCAATTAACTTCTGGGCTACATCCTGAAGTTTGGCAACCCATTCTTGCATAATCAATGCTTGGAGTTTGTCAGAATTTGTGGGTTTTTGTTTGTTCATTCGCCTCTTGAGGATTGACCACAAGTTCTCAATGGGATTAAGGTCTGGGGAGTTTTCTGGCCATGGACCCAAAATATCGATGTTTTGTTCCCCGATGTCTTTTCCACTTAGTTATCACTTTTGCCTTATGGCAAGGTGTTCCATCATGCTGGAAAAGACATTGTTCGTCACCAAACTGTTCCTGGATGGTTGGGAGAAGTGTTGGTACCATTCTTTATTCATGGATGTGTTCTTAGGCAAAATTGTGAGTGAGCCCACTCCCTTGGCTGACAAGCAACCCCACACATGAATGGTCTCAGGATGCTTTACTGTTGGCATGACACAGGACTGATGGTAGCGCTCACCTTGTCTTCTCCGGACAAGCTTTTTTCCGGATGCCCCAAACAATCGGAAAGGGGATTCATCAGAGAAAATGACTTCATCCCGGTCCTCAGCAGTCCAATCCCTGTACCTTTTGCAGAATATCAGTCTGTCCCTGATGTTTTTCTTGGAGAGAAGTGGCTTCTTCGCTGCCCTTCTTGACACCAGGCCATCCTCCAAAAGTCTTCACCTCACTGTGCGTGCAGATGCACTGACACCTGCCTGCTGCCATTCCTGAGCAAGCTCTGTACTGGTGGTGCCCCGATCCCGCAGCTGAATCAACTTTAGGAGACGGTCCTGGCGCTTGCTGGACTTTCTTTGGCGCCCTGAAGCCTTCTTCACAACATGATGTCAGCTGGTCCTTTTGTGGCAGGGCTGAAATGCAGTGGAAATGTTTTTTTGGGGATTCAGTTCATTTGCATGGCAAAGAGGGACTTTGCAATTAATTGCAATTCATCTGATCACTCTTCATAACATTCTGGAGTATATGCAAATTGCCATCATACAAACTGAGGCGGCAGACTTTGTGAAAATTAATATTTGTGTCATTCTCAAAACTTTTGGCCACGACTGTATGCTACTGGTCACTTTTGCTCCTGTTTACATGGACATATTATCATTAGCATATTACCAGAAGTGTCGGGGCGGCAGGGTAGCCTAGTGGTTAGAGCGTTGGACTAGTAACCGGAAGGTTGCGAGTTCAAACCCCCGAGCTGACAAGGTACAAATCTGTCGTTCTGCCCCTGAACAGGCAGTTAACCCACTGTTCCCAGGCCGTCATTGAAAATAAGAATTTGTTCTTAACTGACTTGCCTGGTTAAATAAAGGTAAAATAAAATAAAAATAAATAAAAAGTATTTAGCCCTAGTCTTGCACACACACTCACACTAACACCCACACACTCCTATACACACACTCACACTAACACCCACACACTAACATACACACACTCACACTAACACCCACACACTCCCATACACACACTCACGACCACGCACCCACCCATCACTTATGCTGCAATGCTAACCCTGCCTACAGGTACTGTACACCCTGCTCATTGTACATGTGGTGCTGACACTGACCCTGACCCTGTTACTGACACTGACCCTGACACTGACCCTGATACTGACACTGACACTGACCCTAACCCTGACCCTGACACTGACCCTGTATAGAGCTTACATTCTCCTGTTTTCTTTCTCTCTCTCTTACATTCTCCTGTTTTCTTTCTCTCTCTCTTTCATTCTCCTGTTTTCTTTCGCTCTCTTACATTCTCCTGTTTTCCTTCTCTCTCTTACATTCTCCTGTTTTCTTTCTCTCTCTCTTTCATTCTCCTGTTTTCTTTCTCTCTCTCTTTCATTCTCCTGTTTTCTTTCGCTCTCTTACATTCTCCTGTTTTCCTTCTCTCTCTTACATTCTCCTGTTTTCTTTCTCTCTCTCTTTCATTCTCCTGTTTTCTTTCTCTCTCTCTTTCATTCTCCTGTTTTCTTTCTCTCTCTCTTTCATTCTCCTGTTTTCTTTCTCTCTCTCTTACATTCTCCTGTTTTCTTTCTCTCTCTCTTACATTCTCCTGTTTTCTTTCTCTCTCTTTCATTCTCCTGTTTTCTTTCTCTCTCTTTCATTCTCCTGTTTTTTTGTTATACTATTCTGATTGAATACTGCACTGTTGGGAAGGACTTGGAAGTTAACCATTCCATTGTACTTGTGCATGTGACAAATAAAACGTGAAACTGGGCCCTACAACGAGTGGAATGTTGTGGTACCCAGGCTAGTGTTGAGACACAGCTCTGAAGTGGTACCAAGGCTAGAACTGAATCATCCCACATTTCATCAGAATCTTAGTGTCAAAGGGCATGTTTGATGAGTCAACACAGCTCCACTCTCCGCATAACCCTGGACAGTACGCATGTCTTATGGGTGGACAGTACACATGTCTTATGGGTGGACAGTAAACATGTCTTATGGGTGGACAGTACGCATGTCTTATGGGCTGTCATTCATAACCACAGGAAAGCACTGTCACAGCTTTGGCTGTCATTCATAACCACAGGAAAGCACTGTCACAGCTTTGGCTGTCATTCGTAACCACAGGAAAGCACTGTCACAGCTTTGGCTGTCATTCATAACCACAGGAAAGCACCGTCACAGCTTTGTCTGTCATTCATAACCACAGGAAAGCACCGTCACAGCTTTGTCTGTCATTCATAACCACAGGAAAGCACTGTCACAGCTTTGGCTGTCATTCGTAACCACAGGAAAGCACTGTCACAGCTTTGGCTGTCATTCGTAACCACAGGAAAGCACTGTCACAGCTTTGCCTGTCATTCATAACCACAGGAAAGCACTGTCACAGCTTTGGCTGTCATTCATAACCACAGGAAAGCACTGTCACAGCTTTGGCTGTCATTCATAACCACAGGAAAGCACTGTCACAGCTTTGGCTGTCATTCGTAACCACAGGAAAGCACTGTCACAGCTTTGGCTGTCATTCGTAACCACAGGAAAGCATTGTCACAGCTTTGGCTGTCATTCATAACCACAGGAAAGCACTGTCACAGCTTTGGCTGTCATTCATAACCACAGGAAAGCACTGTCACAGCCTTGGCTGTCATTCGTAACCACAGGAAAGCACTGTCACAGCTTTGGCTGTCATTCATAACCACAGGAAAGCACTGTCACAGCTTTGGCTGTCATTCATAACCACAGGAAAGTACTGTCACAGCTTTGGCTGTCATTCATAACCACAGGAAAGCACTGTCACAGCTTTATCTGTCATTCATAACCACAGGAAAGCACTGTCACAGCTTTGGCTGTCATTCATAACCACAGGAAAGCACTGTCACAGCTTTGCCTGTCATTCATAACCACAGGAAAGCACTGTCACAGCTTTGGCTGTCATTCATAACCACAGGAAAGCACTGTCACAGCTTTGTCTGTCATTCATAACCACAGGAAAGCACTGTCACAGCTTTGGCTGTCATTCATAACCACAGGAAAGCACTGTCACAGCTTTGGCTGTCATTCATAACCACAGGAAAGCACTGTCACAGCTTTGTCTGTCATTCATAACCACAGGAAAGCACTGTCACAGCTTTGTCTGTCATTCATAACCACAGGAAAGCACTGTCACAGCTTTGACTGTCATTCATAACCACAGGAAAGCACTGTCACAGCTTTGACTGTCATTCATAACCACAGGAAAGCACTGTCACAGCTTTGTCTGTCATTTGTAACCACAGGAAAGCACTGTCACAGCTTTATCTGTCATTCATAACCACAGGAAAGCACTGTCACAGCTTTGTCTGTCATTCATAACCACAGGAAAGCACTGTCACAGCTTTGGCTGTCATTCATAACCACAGGAAAGCACTGTCACAGCTTTGGCTGTCATTCATAACCACAGGAAAGCACTGTCACAGCTTTGTCTGTCATTCATAACCACAGGAAAGCACTGTCACAGCTTTGTCTGTCATTCATAACCACAGGAAAGCACTGTCACAGCTTTGACTGTCATTCATAACCACAGGAAAGCACTGTCACAGCTTTATCTGTCATTCATAACCACAGGAAAGCACTGTCACAGCTTTGTCTGTCATTCATAACCACAGGAAAGCACTGTCACAGCTTTGACTGTCATTTATAACCACAGGAAAGCACTGTCACAGCTTTGTCTGTCATTCATAACCACAGGAAAGCACTGTCACAGCTTTGTCTGTCATTCGTAACCACAGGAAAGCACTGTCACAGCTTTATCTGTCATTCATAACCACAGGAAAGCACTGTCACAGCTTTGTCTGTCATTCATAACCACAGGAAAGCACTGTCACAGCTTTGACTGTCATTCATAACCACAGGAAAGCACTGTCACAGCTTTGTCTGTCATTCATAACCACAGGAAAGCCCTGTCACAGCTTTGTCTGTCATTCGTAACCACAGGAAAGCACTGTCACAGCTTTGTCTGTCATTCGTAACCACAGGAAAGCACTGTCACAGCTTTGTCTGTCATTCGTAACCACAGGAAAGCACTGTCACAGCTTTGTCTGTCATTCATAACCACAGGAAAGCACTGTCACAGCTTTGTCTGTCATTCATAACCACAGGAAAGCACTGTCACAGCTTTGACTGTCATTCATAACCACAGGAAAGCACTGTCACAGCTTTGACTGTCATTCATAACCACAGGAAAGCACTGTCACAGCTTTGTCTGTCATTCATAACCACAGGAAAGCACTGTCACAGCTTTGACTGTCATTCATAACCACAGGAAAGCACTGTCACAGCTTTGTATGTCATTCATAACCACAGGAAAGCACTGTCACAGCTTTGACTGTCATTCATAACCACAGGAAAGCACTGTCACAGCTTTGACTGTCATTCATAACCACAGGAAAGCACTGTCACAGCTTTGTCTGTCATTCATAACCACAGGAAAGCACTGCCACAGCTTTGACTGTCATTCATAACCACAGGAAAGCACTGTCACAGCTTGTCTGTCATTCATAACCATAGGAAAGCACTGTCACAGCTTTGACTGTCATTCATAACCACAGGAAAGCACTGTCACAGCTTTGACTGTCATTCATAACCACAGGAAAGCACTGTCACAGCTTTGTCTTTTTGTCATCATTTTATTTCATCCTTTATTTTCTCCTATTTGACAAGATGGCCGACTGAGCCAAGACAAAATATATCCCAGTGTTTGTGATCCTCAATGAATCACTATTGAGCTTGTGACAAGTGTTAACAATGAAGCAGACATGTTAGACGTAGTGTGAGGAGCTCAGTGTTCTGTCTACTAAAGCAGAGAGGTTCCAGTTCAGTTGTGTTGTCCACATCATCCTCCATATGTCCTTTGGGGGGAGCAGTTTCTGAAGTGTGCCTCCTGATTCTTCTTCAGATGAAATCTGGGACTGTAGGAATTCACAGTTAGTCAGCCGACACAATCGGTGCAGCTTAAAATAAAATAACTCTTCAAAGATTCCAAGTCTATAAAAAGGAGTGGTGTGTTGGGGAGTGAGGGTCAGAGGTGGTCGCTAGTCTGCCTGGTGATGCACATGGAGTCCAGTCCATATGATGGTCCTGTAGAAGCAGTATCCCGTTCAAATTCCTTCACAGTGAAATCTTCCTCATTCCTCCCTTCCTTGAAGTAATCACTGATTAGACATGACAGAACAGGTGAACAAACCCAAGGCTGCCTTCACATGGCTTCCATCTGTCCAGACAGTCATTCAGACAGAAGCTTTGAGTTGAGTCAGTTCATCCCACACTCCACACCCTCCTCCCACAGCGCTAGTGAGGTGGCGGCCGGGCCTGGCCCAACATCCTGAGCCGGCTCTGGTCGATGACGTCTAGAAGGTTCTTGGCGTCTACGGCCAGGGCGTGGGCGGCCGTCAGCATCTGTTTCTTGTAGTCCTGCTGCAAGCTGGTCATGACATACTGCTGGGCCAGCTTCATCTTGTTGATCAGCTCCGCCAGGTCAGAGTTCAACAGCTTCTGGGCCATCTCCACCTTTAAGATAAGATAGTACTTTATTAAAACAGAAATGTTCCATATATTATTATTATTATTATAATATATTGAGAGATAAAATAAAAATAGGTTCAGCGAAAGAACAGGGTGCACATATTCCAGTTTTATATAACTAATTAAAACAAAATGTCCTGTATAAGAGGGGGCAGACGGGACTAACATAGTGCTGGATCAGAAGAGGCCCATGCCTGGTTAACGTACCTCTCTGTGTGTGCTAGCTGGAAGTAACGTGATTGTTTCATCCACTGTGGCCAGGAGTGTTCTCAGTGCCAGACCCACATCCTGAAACACAAATATACTCATATGAACCAATCCTAGAAATCTGTTCTTTCCCATGTAGCTTAGCTGGTAGAGCATGGCACTTGCAACGCCAATGTTGTGGGTTCGATTCCCACTGGGGACCAGTATGAAAATGTGTACACTCACTACTGTAAGTCTCTCTGGATAAGAGAGTCTGCTAAATGACTCACTACTGTAAGTCTCTCTGGATAAGAGAGTCTGCTAAATGACTCACTACTGTAAGTCTCTCTGGATAAGAGAGTCTGCTAAATGACTCACTACTGTAAGTCTCTCTGGATAAGAGAGTCTGCTAAATGACTCACTACTGTAAGTCTCTCTGGATAAGAGAGTCTGCTAAATGACTCACTACTGTAAGTCTCTCTGGATAAGAGAGTCTGCTAAATGACTCACTACTGTAAGTCTCTCTGGATAAGAGAGTCTGCTAAATGACTCACTACTGTAAGTCTCTCTGGATAAGAGAGTCTGCTAAATGACTCACTACTGTAAGTCTCTCTGGATAAGAGAGTCTGCTAAATGACTCACTACTGTAAGTCTCTCTGGATAAGAGAGTCTGCTAAATGACTCACTACTGTAAGTCTCTCTGGATAAGAGAGTCTGCTAAATGACTCACTACTGTAAGTCTCTCTGGATAAGAGAGTCTGCTAAATGACTCACTACTGTAAGTCTCTGGATAAGAGAGTCTGCTAAATGACTCACTACTGTAAGTCTCTGGATAAGAGAGTCTGCTAAATGACTCACTACTGTAAGTCTCCCTGGATAAGAGAGTCTGCTAAATGACTCACTACTGCAAGTCTCTCTGGATAAGAGAGTCTGCTAAATGACTCACTACTGTAAGTCTCTCTGGATAAGAGAGTCTGCTAAATTACTCACTACTGTAAGTCTCTCTGGATAAGAGAGTCTGCTAAATGACTCACTACTGTAAGTCTCTCTGGATAAGAGAGTCTGCTAAATGACTCACTACTGTAAGTCTCTCTGGATAAGAGAGTCTGCTAAATGACTCACTACTGTAAGTCTCCCTGGATAAGAGAGTCTGCTAAATGACTCACTACTGTAAGTCTCTCTGGATAAGAGAGTCTGCTAAATGACTCACTACTGTAAGTCTCTCTGGATAAGAGAGTCTGCTAAATGACTCACTACTGTAAGTCTCTCTGGATAAGAGAGTCTGCTAAATGACTCACTACTGTAAGTCTCCCTGGATAAGAGAGTCTGCTAAATGACTCACTACTGTAAGTCTCTCTGGATAAGAGAGTCTGCTGAAGGTAAAATGGATAAATCACTTCCAAAAAGAACGAAACGTAAACGTTTTGCTACAATGAATCCTGGTGATTGAATGTGGAGACGATGAACACTGCTACCTTGACCATTGGCACGTATTCCTCGGGAGGCGCAGGCTGAATTTTACTGGACATCTCTATGACAGCCTTCACCAGTCCTGTGACGTTCTCATAGACCTTGTCATTAGAGCGGTCCAGGTTGGCAGTGGGGGGTGGACTGATCTCCTGAGGCTGGAGCTGAATGAAGGAGAAAAATACACTGTGAGCAGAGATGGAGAAATAACAGCGGGTCAGATGATTCATATAATGTTCAACCTTGCATTTCTTAACTCTCACCAATAGATGGCAGTATATATCACCAGTCAGTCAACACCACAGTCATTCATGGTAGTAAATCACAATGACAAAACACCCAAGGAATTTGAAATGTTTATAGAGACTGTCACCAGGGGCTAAATCAAGTCAAACATATCCTTGAAATTGTACATTGGGTCTAGAGAGGGTTAGAGGTTATGTTAGGAAGATGTCAGCATCTGGAATAAACAATACTTTCTATAATGGAGTTATTTGGAATTCAGCCTTATTCCTAAATCATGTCAAATGTGTGAAAAGTGCACAGATCCCATTTAGGAAGAAGTCAATGTGTTATGTTTAGGATTCAGAGGGTTGTTTGAAACAATGTCGTAGACAAACACATTATTATGGCCACACAAACACAGATCTTAACATACACAAGCACTACATGGCCCACTCTAAGACCGCTACATGGCCCACTATAAGACCGCTACATGGCCCACTATAAGACCTCTACATGGCCCACTATAAGAACGCTACATGGCCCACTATAAGACCTCTACATGGCCCACTATAAGACCACTACATGGCCCACTATAAGACCGCTACATGGCCCACTATAAGAACGCTACATGGCCCACTATAAGACCGCTACATGGCCCACTATAAGACCGCTACATGGCCCACTATAAGACCTCTACATGGCCCACTATAATACCACTACATGGCCCACTATAAGACCGCTACATGGCCCACTATAAGACCGCTACATGGCCCACTATAAGACCTCTACATGGCCCACTATAATACCACTACATGGCCCGCTATAAGACCGCTACATGGCCCACTATAAGACCGCTACATGGCCCACTATAAGACCGCTACATGGCCCACTATAAGACCGCTACATGGCCCACTATAAGACCGCTACATGGCCCACTATAATACCACTACATGGCCCACTATAAGACCGCTACATGGCCCGCTATAAGACCGCTACATGGCCCACTATAAGACCGCTACATGGCCCACTATAAGACCGCTACATGGCCCACTATAAGAACGCTACATGGCCCACTATAAGAACTCTACACGGCCCACTATAAGACCTCTACACGGCCCACTATAAGAACGCTACATGGCCCACTATAAGACCGCTACATGGCCCACTATAAGACCTCTACATGGCCCACTATAAGAACGCTACATGGCCCACTATAAGAACTCTACACGGCCCACTATAAGACCTCTACATGGCCCACTATAAGAACGCTACATGGCCCACTATAAGACCGCTACATGGCCCACTATAAGACCGCTACATGGCCCACTATAAGACCACTACATGGCCCACTATAAGACCGCTACATGGCCCACTATAAGACCACTACATGGCCCACTATAAGACCTCTACATGGCCCACTATAAGACCTCTACATGGCCCACTATAAGACCACTACATGGCCCACTATAAGACCTCTACATGGCCCACTATAAGACCTCTACATGGCCCACTATAAGACCTCTACATGGCCCACTATAAGACCTCTACATGGCCCACTATAAGACCTCTACATGGCCCACTATAAGACCTCTACATGGCCCACTATAAGACCTCTACATGGCCCACTATAAGACCTCTACATGGCCCACTATAAGACCTCTACATGGCCCACTATAAGACCACTACATGGCCCACTATAAGACCTCTACATGGCCCACTATAAGACCTCTACATGGCCCACTATAAGACCTCTACATGGCCCACTATAAGACCTCTACATGGCCCACTATAAGACCTCTACATGGCCCACTATAAGACCTCTACATGGCCCACTATAAGACCCACTTTATCGATGGTAAAGAGGTGTTGTGTCAGTACGGTGAATGGAAGAAATGCATTAGGATGAGAAGGCTAAAGTGGTTCAGTGAACAGACAACAGGTGAATGAACCCTGTCTGAGTCCCAAATGGCACCCTATTTCTTATATACTATACTTCTGACCAGGGCCCTCTGGTCTAAAGTAGTACACTATATAGGGAATGGGGTGCCATTTGTAAAGCGCCCCAGATCAGATGATGCATTAGAAGTTGACTGTTACCAGAGATACAGATGGACTCCATTGTCCCACCCCACTACACAACCCAACCCATAGCCTGCTTTTCAGCATCAAATTACAACTGATTGACAACTCTGTGAGAAGTTAGGTCTAAAGACACACACACACACACACACACACACACACACACACACACACACGTATGAACGTACACACACACATTCACAGTGTTCTCTTACCCGCCAGGGCTAAGTTCAACAACAGTAAGGCAGAGGCAAGAGGGACAGAAGAGGGAGAAGATATTAATGCAACAAGCATTAACAGTACACGCAACAACACCAGAGAGCAAAGTGTCATCCAAATAAATAAGGTTTTGGAGAGGTTGGTTGAGTAAATACCGAAATATCTACAGAGGTGGTGACTCAAATGTTGTGGTCATGAAACTTTGTCTGTGTTTATACAGGCAGCCCAATTCTGAAAATCTACCTAATTATTGGCAAAGGATCTGATTGGTCAAAAGACCAATTACTGGCAAAATATCAGAATTGTGCTGCCTGTGTAAATGTAGTCTTTGTGTTTTATTTGACACGTGTTTATCTTTTGCATGAATCCCACTGATTCCCTCATCAGAACAGGGAACAGGTTGCCATGGTAGTACAGTACTGAGTACATAATAGTATAGGGTCACAAATGACATCCTATTTCCTATATAGTGCAAAATGTTTTACCACTAGGGCCTATGGGGCTCTGGTCAAAAGCAGTGTACTATATAGGGAATAGGAAACCATTTGTGATGCGTCCTATCATAGCCCAGTCTGACCATCTCAGTTCCAGTCATGATGGGCTGATAATGTCCATGTCAGTGTTTACATGTTGGCTTCTTTCTCAGGAACAAGGAACCACATTAGCTAGACTATTCCTCTTGTTAAATCATTTTCCACGCTGATGGTAAGAAGGCAGTGTAATGGAAAGAGTGTGTTCCTTCCCAGGGTGCATTGCAGGCCTGACTGCCTGGTCGATCGTGTGGTATTTATGAGCGTGTTTGGGGGAAGGAGGAGAGAGGGGGTGAACTACAGCTGGGACTGCTTTAGCTGAGGCTTAGGGTGCACCCCAAAAGGCCCCCTATTTAGTGCACTGCTTTTGACCAGGGCCCATAGGACTCTGGTCAAAAGTACTGTAGTGCACTATATAGGGAATAGTGTGCCATTTGTGACGCAGTGGTAGCAGAGCAGAGCTAACAGTTTGGATAACTTCGGGAAGGTAACGCTCCTGGATGTTCTATGCTGACACAGAGAAACTCAAGCGGACTGTTGCCATAGTAACCATCACTGGGGAAAATAGTGACATCTCCGGTGTTTTGGGTGTCATAGAAAAGGGGAAGTCTGTGTAGTTGAAATACAGTGGTAGTCTTTGTGATCTGGCCAACATGGTAAAGTCATGTAGGAATGTTCTAACAGAAATAGGGACAGTTAGTCATGTTTTAGAAACATAGTCATGAACTTCTCAGTTTAAAGATAGAATCCTTAATTGCAACATCCATTCTTGCACGTATAAATGAATTAAACACTGAATGTACAAAACATTAAGGACACCTGCTCTTTCCATGACAGACTGACCAGGTGAAAAACTATGATCCCTTATTGATGTCACTTGTTAAATCCACTTCATCAGTGTAGATGAAGGGGAGGAGACGGGTTAAAGAAGGATTTTTAAGACTTGAGACAATTGAGACATGCGTATGGTAGTAGGTGCCAGGTGCACCGGTTTGAGTCAAGAACTGCAACACTGCTGGGTTTTTCACACTCAACAGTTTCCCCTGTGTATCAAGAATGGTCCACCACCCAAAGGACATCCAGCCAACTTGACAACTGTGCGAAGCATTGGAGTCAACATGGGCCAGCATCCCTGTGGAACACTTTCAACACCTTGTAGAGTCCATGCCCCGATGAATTGAGGGCTGTTCAGAGAGCAAGATGGGGTGCAACTCAATATTAGGAAGGTGTTCCTAATGTTTTGTCCACTCAGTGTATATACCCATTGATATTTGAAGAATATAACTTGTAAATGCCTCAGGAGCTTAGTTCAACTGTCGTACCTCAGCAGAACCCAACATATGAACTTGTTTTACTCTGATGTTTGTAAACAAAGTAAATGTAAACAAACACTGTCTAGCCTCAAAACATGGTTACAACTAGCATGTTGATATCATGGATGGCCAGTCCTTGCATCCACAGCTCTGTCTATGAATTTGAACGTGGTTACATTTCTCCAGGTCCATCCCTCAGCTTTTACCAAAACAGAGGTGGGGTGACCCACTTCGTTATCATTTCAATCTAGCTTTAAAATGATGGATGAACACTTTGTTTTGGAGTGCACATGCAAAAGTAGAATACCAACACAATAACTACAAATAAATTGAAACAACTTTGAGACATGTAAATCTGTGGGCTTAAATTGAGCGATAAAGCCAAATCACTGGATTGTTGTGGAATGCGTGTAAAGTTTGATTGGTAGAATAAACATGTGAGCATCAACTTACCTTCACTCCCTCATTGTAGCTGTCCACGGGGTTCAGGCTGGCCAGACTACCCAGGTGACTGGGGGCTCCAGGACGGGGGGGTTTCTTTGGTGGAGATGCATGTTCTGTGGAGGCAAAGGACCCATCAGATACTGGAGTACAAAAGAATCAACAGATACCTAAACTACAACATATAGTACAATATATGCATGTTATGTGGAGGCGAAGGACCATCATCAGTTACATAAGGAATAAATCCAACACATGACTATATGGAAGATGCACAGGAATTGTAGCATTTCTTATCAAACTCTCACAGATTCAACAATATTCCTATCAAATATCTACTATTATGGCAGCAGAAACTAACACAGGCCTAGCAGAAATAGCCAAATTGTCAGCCTGTCAACATAGTTTAGCAGTTAAAATGGTTGAGGAATGTGCTAGAACAGTTGAGGGAGTCAGAGTTAGAGTCTGAATCAGTCAGAGTCAGAGCCAGTCAGAGTTAGAGTCAGTCAGAGTTAGAGTCAGAGCCAGTCAGAGCCAGTCAGAGTCAGAGTTAGAGCCAGTCAGAGTCAGAGCCAGTCAGAGTGAGAGCCAGTCAGAGTTAGAGCCAGTCAGAGTCAGAGCCAGTCAGAGTCAGAGCCAGTCAGAGTCAGAGCCAGTCAGAGTTAGAGCCAGTCAGAGTCAGAGCCAGTCAGAGCCAGTCAGAGTTAGAGCCAGTCAGAGTCAGAGCCAGTCAGAGTTAGAGCCAGTCAGAGTCAGAGCCAGTCAGAGTCAGAGCCAGTCAGAGTCAGAGCCAGTCAGAGTTAGAGCCAGTCAGAGTTAGAGCCAGTCAGAGTCAGAGCCAGTCAGAGTTAGAGCCAGTCAGAGTTAGAGCCAGTCAGAGTCAGAGCCAGTCAGAGTCAGAGTCGGTGTCAGAGTCGGTGTCAGAGTCGGTCGGAGTTAGAGCCGGTGTCGGTGTCAGAGTCAGTCAGAGTTAGTCAGAGTCGGTGTCAGAGCTCGTCAGAGTTAGAGAACCAGGGGAACAGTGAAAACAATAAGTGTAAGGTAAACTTGTAATTACATTGGCTGAGACATTACCTGGTTTGCCTATGGGTTGGTATATGTGCTGGTTTCCTGTCTGCACAAACAAACACAAACAAGCAGTTGAAATAAACGAGCAGGATTTATTCCACATTTCCAACAGTGTTTTCCCACAACATCCCAGTGAGCAGTCTCTCTGGTGTCATCTGTGTTGTTGTGGTCTCTCCACCAACACTCAAAATACTCTTGCTGCTTGGATACACAGACCTAACCGGACCACAGCCAACCACCGCGGCGTTCCACAGTAAAAACACATCTCTGCTTTACTGTGATAGCCCGAAAACAAACTGTAGAACAGACCATATGCAGTATTCCCTGTTTACATTTAAGTCAATAAAACACTTGCTGATTGAAGTTTACAGAATAGCCTAGAGGTTATTGAGAGTTGTATTCAATATTTTAGTGCATTAACTCAACATGCTGAACGGCTATCCATCAGTCCTTGGCTTCATCCTCTGCCTGGCTATAATTATTATCAGGGAGACAGATTCTGACAGTTATCTCGCCATGAAGCAAGATTTGGGTTTTGCAAATTGCCCAGTAAAATAGAGTGGATTGCATGAGAGCTGCTGCATTAATGTGGACGGTGTTTTAAACTAAGAGTGGGTTTGGTTTGGGGCTATACCCTTCTAATGGTCCATGCAGCTCAGAACACAGCTGTCCATACAGCTCAATGTAATGATACTGAGCAATGACAGGGAACAAATTAAATGGTTCTACATTCTATGTCCTAATAGTTCTATGTTCTAATAGTTCTACATTCTAATAGTTCTACATTCTATCTCCTAATAGTTCTACATTCTATGTTCTCATAGTTCTACATTCTAATAGTTCTACATTCTATGTCCTAATAGTTCTACATTCTATGTCCTAATAGTTCTACATTCTATGTCCTAAAAGTTCTACATTCTATGTCCTAATAGTTCTATGTTCTAATAGTTCTACATTCTAATAGTTCTACATTCTATCTCCTAATAGTTCTACATTCTATGTTCTCATAGTTCTACATTCTAATAGTTCTACATTCTATGTCCTAATAGTTCTACATTCTATGTCCTAAAAGTTCTACATTCTATGTCCTAATAGTTCTAGGTTCTATGTCCTAATAGTTCTAACAGTTCTACATTCTATGTTCACACAGTTCTACATTCTATGTTCTAATAGTTCTACATTCTATGTTCTAATAGTTCTACATTCTATGTTCTAATAGTTCTACATTCTATGTTCTAATAGTTCTACATTCTATGTTCTAATAGTTCTATATTCTATGTTCAAACAGTTCTACATTCTATGTTCTAATAGTTCTATATTCTATGTTCACACAGTTCTACATTCTATGTTCTAATAGTTCTACATTCTATGTTCTAATAGTTCTATATTCTATGTTCAAACAGTTCTACATTCTATATTCTGATAGAATATATAATGTAGAACTATACATGAGAACAGATGGATATTCCTTCATATCAGTCAGTGTTCCTTTATTCTCCTTTTAAGCCCAGTAAACATGTTGGTATCCTAACGTGAATTCAAAGAGCAAAGGCTAAATCTTCAACCATTCTTTTTTTAAATGTTATTATCAATATATATTTACAATTGTTGGTCCCAAGATGATCTGTGTGAATCTGTTAACCCCTTGACTTTCCTTTTTCCAGTTGAAGGTAAATCCCCAGAGTGCTAAAACAAACACATACAACTTGCTTATGGAATGCCTATGCAGTAAGCATGTCCAGTGCATTCAGAAAGTATTCAGACCCCTTGACTTTTTACACATTTTGGAAAAACAAGGTTTTTATCACAATTACATAAGTATTTAGACCCTTTACTCAGTACATTGTTGAAGCACCATTGGCAGTGATTACCACCTCGAGCCTTCTTGGGTATGAAGCTAGAAGTTTCTCCCATTCTTCTCTGCAGATCCTCTCAAGCTCTGTCAGGTTGGATGGGGAGCGTTGCTGCACAGCTATTTTCAGGTCTCTCCAGAGATGTTACATCGGGTTCAATTCTGGGCTCTGGCTGGGCAACTCAAGGACAATCAGAGAATGCCACTCTTGAGTTGTCTTGGCTGTGTACTGATGGTCGTTGTCCTGTTGGAAGGTGAACTTTCACCCCAGTCTGAGGTCCTGAGTGCTCTGGAGTAGGTTTTCATCAAGGATCTCTCTGTACTTTTCTCCGTTCATCTTTCCCTCGATCCTGACTAGTCTCCCAGTCTCTGCCGCTGAAAAACATCCCCACAGCATGATGCAGCCACCACCCTGTTTCCCCATAGGGATGATGCCAGGTTTCCTCCAGACGTGACATTTGGCATTCAGGCCAAAGAGTTCAATCTTGGTTTCATTAGTCCAGAGAATCTTGTTTCTCATGGTCTGAGAGTCCTTTAGGTATCCTTTGGCAAACTCCAAGCGTGCTGTCATGTGCCTTTTACTGAGGAGTGGCTTCTGGAAGGTTCTCTGGAAGGTTCTCCCAATTTCACACAGGAACTCTGGAGCTCTGTCAGAGTGACCATCAGGATCTTGATCACCTCCCTGACCAAAGCCCTTCTTCCCCGATTGCTCAGTTTGGCTGGGCGGCCAGCTCTAGGAAGAGTCTTGGTGGTTCCTAACTTCATTTAAGAATGATGGAGGCCACTGTGTTCTTGGCGCCCTTCAATGCTGCAGATATTATTTGGTACCCTTCCCCAGATCTGTTCCTTGACACAATTCTATCTCGGAGCTCTTCGGACAATTCCTTTGACTTCACGGCTTAGTTTTTGCTCTGACATGCACTGTCAACTGTAGGACCGTATATAGACAGGTCTGTGCCTTTCCAAATCATGTCCAATCAATTGAATTTACCACAGCTGGACAACAATCACGTTGTAGAAACATCTCCAAGGATGATCAATGGAAACAGGACGCACCTGAGCGCAATTATGAGTTTCTTAGCTAAGGGTCTGAATACTTATGTAAATAAGGTATTTCAGTTTTCTATTTTTAATACATTTGAAAAAAAATCAAAAAACCTGTTTACGCTTTGTCATTATGGGGTATTGTGTGTAGATTGATGGGAATTTGTATTTATTTATGTCACGCCCTGACCTTAGTTTTCTTAGTTTTCTTTATTATTTTGGTTAGGTCAGGGTGTGACGAGGGTGATATATGTGTTTTTGTCCTGTTTTTGTATGTTTATGGGCTTGTTTCTAGTCTAGGTGTTTTTATGTCTATGGTTGCCTAGATTGGTTGCCTAGATTGGTTGCCTCAATCAGAAGCAGCTGTTTATCGTTGTCTCTGATTGGGGACCATATTTAGGTAGCCATATTCCTTGGGTATTTGGTGGGTTATTGTCTATGTCTAGTTGTCTGTGTCAGCACCAGTGTTTATAGCTTCACATTTGTTTTGTTGTTTTGTTAGTTTGTTTAAGTGCTCTTCCTTTAATAAAGAGGACTGTATTCTCATCACGCTGCGAAAAACAGAAGGGGTCTGAACACTTTCCGAATGCACAGTCTCTATTATGCATTTATATGTAGAAACTCTCTGAGCCAAAGTCATGTTTTAAAAACTGATAGCATCTATCTGTCAGGGGGCCTCTGTTGCTATTTTACCACAAAACCATTCAGTAAGGAAAGCATTTATGCCTGCTAATATACTGCACTACAGCATAAATACAGAAATACTGGTTTGATTGACTTGAGCCTCTACACAGGCTGTCTGGGAGTGTTCTCTCCCACTGTACGACTGACGTACTGTAATACTCACTGACTCACTGTATAACTCACACACAACCCCAGGCTAGGAGTGGTACAACAAGAACAGACAACAGAGAGACATTGACGGGAACCCCCCCCTCCAGACAAAATCTCTTTAACTTCTTTTGAGTGAAAGCCCAAGGTATTTTGCATATTTGTGAGAGAGGTAAAGAGAACAGGAGATAGCGTTGACTGTTAATCCATCCAGGGCAACCAAGTAAAAAGAGGAGACTTACTGGGCCATGGAGGATGCCGTCGTCCCGGTCAATGCTGCCTCTGGAATTCCTTGAATCCGGCTTCTGGTTGTGACCGAGAGAGACACAGCAGGTTAAATGAATGATCGAACGAACAAACAAATGCTCAGACTGATTTCAACGTGGAAAACAATCATTATTTCTCTATATCACAGTGATAATGGACATTACTTTGCTATAACAGTGGTATGACATCTGATGCACTGATATTCAAATCAGTCAGATCAAATCAAAATGAATATACAATATCATGACAAATACAAATCACTGCTACGTAAACACAGGAGAAAATGGTAACGAGAGACATTCTCCACTTGATCCTTGGAGTGGTCATTATTATTTGTGTGTGTGTTGTATTGTAATATAGGGTTTCAGCTAATGTAAGCTAGCTAGTCTTTGACGTGACTCTCTGTTGCTGAGGCAAATGCGCTGCTCATCCAACTTGCAGAAGGATCGAGACCCAACAACTGCGCATGCATAAAACCCTTACATCGCTCATACCGTTTTCCACAAGAAAAGTCGACATTAGATTGCAGCTAAAACCACATCTTCTGAGCGACTTTATCTAATGCGCTGTAACGCGCCTACAGTTGTTTTAAATGGTTTTCCTGTGCACTTGTCGCTGTTATTTCTTGATGAGCATCAATTCTAGTATGATAATATTTGTTTTCTAGTATATTAATATTTTTTCTAGTATGCTAATATATTTTAACATCTACAGTAGTCGGCACATTCAATGATTTATCTTTCTAGCACTTCAACACAGAAGGAACAGTTGTACACAGCTTAGAATCCCGCAGCGCAGCAAATGTACTCCTGCTGCTGCTCTGCCCGTTAACTTATTAAAACTTCAGTCTCACGCCAGCTGCCTGCCAAACTATTCTCATTCCTCTCTCCTTCCCTAATGCTGTACCAGTTTTCCCAGGAAGGACTTGAAAACCTGCATCCTTTGGACTGCTGTTCTCTGCTGGGTGTTTCAGTGCCTGGGAGGAGAGCATGGAGCTGCTAGGAATTCCATCAACAGGATGAGAGAGGTTCCCCACGTTTACTCCTGTTTACACGGCTTGGCTCACTGACTGACTGGCTCACTGACTGACTGTCTGGCTCGCTGACTTACTGACTGACTGGCTCGCTGACTGACTTACACAAAGTGAACATGCAGCCAGATAGCGGTCTTTCTCTGTTCGCCTGCCTCTCTCTCTTCCTCCTTCTTTGTTTCTCTCTCTCTATCCCTCACTGTCTCTATCTCTCCACCTCTGTCTCTTTCTCCCTCCCTATCTCTCTCCCCTGGTCCTCTCCTTCCTTTCTTCTAGTAGTCCCTCCCCTTGTATGAAATAAGAGTCTACGGGTCTAAACTACATACAACCTACTCAGCTTTCCAGCGAAGAACATTTGCCTTCACCAACTGTGGGTCAAAATAAGTTTACCATACTTGACGGTGCATGGAGGGACAAACCTATCATTAGCTAGGAATTTGCTTTAGCCACACCTGGGCATGCACATGCACACACACACACACACACACAATACAACACTTTAAGAACACACAAAAGTTGACAGCTTTGCCAAAGGTCTGAAAAACACAAGACGATGCTTTTTGTTTCCCCCTTTCTTCTCTGAATCGTCTTTGTCCGTTGAATGTAAAAAATGATCCAAGACGTGAACTGAGGCGCTCTGGGACACATCTCAGAGATAATGATATGGTACTACTAAAATAACTGAGGGGTATGAAGCCAGTGCAAAACATAATGTACGGCATCTGTGCACAGTTAACACAGGGCTTTCCAAGGAATGATGAAGTACATTTGTGTCAGACATTACAGTTGTAAGTAAACACCCTGAAAACAGAACATGAAGGGGCAGGTCTGTTATCTCCTGCATCACCATCAGAAGGGTTACAGGAGGCAGGTCTGTTATCTCCTGCATCACCATCAGAGGGGTTACAGGAGGCAAGTCTGTACAACGATCATGTGTGTGTGGGATGTGTGTGGTATAGGTGTGGTTTGTGTGTGTGTGGTATGTGTGTATGTATATATAGTGTGTCTGTGTGTGGGGTATGTGTGTGTGTGTATGTATATATATATATAGTGTGCGTGTGTGTGTGCTTGTATGTGTGTGTGGTATACCACAGATCCATTATATACCACACATCCATTATATACCACGGATCCATTATATACCACGGATCCATTATATACCACACATCCATTATATACCACACATCCATTATATACCACACATCCATTATATACCACACATCCATTATATACCACACATCCATTATATACCACACATCCATTATATATATATATATAGTGTGTATGTGTGTGGTTTGTGTGTATGTATATATAGTGGGGGGAAAAAGTATTTAGTCAGCCACCAATTGTGCAAGTTCTCCCACTTAAAAAGATGAGAGAGGCCTGTAATTTCATCATAGGTACACTTCAACTATGACAGACAAAATGAGAAAAAATAATCCAGAAAAGCACATTGTAGTATTTTTAATGAATTTATTTGCAAATGATGGTGGAAAATAAGTATTTGGTCAATAACAAAAGTTTCTCAATACTTTGTTATATACCCTTTGTTGGCAATGACAGAGGTCAAACATTTTCTGTAAGTCTTCACAAGGTTTTCACACACTGTTGCTGGTATTTTGGCCCATTCCTCCATGCAGATCTCCTCTAGAGCAGTGATGTTTTGGGGCTGTTGCTGGGCAACACGGACTTTCAACTCCCTCCAAAGATTTTCTATGGGGTTGAGATCTGGAGACTGGCTAGGCCACTCCAGGACTTTGAAATGCTTCTTACGAAGCCACTCCTTCATTGCCCGGGGCGGTGTGTTTGGGATCATTGTCATGCTGAAAGACCCAGGCACTTTTCATCTTCAATGCCCTTGCTGATGGAAGGAGGTTTTCACTCAAAATCTCACAATACATGGCCCCATTCATTCTTTCCTTTACACGGATCAGTCGTCCTGGTCCCTTTGCAGAAAAACAGCCCCAAAGCATGATGTTTCCACCCCCATGCATCACAGTCGGTATGGTGTTCTTTGGATGCAACTCAGCATTCTTTGTCCTCCAAACACGACGAGTTGAGTTTTTACCAAAAAGTTATATTTTGGTTTCATCTGACCATATGTCATTCTCCCAATCTTCTTCTGGATCATCCAAATGCTCTCTAGCAAACTTCAGACGGGCCTGGACATGTACTGGCTTAATTTGAGTCCCTGGCAGCGTAGTGTGTTACTGATGGTAGGCTTTGTTACTTTGGTCCCAGCTCTCTGCAGGTCATTCACTAGTTCCCCCCCGTGTGGTTCTGGGATTTTTGATCACCGTTCTTGTGATCATTTTGACCCCACGGGGTGAGATCTTGTGTGGAGCCCCAGATCGAGGGAGATTATCAGTGGTCTTGTATGTCTTCCATTTCCTAATAATTGCTCCCACAGTTGATTTCTTCAAACCAAGCTGCTTACCTATTGCAGATTCAGTCTTCCCAACCTGGTGCAGGTCTACAATTTTGTTTCTGGTGTCCTTTGACAGCTCTTTGGTCTTGGCCATAGTGGAGTTTGGAGTGTGACTGTTTGAGGTTGTGGACAGGTGTATTTTATACTGATAACAAGTTCAAACAGGTAGCATTAATACAGGTAACGAGTGGAGGACAGAAAAGCCTCTTAAAGAAGAAGTTACAGGTCTGTGAGAGCCAGCGAGAGAGCCAGAAATCTTGCTTGTTTGTAGGTGACCAAATACTTATTTTCCACCATAATTTGCAAATAAATTCATAAAAAATCCTACAATGTGATTTTCTGTATACTTTTTTGCCCCACTGTATAGTGTGTGTGTGTGTGCTTGTATATGTGTGTGGTATGTGTGTATGTATATATAGTGTGTGTGTGTGTGGTTTGTGTGTATATACAGTATAGCGTGTGTGTTATTACCAGGAAGCGTTCCTCATGCTCCAGCCACCGCTGGTCCTCCTCCATCTGCTGCTGTTGCATCATCAGCTGTTCCTCCATCAGGAGGGGGGGCAGAACCTGACCCATCACCTGCATGTCCAGAGACCCCCTGTCCTGAGACAGACAGACACCCAGAGAGAAAGACAGACACACAGAGAGAGAGAGAGACAGAGAGAGCGACAGACAGACAGGCAGACAGACAGACAGACAGACAGACAGAGAGAGAGAGAGAGAGAGAGAGAAAGAAAGAAAGAGAGAGAAAGACAGACAGAGCGAGACAGACACATGGAGAGAGAGAGAGAGAGAGAGAGAGAGAGAGAGACAGAGAGTGAGAGAGAAAGAGATACAAATTGAGAGAGAAAGAAAGAGAGAAAAAGAAGAGATTTAGAGAGAGAGAAAGATAGAGAGAGAGAATCAGTGTATTGTCCCTCACCAACCTAAATCGCTACTACAGTACCATCTTGTTATTGGGAGCACCAGGTGTACAACACTGGTCCATCCCCAGATCCTTACCTCCATGTTGGGAGACCACATGGGGAGGTCCTGCTGCCGGTGGTGGTTCCAGGTGTCATGGGGATCGTGGGATGCCTGGGGAGGGTACATCCCACTGGGGCCTGGGTATCCTGCCATCTGGGAAGGACAGGGGCCTTTGAATTAGTAATGTATCTACTTAGATCAGGAACGACCAATATCCCAACTACAAAAACAGAATCCCATGACATCTAGGGAAAGGCCTGTTATAACTACTGTATAAACACAGGGTACTGTCTCATGTCTCTCTGTCAGTGTGTTGTAGTAGCTAGGCTACCTGCTAGTGGTTATGCTGTTATAACTACTTTATAACAATGTACCAGCTCTCCTTGCTCTACCTGCTAGTGGTTATGCTGTTATAACTACTTTATAACACAATGTACCAGCTCTCCTTGCTCTACCTGCTAGTGGTTATGATGTTATAACACATTTAACATTTACATTAGAGGTATTTAGCAGATGCTCTTATCCAGAGTGACTTACAGGAGCAATTAGGGTTAAGTGCCTTGCTCAACGGTACATCGACAGATTTTTCACCTAGTCAGGGATTCAAACCAGTAACATTTCGGTTACTGGTCCAACGCTCTTAACCGCTAGGCTACCTGCCCCCCTGTGTACCAGCTCTCCTTGCTCTACCTGGTAGTGGGTGGGCTGCCCCAGGTGCTGTGGGCTGGGGTAGAACCCCTCACTGGAGCGTGGGCTGGGGTACCCTGGTCTGCTGGGCTATACAGAGAGAGAGACAGAGAGCTCTGTTAAATACATGCTGCTGTTTCATCTCCATAGCTAGGTCTGGGTTAGATAGAGCTAGGTGTACGCACGCATGCGCACGCACGCACGCACGCACGCACGCACGCACACACACACACAAACTACAGATGCAATGTGTGTGGACAGTGTTAGAGCTGTCCAGAAGGGAAACAAAGAAAGGCTATGAAACAAGCAGGCAGTTAGTTCAACATTCACAAAAGAGTTATATGAGAGTTCTGGTGTTGGACTTAGTAGAGTTGATGGTTATTTGGTTATTTTTGGTGCGGGATGGGGGGGATGAGGGTAGAATAATCATCTCCAATTCAGGGTGACATGTTGATAGGCAGGCAGGCAACAATCTCCTCCTCCACTGAGCATTGCACTCAGACTTTCCTTATATTTAATCACAGCGAGACATCTACCTTACAGACCTTTTCACAGTAAGCTTCTCGAGGCCAAACCTCCCGATTAGCAAAAGACAGTGAACGAAACAGAACAGGCTGTAAGTTACAACATGTGACAACACGGTGGAAATGAAACAGGAAATGATGTGCAAGTTACAGAGTTCAGATACTCATTTAGAATACGTACAATAGAAACATTCTACATGGTTGTACACAACGTTGGGATGGCTAAGATGACGACAACGGAAGCATCAACCAACCGTGTTGAAAAAGGACCAATGAGAGCAGCATGTTTTCATGGTAGAATAACAGTAGATTGCATCATCCAAAGATCTGGTGGGAGGAGACGTCACCCTGCTGTACAGTACTGCATACTGCATCCCAAATGGAACCCTGTTCCCTAACCTAGTGCCCTTCTTTCCTCCAGAGGCCTATGGGCCCAGGTCAAAAGTAGTGCACTACATAGGGGAAATGGGTGCCATTTGGGACAACGATTACACAAGCATCCTACACAGGCTCTGAAAGTGAGTGACAACCTGAGGACATTTCCATAGCATTTCCCCCTCAAGGCCAAGGCACATTGTGTTAGTATGTGTTAAGACAACATGCCGCTTTCCTAACAGCTTAGTGTCACAATATTCAACAAAGAAAAGCACTAAATCTACGATGGACCAAAACATGATTTATTTCTAAATGGAAGTTCATGTGACTCTAGTGTGTGTGCCGTCATATTCAGTGTAAGTATTTAGCCCACAGCTTTGAACAAATCCACAATAATCATCTAACTAGATTTGAAGCCATGTTGTGTCTCTTGTCAAAGTGAAATAGCACTATAACGGATCGCTGTTGCATCCTAACAGGAGCCCTATGAGAAACAGACAGTGATTTGTCTACATAACTTGACACTGAAATCCCTGGATTGGAGCTGGACAGTGTCCAGCCCTGCTGTGTGTCTTTCAGAGAGACACCACTAGACTGGAGTATGTCAAAACCTTTACAGCTCTGATCTATTTAATGCTGTGGCCCTCTGTGCTGTCCCACCAACATGTATGGATCTGTGGACTGCATGGGTCAGCTGCTGCTTTTGGGGTGGCTGCAGCCTGTCAGTGTGGAGGTGGGGGTAGAGGACCTGACAACCGCAGGGGGCATGGAGGGTGTAGTACTACCTGTGGTGGGGAAGGGGGTGCTCGCCAAAGCACAGGGACGGCTGAGAGCCAAAGCACAGGGAGGGCTTAGAGCCAAAGCACAGGGAGGGCTTAGAGCCAAAGCACAGGGAGGGCTGAGAGCCAAAGCACAGGGAGGGCTGACAGCCAAAGCACAGGGAGGGCTGAGAGCCAAAGCACGGGGAGGACTTAGAGCCAAAGCACAGGGAGGGCTGAAAGCCAAAGCACAGGGAGGGCTGAGAGCCAAAGCACAGGGAGGTATAGCATGATGATGATGATGACACAGACAGACGGACAGACAGACAGGCAGACAGACGGGAGGGACCGGACAGACGGGAGGGTCCAGACAGACAGACAGACAGACAGACAAGACAGACAGACAGACAGACAAGACAGAGGGAGACAAGGGAACAGAGACACTGAGACACAGGGAGATGTGGTCAGACACACAGACAGAGCACAACAAGCACATTGAGACATGATGGAACATTGCTGAAGACAAAGCCAGCTAGGTGATAAGCTGTAAGCAGAGAGCTGGTAGAGGAACTAATGGGGGAGGAGACCAGGGTCGTCAGTGGGGCGGAGAGCAGGGTCGTCAGTGTGGGAAGACAGCAGGGTAGTCAGTGGGGGAAAACAGCAAGGTAAAATAGTCTCTTGATAAAATAGTTCCCATCAATAGTCATCACACAGTATTAGAAGATAAATGGTGGTTATAAAATAACTTCACAGATCTTCATTGTAAAGGGTTTAAACCCTGTTTCCCATGCTTGTTCAATGAACCATAAACAATTAATGAACATGCACCTGTGGAACGGTCGTTAACACACTAACAGCTTACAGATGGTAGGCAATTAAGGTCACAGTTATGAAAACTTAGGACACTAAAGAGGCCTTTCTACTGACTCTGAAAAACACCAAAAGAAAGATGCCCAGGGTCCCTGCTCATCTGCGTGAACGTGCCTTAGGCATGCTGCAAGGAGGCATGAGGACTGCAGATGTGGCCAGGGCAATAAATTGCAGTGTCCGTCCTGAGACGCCTAAGACAGCACTACAGGGAGACAGGATGGACAGCTGATTGTCTTCGCAGTGGCAGACCACGTGTAACAACACCTTCACAGGATTGGTACATCCGAACATCACACCTGGGGGACAGGTACAGGATGGCAACAACAACTGCTCAATTTATACCAGGAACGCACAATCCCTCCATCAGTGCTCAGACTGTCCGCAATAGGCTGAGAGAGGCAAGACTGAGGGCTTGTAGGCCTGTTGTAAGGCAACGTCGCCTATGGGCACAAACCCACCCCACCGTCACTGGACCAGGCAGGACTAGCAAAAAGTGCTCTTCACTGACGAGTCGCGGTTTTGTCTCACCAGGGGCGATGGTCGGATTCTGGTTTTATCGTCGAAGGAATGAGCGTTACACCGAGGCCTGTACTCTGGAGCGGGATTGATTTGGAGGTGGAGGGTCAGTCATGGTCTGGGGCGGTGTGTCACAGCATCATCGGACTAAGCTTGTTGTCATTGCAGGCAATCTCAACGCTATGCGTTACAGGGAAGACATCCTCCTCCCTCATGTGGTACCCTTCCTGCAGGCACATCCTGACATGACCCTCCAGCATGACAATGCCACCAGCCATACTGCTCATTCTGTGCGTGATTTCCAGCAAGACAGGACTGTCAGTGTTCTGCCATGGCCAGCGAAGAGCCCGGATCTCAATCCCATTGAGCACGTCTGGGATCTGGCGGATCGGAGGGTGAGGGCTAGGGCCATTCCCTCCAGAATTGTCCGGGAACTTGCAGGTGCCTTGGTGGAAGAGTGGGGTAACATCTCACAGCAAGAACTGGCAAATCTGGTGCAGTCCATGAGGAGAAGATGCAGTGCAGTACTTAATGCAGCTGGTGGCCACACCAGATACTGACTGTTACTTTTGACCCCCTCTTTGTTCAGGGACACATTTATGTTAGTCACATGTCTGTGGAACTTGTTCAGTTTATGTCTCAGTTGTTGAATCTTGCTTTGTTCATACAAATATTTACAGACGTTAAGTTTGCTGAAAATAAACGCAGTTGACAGTGAGAGGATGTTTCTTTTTTTGCTGGGTTGATATGGTGGCTGTACACAGAGCTGTTCAGTCACAGCAGCCAGCAGTGTTTGTCCATGGTGGAGACTAGTTCCTGAGAATAGGACCATGAGTCAACAATAGATAAGGCTTTAGATAAGGCGAACAGCTGCAGCAGAGAGAACACTGGGAACAGAAATGACATGAGTATATCAGATAGAAAATGAAAGCTCTCTAAATAACAATAGAGGATGGAAGAGGTGAAGCTACGAAGAACGTTTCCCTCAGAATAATGTCTAACGGACAGACAGTCTGACCAACAGAACTGAAATTGTGGCTCCAAGCATGTAGACTCCACCTGACTCCATGTGTAATTCCTGAGGGAGTCACTGACTAAAGCCTCGAGCTTGACTGTACTGTTGTATTTATGTACAGTGTTTACAGATGTCATACCATGAAAACTCCTCTTGTAATGGGAGCAGCCAACTGACAGACTGACTGCCAAGATAGGTGTTGATGATAACGTCTGTGACCTCCTCGTGGCCAAGGCATAAAGTTGCTGTGTGTGTGTGTGTCTATTAATGTGCTTATGTGTGTATGTGTGTGTGTCTATTAATGTGCTTCTGTGTGTGTGTGTCTATTAATGTGCTATGTGTGTGTGTGTGTGTGTGCGTGCGTGCGTGCGTGTGTGTCTATTAATGTACTTCTGTGTGTGTATAAAAGTGTGCATGTGACTCTCTATCTGTGTGTGTGTGTGTGTGTGTGTGTGTGTGTGTGTGTGTGTGTGTGTGTGTGTGTTAGCTCTTACTTTAGGCGGCGCCTCGTCGGACCCCCCTGAGTCCCAGGACACGGAGACCTGACGTCTCATCTCCATACGTGTCCTCTCCTTCTGCTGGAGCTTCTCCTCCTCCAATATCTGACTGCAGAGAGACAGAACAAACCACTGTCACTGTGTGTGTGTGTGTGTGTGTGTGTGTGTGATACTATCAGACTTCAGGAGTCAGGAACATAACTATAGTTTACATCAGTTTAGCATCTCCTCAGACCTAAAGCTGTGGTGCTGTGGCTTTGAGAGGGGAGAGACGAGGATGAGAGATACGCTGGATAAACACTGTAGAGGTTATTGTACTGTACTGCTACTGTACAAGGTGACAGGCTTCCCCACTAGAATTCAAGGATGGATATTGTTGCAGCGTAGCTACAGCCACAAGGTCCATGTCCTTCACTGTTAAGTCCTGCTACGTTCTGATGGTTTTGTTTACAGAGCTGTCCTGTTAGCTGACAGGGTGGGTTTCACACAGCTGAGTACTACAACAACCTTCCCCTGTAACCAGCTACATCCTCTTGCCCTGAGCTACAGTACATAGGGTGCATACCAAATGGCTCCCTATTTCCTATATAGTGCACTACTTTTGACCAGAGCTCTATGGGCCTTGTTTAAAGTAGTGCACTATAAAGGGAATAGGGAGCCATTTGAGAGTCAGACAATATGGAACACACACAGGACCTTAAGGAATACAGAGTAGGGAAAGCAGACAGCGGTCCCCCTCCACCCAGCCTGGATCTGCTACAGTGATGTTATGCCTCTGGTCCACAGCACATGGAAACCCATTGGACATGCACTAAAAGAGGGGAAACTGCTCAAACACATGAACCAGCGTCCCTCCCCTCAGACCTGCAATAGCCATTAGAGGAATAAGCCATTTATAGAAGCACACAATGAGAGGAGATGTGGGTCGACTCTACTGTACTGTTCTGTACTGTTCTACCTTTCAGCCAGCATGAACTCAGACCGCAATGTTCTGTGTTCTATCCTCCATTCTGTCATCCAATGTCCAGTCTGAACAGAATGCAGGCAATTCACTGAGCCAAACATTCTTCTGGATGCTGAGAACTCTGGAGTGTCTCCTCCCAACTAAACAAAGAACAGATATGAAGTGGAGGGTCCTCCAGCCTAAATACAGGCAATAAACTGTGTCCCATGACCTCATAGTCTCTCTCTGTCCCTCACACTCCCTCTCTCCCTTTCTGTCTCTCTCTGTCTCTGTCTTTCTCTCAGGGAGGGAGGGCTATTTGTGGAAACAGCATTAGTCCTAGCTGCCATGCTGCCTTTGTACCTCTGTTCTTTAATGCCCAGATCAGTCACTCAATATAGTCTTCATTCACAGTCACTGCTGTCCTTGTTTGTTCCTAAGGCTAGAACTGAGATGGGAAAACAATCATTTTCCCATAATGCCCCTTCATCCTGGAACATGTTTCAGAAGATTGTAAAGTTAGAGGAGTTAGTGTCTTTGCCTGTTAAGACTCTGATTGACAACACTGTTTGTGAAAACTGCAGTTGTTTCTAATCTTCAATAGTGTCTTCAACTTGTGACACTGTCTTTTGTGTGTATTCTGTATTTTTCTGTTTTCTGGACACGCTGCTATTCCCCTGTTTTGCCTTCTTGCCAGGTCTCCTTCACAAAATAGGGTTTTAACCTCAATGGGTTTTACCTGGTTAAATAAAGGTTCAATTAATCAATAACTAAAACATGTGTGGTAGCAGCAGTAAATCAGACAAGAACAATGGGGACCACCTGTCCTGGTCATTCTCCAGAACACACAACACAAACCTGACCAGTCTGTTAACAAGTTACAGGCAAATGAACAAAGCCCTGTTGCCTCTAATAACAAAAGTGTTCACAGTGTTGCTGACAAAACGTTGTATAAAGTATTACTTTCTGTTGACTAGCTAATAGCTACTACCTTTAAAAACAAAATCAAACAGTCTGACAGTAACTCAACAGCATTACAATGGGAGCACACTGAATGCCATGCTAAATAACGCTCCAAACATATTCACTACTCACCAGCGTCACTTTGCTAGAGTTCCATATCATCACTGCTCAGAATAAGTCTGTGAAACTGTATTGTGAGGGTCCTGAATCAAATCCATTCCTTCACAGCCAACTACACCACTCCACATTTGCTCAAGGCAGACCTCAATAGGACATATTCAGTCAACTGAGTCACGGAGAGAAGGAGATAAGGAAGGAAAAGCCCTGACTGTTACCTTACAACAGTGGGAGTTGAGCTGCCTCTTGTGCTGCTAGAGGAACAGGAGACCATATCCACTTAGATAATCCATTAGGGGAGAGACGTCCAGTACGCATGAATCAAGTGTCCCAGAGACCAGACAGACACCCAGGCAGAGAGTCCCAGAGATCAGCCAGAGAACCAGGCAGAGAGTCCCAGAGACCAGACAGACAATCAGGCAGAGAGTCCCAGAGACCAGACAGACAACCAGGCAGAGTCCCAGAGACCAGACAGACAACCAGGCAGAGAGTCCCAGAGACCAGACAGACAACCAGGCAGAGTCCCAGAGACCAGACAGACAACCAGGCAGAGAGTCCCAGAGACCAGACTGACAATCAGGCAGAGAGTCCCAGAGAACCAGGCAGAGAGGCCCAGAGACCAGACAGACAACCAGGCAGAGAGTCCCAGAGACCAGACAGACAACCAGGCAGAGAGTCCCAGAGACCTGACAGACAACCAGGCAGAGAGTCCCAGAGACCTGACAGACAACCAGGCAGAGAGTCCCAGAGACCAGACAGACAACCAGGCAGAGGGTCCCAGAGACCAGACAGACAACCAGGCAGAGAATCCCAGAGACCAGACAGACAATCAGGCAGAGAGTCCCAGAGACCAGACAGACAACCAGGCAGAGAGTCCCAGAGACCAGACAGACAACCAGGCAGAGAGTCCCAGAGACCAGACAGACAACCAGGCAGAGAGTCCCAGAGACCAGACAGACAACCAGGCAGAGAGTCCCAGAGACCAGACAGACAATCAGGCAGAGAGTCCCAGAGATCAGACAGACAACCAGGCAGAGAGTCCCAGAGACCAGACAGACAACCAGGCAGAGAGTCCCAGAGACCAGACAGACAACCAGGCAGAGTCCCAGAGACCAGACAAACAACCAGGCAGAGAGTCCCAGAAACAAGGGTCTATTAGAACTGGAACAGCATTCAGTCAATAAAATAGTCTTCACAAGAGAACAGAATGGGGGACTCAGTCTGTTCAGTCCAGATCAGCTGCCTCCCCCCCATGCCTTCCCTTTTACTCTACTG